>NC_133658.1:708153908-708753908 GCF_037893015.1 Macrotis lagotis | reverse complement strand
AATTTTCCTTATGTTAAACAATACAAGCATTACTGGCAGAAATCCCCCATAATGTATAATCTTTATAATACATTGTTGCAATCTTTTAGTTAGTATTTTATTTAGGATTTTTTGCATTTATATTCATTAATGACATAGGTCTATAGCTATCTTTCTTTGCTTTTACTCTTGTTAGCTTAGGTATCAGTATCATATTAGTTTTATAAAAGGAATTTGGTAGGATTCCCTTCTTTGAGTATTGTTCCAAATATCATTTAATATTGGAATTAGTTGATCTTTAAATGTTTGATAAAATTCACTTGTAAATACAAATGGTTCTGGTGCTTTTTTCTTTTCTTTTTTTTTATTCTTATTCTATACAAATGTTTTTTTACATTAATAAAATATTCTTGTTTAAGAGTAAACAAAATACCCCTCCCCATAAATATAGACTTGCTTGAGCGATAAAGCAGAGAGAAAAAAAATTAAAATTAAAAAAATAGTAATAATTGTAGGTATGGCCAGGTGGTGCAATGGACGAAGTACGAGCCCTGGAGCCACGAGCACCTGAGCCCACATCCAGCCCCGTAGACCCAACAATCACCTAGTCGTGTGACATACAAGCCACCTGATCCCCACTGCACTGCAAAAACCAAAATGAAGGAAAAAAAAGACCCAAAATAAAATAAAGTAGTAATAATAGTAGGGGTGGCTGGGTGGCGGACACAGCATTGGCTCTTGTGCCAGGAGTACCCGGGTCCAAATCCGGCCTCAGACAACCAATGTGTCTCCAGGCAGGGCACCCAGCCCCATTTGCCCTGCACCCTCCCCCCAAATAATAATAATAATAATAAATGTGCTTCAGTCTTTGTTCCAACACCAACAACTCTGTCATGGCTGGATCACATTCTTTATGGTAAGTCCATTGCAAAAGTTACTTCCATATTTTTCCAACGTTGCCATTGCTGATCACAACTCCCTCCTTCCTTATTTCTTCACTACTATGTACTATATTTTCTCTCCTTTCACTCTGACTCTGCTTTAGGGTAGCTGAGTGGCACAGCAGACAGATCCCTGGTCCTGAGGCCAAGAAGCCCTGAGCCCCCCTACCACCCCTTAGGCCCAGCATCCACCTGGCCCTATGGTCCTGGACAAGCCATCCAATCCCAGCCCCTTGCAAGAAGTAAAAGAAGAAAATGTGTTATATCTGACCACTCTCCCGCCATGGTCCATCCTCCCCTCCTTTATTCACATCCCCACCCCATGCCCCTGCTCCCCCCTCCTTCTTACTCCAGATGTTTATACCCTATTGAGTATATATGCTGTTTCCTCTCCTAGCCATCTCTGATGAGAGCAAAGGTTCATTCCCCCTTGCCTTCCCCCTTCCATACCATTGCAATAGCTCATCATAATAAAGAAAAATCTTATTATATGAAATATCTTGGCCTATTCCCCCCTCTCCTTTTTCTTTCTCCCATTACATTTCCCTTTTTTTTCTGTTGACTCCATTTTTACACCATATTTTATCTTCAAATTCAGCTTTCTCCTGTGCTTCAACTATAAAAGCTCCCTCTACCTGCTCTATTAACTGAGAAGTTTCATATGGGTATTATCAGTGTCATTTTTCTATGCAGGAATACATGCAGTTCATCATCATTAAGTCCCTCATATTTTCCCCTTCTCCTCCAATTTCTATGCTTCACCTGAGTCCTGTATCTGAAGATCAAACCTTCTGTTCAGCTCTGGCCATTCCAAAAGGAACCTTTGAAATTCCCCTGGTTCATTGAAAGTCCATCTTTTTCCCTGGAAGAGGACATTCAGCCTTGCTGAGTAGTTCATTCTTGGCTGCATTCTAAACTCTTTTGCCTTCTGGTACATTATATTCCAAGCCCTATGAGCTTCCAATGTAGTTGCTGCTAAGTCCTGTGTGATCCTGACCGCAGCTCCACGATATTTGAACTGTGTCCTTCTGGCTGCTTGTAATATTTTCTCTTTGACTTGGGAGTTCTGGAATTTGGCTATAATATTCCTAGCAGTTGGTTTTTTGGGATCTCTTTCTCAGGGGGGTTGTTGCATTCTCTCCATTTCTATTTTGCCCTCTGCTTCTAAAATATCAGGGCAATTTTCCTGTAATAATTCTTTGAAAATGTCAAGGCTCTTTTCCTGATCATGACTTTCAGGTATTCCAATAATTTTTAAATTATCTTTCCTAAGTCTGTTTTCTATATCAGTTGTTTTTTCAATGAGATATTTCACATTTTCTTCTAATTTTTAATTTTTTTTGGTTTTGAATTATTGATTCCTGATTTCTGGTAAATTCATCAATCTCCCTGAATTCTATTCTTTGTCTGAAGGATTTGTTCTCCTCAGAGAGTTTTCTTATCTCTTTTTCCATCTGGACAATTTTGCTTTTTAAAGCACTCTTGTCCTCAATAACTTTTTGAACTGTTTTAGCCATTTGACCTAAGCTGTTTTTTAGCATGCTATTTTCTTCAGCATTTTTTTGGATTTCCTTGTTTTTCCTGCATCTCTCTCATTTCTTTTCCCAGTCTTTCTTCTAACTCCCTCATTTGATTTTCAAAGTCTTTTTTGAGGTCTGTCATAGCCTGTGCCCAATTTCTGTTTTTCTTGGAGTCTTTAGATGCAGGAGTTTGTGCTTCCTCATCTTCAGACTCAGTGTTTTGATCCTTCTTGGGCTCATTTGCAAAATGTTTCTCAATGATGTTCTTCTTATTTCTCTGCTTGCTCATTTTCCCAGCCTGGGCCTGGTTTTGGGGTGCTTCCTGAGCTTTTTGGGACACTCCCACAAGGGTCTCAGTGTGTGAGGCTCTGTCCTCCCTCCTGGTCCGTGAATGACCATATGTGCCCCCCTCTGCCACAGGGCTGAGGTGGGGGGGGCCTGCTGTTCTATGAGGGGCCTAGACTGCAACGAGGTTATGAATGTGTTCAGAGCCCCAGAGTTCTGTTCCAGAGGCAGAGGACAGAGCTCTGCAGTCTGTCTCTCTTCATTCCCCTTCCTCAGCTCAATGGGCTCATGCCCTGGGGGCTCCTGTTTACTGGCTCCGCCTGCTTCTGTTTCCATATCTGGGCTGTGGAAAGACCAAGCTTCTTGCTGTGTGACCTGAGGGCAGAGGTCCCCTGCTGTTTCCCCACTTTGTGCCTGGTGCTCCCTGGGGTGTAGCTCAGGAGACTCCCCTGCTGCTGTAATCTGGGGCTCCCAGTGCCCTGGGGCTGCCTCCGGGAGGCTGAAGTTCTTTTCGCTCTGGCGGGCCACCCCTCTGGCGGGCCACCCCTCCGACCCAGGGGAGCAGAGCCTTTCTGCTCTTTTCCAGGTTACCTTGAGTAGAAGAACTGCCTCGCTGGCTCTCTTTGTGGGTTTGGTCTCTCGAAAGTTTAGTTAGAGTCCTTAGCTTATAAGTTTTATCAGATAGCACCTAAGACTGGATCCTTTCTTGTCGCCATCTTGGCTCCACCCCTCCCACTCCTGGTGCTTTTTTCTTAGGAAGCTCATTTATGACCTGCACTTTTCAACATAAATCATTCAGAATTGTCTTAGATCATTGTATTGTTGAGAATAGCTAAATAATTCATAGTTTTTCACTATGCAATATTGCTATTACTGTATATAGTCTTTTCTTGGTTCTATTCATATCATTTTGCATCCATTCATATAAGTATTTCTAAGTTGAGGGCACACTGTCACTTCTTATAATATATATATATATATATATATATATATATATATATATATATATATATATATATTTACTATAATTTGATCAGCTATTCCTCAATTAATGGACATACTATCAATTTCCAGTCCTTTGCCATCACTAAAAGAACTGCTATGAATATCGTTGTCCATATAGATCCTTTTCCTCTTTGCTTTTTTATCTCTTAGGAATATAGTCTTAGGAGTGATATTGCGTTGTCAAAGGGTATCCATTGTTTTATAGTCATTTGAGCATGGTTCCAAATTGTTCAACAGAATAGTTGAATTGGTATACAACTTCACCAATATAGATCATTAGGATCTCAATTTTTCCACATCCCCTCCAACATTTGTCATGTTCCATTTCTGTCATATTAATCAATCTGACAGATGTTTGCTAGGTGGTCAGAGTTGCTTTAATTTGCATTTCTCTAATCAATAGTGATTTACAGCATTTTTTTAATATGCCCATATTTCTTCATCTGAAAACTGCATGTTCATATTCTTTAGCTACTAATCAATTGGAAAATGGCTTTCATTTGTATAAATTTGACTCATTTATCTATATAATTGAGAAATGAGATTATCAGAAAAACTTGCTAAAAATAATTTTTTTTCAGTTTTGATCATTATTATTCCCCTTGATCTTATTTCCTTTCTTTATCCTACTTTATTTTATCTTTCACCCTATGAGTTCTCAAAAGTGTTTTGCTTCTGACTTTTACCTGCTTCAGTCTGCCCTCACTTCCATCAGACTCCTTTTTCTCTTATTCATTTCCCTTCCTATTTTCCTGTAGGGTAAGATAGATTTCTATACTCAACTGGATGTGCATGTTTTTTCTTCTTTGAGCCAAGTGCAATGAGAATGATGTTCATGGTCCCCCTCTAATATAAAAACTCTTTTATGAGTACTTTATATTAGATAATTTACCCCATTCTGCTTCTTTGTCCTCCCAGTGCATTCCTCTTACTCATTCCTTAAATTTAGCATTTTTTATTTTTAAGATAATAATCCAATTATATTCAGTTTTTACCTGTGCAATCTATAGCTGCCCTAATAATGAGAGAGATTTTAGGGTCACAATATCATTGTCCCATTAGGAATGTAAACAGTTTGACCTTATGATTTCTCTTTCAAGTATACCTTTTTGGGGCGGCTAGGTGGCATATTGGATAGAGCACCACCCCTGGAGTCAGGAGGACCTGAGTTCAAATCCGGCCTCAGACACTTAATAATTACCTAGCTGTGTGGCCTTGGGCAAGCCACTTATACCCATTTGCCTTGCAAAAAAAAACTAAAAAAAAAGAATTCAAGTATACCTTTTTATCCTTCTTTTGAGTCTTATGTTTGAAAGCCAAATTTTCTATTCAGTCCTCTTTTTTCAGTGTATGCCCATTTTTTCCTGAAGGATTACACTCAGTTTTACTGGGTAGGTGATTCTTGGTTGTTAATACTAGCTCTTTTGCCCTTTGGAATGTCATATTCCAAGTCTTCTGATCCTGTAATGTAAAAAAACTGCTAAATCTTGTGTTAGCCTTACTATGACTCTAGGATATTTGATTTTTTTTTCCTGTTGCTAGCAGTATTTTTATCTTGATCTGGGAACTCTGGAATTTGGCTATAATGAAGCTTTCCTTTTGGGATCTCTTTCAGGAGGTGATTGGTAGATTCTTTCGATTTCTATTTTACCTTTTTGGTCCTAGAATATAAGGGTAGTTTTATTTAATAATTTCTTGAAAGATGAAGTTTAGGTTCTTTTTTTGATTGTGGGAGTCCAAGAATTCTTATGTTATCTCACCTGGATTTATTTTCCAATGAGATATTTCACATTTTCTCCAATTTTTTCTATTCTTTTGATTTTGTTTGATTATTTCTTGATTTCTCATAAAGCCATCAGCTTCCATTTGCCCAGTTCTAATTTTCTTTATTAAAGATATTATTTGAGTTTTACAATTTTCCCCCCATCTTACTTCCCTCCAGTTCTAATTTTTAAGGAATGATTTTCTTCAGTGAATTTGTGTACCTCCTTTTCCATTTGGTCACTTCTACTTTTTAGGAAGGTCTCTTCTACAGTGAATTTTTCTACATCTTTTTCCATTTGGCCAATTTTGCTTTTTAAGGCATTCTTCTCTTCTTTGAATTTTTGTCCCTCTTTTGCAATTTGGCTTATTCTTTTTTTTAAGGTGTTATTTTCTTCAATTTTTTTTACCTCCTTTACTAGTATGTTGACTCTTTTTTAATGATTTTCTTGCATCACTCTCATTTCTTTTCCCAATTTTTCCTCTATCTTTATTACTTGATTTTAAAATCCTCCTTGAATTCTTCTTCTTTGAGGTTTTGGATAAAGCAGTTTTGACTTCATTGTCTTCTTCTGAGTGTGTGTTTTGATCTTCTCTGTCACCATAGTAACTTTCAATAGTCTAGATCTTTTTCTGTTCTCTTCTCATTTTCTAGTCTATTTCTTGACTTTTAACACTATGCTAAAGGGAACTCTACATCCAGAGTGGAAGGCACTCTTCCAAACTCCAGGTTTTTTGTGCACCAGTTTTCAGAAATAATTCTGGAGATCCTTAAGTTTTCAGTTCTTCTAAGATGGAATGAGCTAGGGAGAAGTGGGTTTATTACTCTCCTGTAACTGATCTGTAAGTAACCACAAATAATATTTTCTATCCCAGAATTGTGACCAGAGTCCTTCTTCCCCTGCAGCCACAAGTTCTGATGTTCCATACCCTGGGGTTTAAACCTAGAAATTGAAATCTTGGTGCCAGCAAAGGGTTTCCTATAAACTCCTTTTTTTCTAGTAGTCTGACCCAACTTACTGTCTTTGAGCTTAGAAGTCTGGAAATCACCACTGATGCCACTGATTAAGTTACCTCCAAGGCCTATTGCTGCTTTGCTGAGGCTTGAACTACACTAGACTGTGTTCCATTTTCACACTGTCCAACAGACATTTCCTGCTGACCTTCTAAATTGTCTTGTACTGGAAAATCATTTCACCTCATCCTTTTGTAAGCTTTACTGCTCCAGAATTTGTTTTGGGGGCATTTTGGAGAGAGTTCAAATGAGTGTCTGCCTTTTCTTCATTATCTTGGTTCCATCCAAGATGAAACATTGTGCTTGTAGAATCAGGAGCAACAGATATAAGTTGCAAAGATGCAAATTTTGGCTTAATGTCAAGAAAAACTTGTTAATAATTTGAATTGTGTACATATAGAATGGGCTATCTTGAGAGATATAGGGTTGCCCTCATGGGAAGTCTTCAAGCAGAGGCTACATGACCACTTGTTGAGCATGCTATAGTATGGATTCCTTTTGCATGTGGAAATACACTGTATCATGTGAAGAAACAAAAAAATTTTGAGTCCTGACATATGTCTATAGAACTTTAAGGTTTATAAAGTGCTCCCTTCAAAAAGACTTTATAAAATACATTATTTAAGTACTATCCCTATATATCAATAAGGAAAACTAGGGAACTTAGAAATGTCCAAGGTACCTTTACATTCTAAAATTCTATCATTCTATGATTCCCAATGTCACCCAGTTTGGTAAGTCAACTTACCAAAAAGCATAATGCAATGTCAAAGTCAGTATTAAAATCCAAGTCTTGAATTCCAAGTCAATGTTCTTGCTACCCTCCAATGTCATGTTCTGTTTGGTTTGTATTCCAATTTTCACTGTATTAACTGCAAGTTTAATTACATGGGACAAGCAAATCCAAATGCAAAGGAACATCATTTAAATAAAGAGGCTCTATATATATTTAATTCAAGATGGAAATATATTACTTCTTCCTCTATAAAATAATTTGAATGCACCAAAGATCTTTGATTATTACCCCTCCATTATTATTAAAAACACTTTTATAATTGAAGGTAAATTAATACATTCAACAATACAAATGAGAATTTCACTGTCTTTTTTACAAGGTGCCCTAGTTTCTATAAAGTATATCATTTTCCTGGTAAGTAGCAAGATAGTAGGATTCTTTTGGTGACTCAGTAAAAGGAGAAGGTGAAGACTTTTCCCTGAATTGTCACTTGGGATCCTATAATTCTATGGACCAGAAAGGAAGGGCTGAAATGTTTTCTAAAGGAGGAGGAGGAGGATTCTACTCTATGGCATCATAAATTATTAGCATTTCCCCCCCACCCAAAATGCCCAAATATTCAGCTGTAGAAGAAATATATGTGCAAAAGTGCCACTTATTGAAGACACAGAATCTTTTGGTTCTTGTCTGAATCAGCTCTGTATAGACAGACAAGCAAAAACTTCTGAATATACAGAATTAAGACATATCTGAACCTCTGCAGGTTCAGAGCATTCTTCCTGAGAAAAATACTTATTAGAACAAAATTTTACCAACATGTTATGAAAAAGTTTGTTCTCATCTGTGTTAATGTTGATTCATTTTGATGATGGGTCATCCTCTGTCTCAATAGCTAAATGTTCTACTTCCCCAAACAAAATAGACAAAGAAAGATAGAACCGAAGTCTATGTCCTCATTAATGTTTTACAACTGTTTCTATAATCACATAGGTTTAGAGACAGTTTGAATTCACACACTATTTGATTACAAACTGTGAAGGAAAAAATGGCATATTTTAGGCTAAGGACAAGTTTCTTCTTTTAAATTATACCATTCAGTTGTAAATATGTTTGCCCATAAATTTTCAAGAATAACTTAAATCCTTTAGTAAATAGAGAACAACTTTGATATTTACTTCTAAATGCTTTGACAATCTGCCATATTAAACTGAGGTGTAAGATTAGTGCTTTCCCCAAAGAGAAAGCGCAAGTGGCAAATGTCTATAAATTGCTTTTAAAATCAAAGAACATTAAACACCACATATTGCTATAAATAAATGTAACAGCAGGAATAGGAGAACTTTATGTCACTCAGGAATTTTTATATATTACTTGTATATATTAATTAGATGCCATTTTAGTGCCAACATTAAAAAAATTTAAACCCATGAAATAACATAACATTCATTCAACTTCAAAACAAATGTGCTACAAATGGTGATCAAATCCATTTTTGTCTCCCGTGTTGACTTTAGAAGCCCCATAGCCCAACAACTCTTTCCAATGACCACAATTATGCAAATTCTAAGTCATTTTTCCATTACATGGAGAATAAAAACAAAAAGTATATTTAAATATAATGATGCATAAATATGCAATATATTATTACTTTCAGAGTATTTATAGCTTTAAATTGTCTCCAAATCAGCATGCCTAACTCTATAGGAAAGCTTTCACCTCTATCAATGTTAATGGAATATTATATCAGTTCAATTCAACAAATCCATGTTGAGTTCATATAATGTATAAAGCACTTGTGGGAACACAAAGACAAATGAGTCTTGGTCTTGGTTTTCAAAGAATTTTCATTCTAATGGTAAAATAAAACAGGTATGCAAATAACTATAGTACAAAGCAGTGGAAGAATGTGATCTAATAGAAATACATTGGAATTGAGAGCAAAAGATCTTAGAAGAGACATGTAGAAGGAGAGAGCAATGTCATGAAAACCTAGAGAGGAGAGTATACATAGGAGGGAAAGAGGATAAATAATGTCAAATGATGCAAGATCAAAAGGATAAGGACTGAGTAAAGGTCATTAGATCTGATAATGAAGAGGGGACAATTCAATGAGGTTAGAAACCATATTGCAAAATATCCACATGTATGTGAGTGGAGAAAAATGAAGGCAATTAGTACAAATAGCTTTTGCAATCAGTTAGCTAAGAAGGGGAAAAGAGATATAGGAAATGCTTATCAGAGATGAGCAGTGTCAAGTGAGGGTTGTTAAAGAATAAAAGTCATTAGTGTATTTGTAAGCAGAAGGAAAAGAGCCAGTACATAGTCAAAAACTGAAATTTAGATCATAGTTGAAACAATCTGCTGGAGAAGACAGGAAGGTATTGGATCAAAGGCATATATAGAGTGATTGGCCTCAGTGATGAGAATGGCCACATCTTCACCCAAAATAAAAGATATTCCTGATTAAGGTGAGTTGAGAAGGAAGGGAACTTCAGTAAAAGCATTCAGTTTTTTTCAGTGAAGTATGAAGTCAAATATTAAGCTGGGAGATGGAGAGGGAGGTCTATGAGGGAGAAGTTTGGATCAAACATTGTGGATTGTGAGATCTAACCAATCTGTTCAGTTGTTTCAGTCAAATTCAACTCTTCATTGAGGTTTTCTTGGCAAAATACTGAAGAGGTTTGCTATTTCCTCTTCAAAGTAATCAATTAGGGGGGTTTAAAAGACCTGCCTTGCTGCAGAGTTCCAAATTAAAATTAGATAAAACAGATTTGTTATAGACATAAGTTAGCACAGTTTTGTGATTTCTTCAGTTCTATCAAGAAGGAAAGGGGAAAGGTAGAAAATTTCCTTTTCCATTAGCCAAGAATAATACCATAGAGAGTAGCTAAAATGTACAAGGAGTAGCAGGAGAGACCTTAAGTTTTCAACAGATAAAATTATTCTGAACCCATGGCATCAGATATCTATAAATAGATCTACAAAATATAGATAACCAGCAAACTTGAGATTTAAAATAAAAGTCTAATGAGATACTATTGATATAGCACCCAGCACTCCTGGTATTATATGCAGTAGTTCTATTTAGATCAATTCTATTAGACCAATTTGCATAGTTTTTTACTTTGTTAATGCCTATTCACTAGTGATTCACTATTTACAAGGGAAAATATATCTGATATCATAGACATCACCACAATTGGAATATAGTTTTAAAAGGGTTTATATCTTAGTGAAAAATAATGGAATAAGTTCAAAAAATGTATTAAGTTTAAAAAAGGGTGGGGTGGGGGAGAGGTAGATATAAAATATTAGTGGTGTTAAGATATGTTGATATGAGGAAACTGAGGTTTCAAAGGGGAAATCATGATGAAGGGCATTTGGGTGAATGATCAGTGGGGTCAGAAAGAAAACCAATGTTGTCATATATAGATACCAATATAACAATTACCTAGACTGAAAGAGAAAATTAATGAGGATAAGGCACATAAAACAAGTCTAATAAAAGATGCATAGTGATAGAAGACTTAAATTATCTAAACACTTGCTTTAATTCTATCTTTCTGCCAGAATCAAAGTACTAAATAATTTTTTGATTTACTTCTATTACAATTTTAAAATAAGTAGGTAGAAAAATAAACAAGAAAAAATAAACAAGAAAAAAAAGTCCATTCTAGAACTGAGTCTCACCCTTAAAGAAAAACCAGCTAGTGATGTGGAAATATTAGGAACCATGAAGAAAAGTGAACATTCCAATTTAAAGTTTGTAATAGAGGAAGAAAAAAAAGATTTGGGGAATAAATGTGGCACGCACATTAAATTTAAAGAGAATAGTCTTTAAAGAGTTCAACTAAAATGCAAAACAACCCGTGATAAGAGAAGTAAGGCCAGGATGGATAGGAAGTTCTCAAGAATAGAATTCAAAAGACACAAAGGAAAACAATTTTGCTGAGGAGGAAAGAAGGATAATTGTTTGAAGAGATAAAAATGGATGCACAGAATTTCAGCAAGTGTTTTTACATTTATCAAAAAAATATTCAGAAGATTGAAACTTTGTACTTTGGTGATGAAAGTGCTAAAGACTTTGTTGTTATAATTTGATGTCATCAGATTTTTTTTAAAAACCTCATATTCAAATTCAGTGTATTGTTAGCTATGACTTTTATAGATACCTAATATATCTTTAAATTTACAGAAAGCTGAATTTTACAAATGACTTTAAGACATTGTTTACTTAATAAACTTGATTACTCCCTTGCCCTAAAGAAAAGAATAAGGTCCCTTGTAAATAAGATGAAAGGAGTAAAAGTTAGGATCAGAGACAGTAAGGTGACTTTTTTTGTGTCCTGGAAATGATGAGATAAACAAATCCTTGTACAATAGGTAATACTATTGCTTCTTGCTGAATAGAAAAATGAAGGAAAAGGAGAAAAGGCTACTCCTTCCTGCTTGGGGGGCGTCACAAGTTAAAACGGTAGAACTTTAGTTACTGGGTGGTGGCATGTTTCTCTTAAGAATGTCAACTAAAAGAGTTGTGTAAAGGCTTCAGGGTTTAGATATGCTCTGTCTCTGGTTCTCCATTTCTAGTTTGCTCAGCTCTGAACATGAAGTCTTCAGTATGGGGGAGAAGCCTCCCCCCCCCCAGAACAGCTGCAAACTCTTAGATCTTCCAATGGTCATATTCAATGCCTCATATACATAATCAGTTGCCCAACCCACTACAGAAGACTGTGCAGCTGTCCCTCACACTTCATCAGAACATTCCTAAAGAGCATAAAGTAAAATCCCATCTACAATTAAGTTAATCTCCAATACCTAGGTAGATAATAAGTTCTTTGACTATGACTGTAGAGTTGGCATTTGTCAAAGATTGGAGTAGTTACTGTTGAAGTTCTCTAAAGATGTCCTTATACCTATTTTGGGTTCATTTATCTCCATTATGTCTTTCCCTAGTACCACCTGCTTCCTTCTTTCTTTCTTTCTTTCTTTCTTCCTCTTTCTCCTCCTCATCCCCCTCCTCCTCCTCCTTCTTCTTTTTAGTTTTTACAAGGCAGTGTGGTTAAGTGACTTGCCCAAGGTCACACAGCTAGGTAATTATTAAGTGTCTGAGATCAGATTTGAACTCAGGTCCTCCTGACTCTAGGACTGGCGTTCTATCCACTATGCCACCTAGCTGCCCCCACCCCGTTACCTGCTTCTTAAATTAACTAAATCCATGAAAATGTTTAACTGATTCAGTTTTATAATCCTTAGTTTGATAAAAATTCCACAATAATTCAAACTACTACAGATTTTCTAAGTTTCTTAAAGATATATTAAATTATGTTTATTATAAAGGAATGCTAAAGGGGTAGGGAAATCTCAGATTTTTGTAGGACTCCTCACATTTAAAAATTTTGACTTTTAATAGTTGAAGACAAAAATAATAGTTATGTTTATTTCATTCTAAGGGTTTGTAAAACATATTATATATTTTATCTCATTTAATCCTCATGAGAATCTTATAATGTAGATTCTATTATTATCCCCAGGTTACAAATGAAAAAAACTGAGGTTAAGGGTCCAACTAATAAGTATCTGAGCGAAGATTTGAACTCAGGTCTTCTTAACTTGAAGAATTCAGCAACTGTATCTCCTATACCACCTAGCTGCCTGATGTTATGCAATGGTATCAAAATGATCAATTAGTAGCTAAATGTTCTCTTGAAGGGCGGCTAGGTGGCGTAGTGGATAGAGCACCGGCCCTGAAGTCACGAGTACCTAGGTTCAAATGCAGTCGTAGACACTTAATATTACCTAGCTGTGTGGCCTAGGGCAAGCCACTTAACCCCATCTGCCTTGCAAAAACCTAAAAAAAAAATGTTCTTTTGAAAACATTCACTTATTTGGCAATATATCTGTAAAAGAGCAGTGGAATCAGATGAGAGGTCTTCTTCTAACAAGCTGTGATGACCTAGGACAAGATACTTTAAATTTCCTGTGTCTTATTCAGTTTCTTTATTTGAAAAATGGGGGTACTATTAATTTTGTTAGTTACCTCATGAGATCATTATGAAGATTAAATAAAATAATGAAAATAAAATAAATAATTAAATGGTGATTAAAATAAAATTAAAGGTTAAATAAAATTAAATAAGATAATTCAGCATTAGAGAATTGAGTGGTTCCTCAGAGGCAATTTGAGAAGTGGAAGGGACCCATCCAAGAGGTCACCTCATTCAACTCATGTTTGTCCTTCATCCTCCAAGAAGACAATGACATCAGGGAGGCGATACTGGATTTGAACGAATGAGTGTGCTATGCTAAGTCACCAAGCTCACTTTCTCCTCCAGAGCCATCTGGACCCAGTGGCCAGATATGAATTAGGATAATTCAGGTTCTGGATGAGAGATAATTAGGGTGAAGTAACTTGCCCTAGGTCACATAGCTACTAAGAGTCAAATGTCTGAGGTCAGATTCAAACTCCTGTCAACCTGACTCCAAGGCCAGTGCTCTGCACATTGGGCTACCTAGTTTCCCTAGCTATACATAGACTGAACACCAACCTTATCCACAGCATATTTATTAAGTGATCATGCAGGCTTTGATGGCAGACCTCCTGTGAAGGGGAATCCACTCACTCTCTCCTGAGAAAGCTTAATTTAAATTGTGGAATTATTTTAATTGTGAAAAAAATATTAGAACTTTATTTGCCTCTTTGCAGACACACTATATTCAGATTTAGAGAGACTTTCTATTCAAATATTTCCAATTGGATCTTCTCCTTTCCATAATCACAACATGGAAATGTGCTTGGCTCTCATTTTTTACAAAGATTTATACACTAATAAAAGATGATTTTTGTATTCAAGTTTCATTTTTTTCTTAAATTTATATTGCATCTTTCTTCCAAACATTTCATTTTTTTTTTTAATTGGCTTAAGGACTAAGTATCAAGAGAACGAAATACTGATTCGTTATTTGAGAAACAGATGCGCCAAGTAAATCCTTATGAAAAAGTTAAAGATCATTTTGATTTGATATAAGCAAGGAACATAAACAGAAGGAAAATAGAGCTCAAATTCATGTGTATGTAAATTACTATGTATCATCTATTGATAATATTGCTTCCTAAGTTGTGAACATTAGTTCTATAAGTTGTTTTAACAGATGAATTGTGACAAATGAATCTAAAAACATTAGCACTAGGTTTCTAGTTCAAAAATCGATTGCTAATTGCAACTTTAATACCTCTTTGTGTAATTGTTTCAACTGGTTAGAAATTTAACAGTACAATAAATAGCACACATTTTTAAGACTCAAAAAGTCTGGCACCTGAGAACATTATAGAGTGGGAGAGGTCAGAGTTATTCACAAGAGTTTTTTTTATTCTTCAGTGGGTATGAAATAAGATTAAGTTTGACTAAATAAGATTGGAGGAAACTGAAACACAGCTGTCTGATGAGTTTAGTGTATAGGACAATTGGCATATGTCAGGTCTTTTTACTGAATAATACAGACAGGATTTGGTATCAAAATAATAGAAGATTTGTAGCTAAGCAAAGACTAGAGTAAATGTTTAGGAAAAACATGTTTCTTGAGGAAGGTTATCAAATCTTCCCATATGAAGAATTATAATACCTGTTTTAAATATCAAATCAGTTGTGCAAGAAGACAGGTTTCTCAACTTTATTAACTTGCAGTTGTACTCAAATGCTTTGGAGAATAACTTAACACTAAAATAAAAAATTATGATTAATAATAATATTGATGACATGCTATTTGACAGACAGAACATAAAATTGAATGTGTTTGGTTGAAGTCTCCTAAATTAATTTGAACTACTAGGGAAAAACAATCTTTCTTCTTCTTCTAGTTGTTTGTATATATACATATATATGTATAAATACATATACACACATGTGTATATATATATATATATATATTAACGAGTACTTGTAACAGAACTTTGGTGGCATTACTATGATTTATGTAGTAGTTAAAATTTCAAAGGCTCCAGTGATTGGTAATTAATTTACTCTTCATACCATTCCAAAGAAGTAACTTTGTTTTCCCTGTTTTTATAAACTAGGAAACAAATTATAAAACATGTCTTTACAAGATATTATCTTTTCAAACACATTGTGTTTAGAGTTCCTTTGTTTTTTATTTTTTGGCAATGTGCCATGATATTTTTAAATATGATAGTGTATTGATAGTTGATGTTACATGTAGATCTATTTAGATTCAGTTTAAGGGAAAGTTTTTTAATTATTATAGCCATTCAGAATTGAAGGGGAAAATGATCACATGAAGTAAAGGTCTTTGCTTCCTTTCCATATATACTTATATTCTAATATCCTGTCTAAAAAGTTGTGAGGTCAGTCAGTACATCTCTCCCACAGAAAACAATTAAGGGATGTTGATTTAAACACTGGCTTTCTGATTACATTTGACTTGAATTTCTTTAATGTGGATATTATAATATATGCCTAATCCCTGTTAGTGATAGGATGTCTGTCCATTTTATTATTTAATTATCTTCTCTTACCACCTCATCTTAAGCACTATATTTTGAAGAAGAAACAATAGTTTGTGTTAGATTTTGATAGACGATTAAAAGTTCCTAAGGGTAGAGATGAGGAGCAAGTGCATTCTAGGCATGGGAGATGGCCCATACAAATGCAGAAAAGAGGTTGTAAGAAGAGTTCAGTTCAATTCAATAAGGTTTTATTTAGGTTCTATCATGTGCAGGCAACAATCTAAATACTGAGGATACCAAAAAAGAGACAAAAGACAGTTCCTGCCCTCAAGGAGTTCACAATCTAATGGGAGACAACCACATCATGGAGGTAACCCCCTAACCTACATCTGGAAAATCTGTGCAAAAGTTTTGGGGCCTTTATACCAGAGAAGAAGTTTGAATTATTATGGCATTAAAAGGTAGAATATGTTGTTATCATGTAACACTATAAATACATTTTATGCATTTCTGAATTTCTAAACTTCTATATCATCTGCTAGCCTTCACATATTTTCTATGGCTTCTGCAAACCTCTGCCCCAAAAGTTCCATTTAATTTCTTATGCTGACCCATGATATATAGAAACTATGATAGGGATAGTCACAATGTGGAGGGATAACTGTATATACAAAGCAAGCTAGGTACTCGGCAATGGGGGTATAGTGGAGAATAGTAGACCTGGAGTCAGCAAGACCAGAGTTCAAATGTGAACATGGGCAAGTCACTTTACCTTGTCAGTTTTCTCATTTTAATATAAAATGATCTGGAGAAAAAAATGGCAAGTTACTTTGGTTTGTTTGCTAAGAAACCCCTGAATGACAACAACAACAACAACAATGACAAAGCTATGTGCAAGACTAAGCGAAAATAATTCACAGAGGAAAAGCCCTGAAATTAAGAGGGGTTGGGAAGGGCTTCCAGTAGAAGGTGGGGTTTTAATTGGGACTTAAAGGAAGCCAGGGAGATCAAGTTGAAATAGAAGAGGGAGAGTGTTGCCTGGAGCTGAGAAATGGAGTATCTTGTTCATGGATCAGTCAGGAGGACAGTATCACTGGATTGACAAATATAGGGCAGGGAAGAATGTGTAAGAAGACTGGAAAAGTAGGGGAGGGCTAGGTTATCAAGAACTCTAAATGTCAAACAGATCATTTTGTATTTTGCTTCTGGAAGAAGTAGGCAGCCACTGAAATTTATTGAATGTGGGAGATTGGGGGATGGAGGGGATATGACGTGATTGGACTAGAGTTTTAAGAAAACTACTTTAGTGACTGAATGGAGGATGCATTGGAGTGGATAGAGACTTGAGAAAAGTAGACCTACCAGTAGGTTCTTGCAATAATCTAGATGTGAGAGGAAAACCATAAGCAGACATGTTTCAATGGAACGTAAGTGCTGGGGGAGGAGAGAATGATGTGAAATCAGGTGAGAAAGGATGACTTGGAGTCAGGTTGTAAAATAAGTGAAATGTCAAGTTCAGGAATTTATATTTTATCCTAGAGACAGTTTTGTTGTTATTTACTCATTTCAGTCATATCTGACTCTTTGTTGACCCCATTTGAGGTTTTTCTTGGCAATAAAGAAACTGAGTCAGAGTGTTAAAGTGATTTGCCCAGGTTGACACAACTAGTAAGTGACTGAGGCTGGATTTGACCTCAGGAATATGAGTCTTGCTGACTTCAGGCCCATGTTTCTATTCACTGGGCCACCTAGCTACTCCTAAGAAGTAATAGGAAGCCATTTAAGTTTTTTAGCAGGATGATATATGTCATAGCTAGGTCTAAGTCTTGGGAAAAGCATTTTGGCATTTGAGTAGAGATTGAATTGGAAAAGAGAGAGATAGAAATCAGAGACAACAATTAGTAGGCTGTGGCAATGGTGCTGGCAAGAAGTCCCGAGGGTCTTCATTAAATTGGTTTCTATGTGAGTAGTTAGGGAGAGGATAGATTTGAGATATGTTGAGGAAGGACAAGAGCAGGAAAGTACCAAAGATTACTCCTAGATTCAGAATTGATGTGACTAGAAGAATGGTGGCATCACCCACAGAAATAAGGACATTTGAAGGAGAGGCAGGTTTAGGAAAGAAGAAAATTAATTACATTTTAGATTTGTTAAATTTGAATTGCAAAAGGGACACCTAGAAGATGTCCAGCAAACAACTGGAAATATGGGACTAGAAATTCATGAGAGAAATACTGCTACATATATAAACATGAGAATTAGAAGTGGACCCATAGAAGCAGGTATCACTGAGGGAGATAATTAGAGAGAAAATGACCTCAGGACTGACCCTTAGGGGATATATTTACTTCCATACCTACTTAAGGAATGGAAAATTGATGATTAGCTTCAACAGTGACTAATAAGGAGTAGTCAGGCAGGTTAGAGAATCAGGAGACAGAAGTGCCATTGAAGTCAAAGGATGATTAGTTTAAATGTCATAAGTTGCTGAAAGTTTGGTGACAACCCTTAAGAAAGCTGTTTCAGTAAGGAATATTTTTTCCTGTGTACAAATTATTGTTCATTATAGGATGGTATAATTTCCATATACTTGCTTCCCTTTAGGACCCTGATGATTTTGTCTTTGAGAGATAATTGTATAACACAGAAGTAGTAAGCCCTTTCTCCCCCTGTCAAGGTGTGAGCTCCTTGATAAGGTGGACCCTTACTGCCTCATGGACATGGCCTCTTATTCTGGACTTGTTGACACAAATCCTTTGCTGCAGAATTAAAATAGACATGAAGATCAATGATCTGATCTCTCATACCTGATCAAGCTCAAAACTGTGAGTTGGGTAATCTTTAAAGAGAACATATAGAGAACAGTGATATGTCAAGACTGCACACAGCTACATATAAATATAGTTCCAGAGAATCTTGACTCTCTTGAGAGCGACCTAGGAGATAATATGAAAACCCCCACAGAGGTCATCCAGGTGGAGGAATGAAGTAGAAAACAGTTCAGTGTTTAAGGCAGGCCTACTGTAGAAAAGAAACATAGACCTCTCACTTTCCTGGCCCTGAAGCCTATGAGGTCCTGAGGGAAGATAGGGGCAAGTAGATGGCACAACTTGCACTTGCTCTGTGACCCTGAGTAAGTCATTTAACCCTGTTTGCCTCAGTTCCTCAACTGTAAAATGAGCAGGAGAAGGAAATGGAATCACTCTAATATCTTTGCAAAGGAACCCCTAAATGGGGTCACGAAGAGTCAGACACAACTGAAACTACTGAACAGCAACATAGGGTCAACCAGAGGAGAGGGATTATAAATGCCTACATCAATCATGAAATTTTTCTTACATGGAGAGAGACCCATCTGGGCTAGTACTGTAAATCTAGGAACTGTATAGGTCCCCTGGAGAGGGAAAGCTTTACTGTCCTTTGAGTTAAATACTTCGTGGTATTTATAAAATTAATTAAAACCTGATCTATATTCAGTGTTTTGTTAACCTGAAGGCTTACACAGAAGCTAAGGACCGGGGGCCACTAGGTGGTGTAGTGGCCTTGGAGTCAGGAGTACCTGGGTTCAAATCAGGTCTCAGACACTTAATAATTACCTAGCTGTGTGGCCTTGGGCAAGCCACTTTAACCCCATTTGCCTTGCAAAAACCTTTAAAAAGAAAAGAAGCTAAGGAGCTTTAGACATGAGTCAAATTCTCTTTTCAAAGTAAAAAGTAAAAAAGTAAAAAAAAGTAAAAAATATGATTGATAAGCCCTTAAGACTGAATCTGATCTTTGTGAGCCCAGAGTCACAAATTACAATATTTAATTTTTACAACCATATGATATTGTTAGAAAGTTGTTAGTGATATAGCTGAACATCTAAACAAATAGACATAATACCAGCAATGCTTGATTCACAACAACATAGCATTGCTAGATTATCATTCATATGTGTACATATACAAACATACATCACAATCTACTCAGTGAAATTTGTCCCACTTTCTTTCTCCTGGTGAATTCTGTGCTCAGTTCCTCTGCAGTGCTATTCAAAACAACCAAGGCCTACTTCAGCCATCCTGATTGATCCATATCTGGCCTCTGCACCCAGATGACTGCAGGAGAAATTGAGGCTGATGACTTAGCACAGCCTCCCCTCACTCAAATCCAATCCATATGCTTGTCATGGCATAGCCTCCCTGATGAGAATGAAGGACAATTATCAATCTATTAATATGTTCTGATGGCCTAAATCAGTCCCATGTTACCTTCAAATGGAAACAAGTGAAAAGACTAGTTCTATGGAATCCCATTACAAGCAAATGAAGCTGCCATTTTCTTTATGGTCATTACTTTACATATGACAGAATGTGATAACATACCTAAAGAACTTCGATATAAAAATACTAGCTTTTTCTTCATCATCATTATCATCATCACAAAGTTGCCAGACCAGATGATCAAGCATCCAGACCAGATGAACAAGCACCCTGGGCATCCTATGATCTGTAATAGCAGAAGTGCCTATAGTTATCAGGAGGAAACTATTAGTGGTTCTTTTTCTCTTCTTCTTCAGTGTGACCTCTCTAAACTCCTATGGCTTTTTGCAATTTTTTCTTTTGAAGTATTTAGAAATAAGAGAAGATAATTTCATTCAACTGAGACAGTAAAATTCCTTACTTTACTTCTAGATGCCTTTTCTCTGACATCTGGATTGTACTTCAGTCAATTAAATTTTATCCATACTGGGAGCAGGGGAAAAGGGAGGAGCACCCAACCACAATTTCACAATGGTAGAGGGAAATCCCAGTGAAATAATTCCCTCTCTTTATGTAGATGAGCACTTAACTCAATTTACAATCAGAGAGAATTCCTGGAACACTGTCCTGCTAAGGGATTTGCCCAAGGTCACAGAGTCAATATATGTAGATAGAATTTGAACTTGGATCTTTCTTGCTTTCTATCCATTACTTCACACTGCCCACTCATCTGGGCACTTAATTATCCAAATAAAAAGCTACAGTCTCTTTCTGATGACAATATGGTATAGTAGAATGAATCCTGGGCTTTACAGCAAGAAGACCCATGATCAAATCCTGCCTAAGGCACTTGTTGGCAGTGTGACCATGAGTAAATCAGGACTTTCTTAGCCCTAGCTTCTTCACATGCAAGTCAAAGATGATAACACCTTAAATATACACTTCTCAGAAGCCTGGTATGTAAAAACCCTTTTCCAACCTGAAAGGGACAGATAAGTATTAGCTCTCTGGTTTAACTGAATGTGTAGAGCTCCTAACATTAAGTATTACAGTCTGATATACATCCATCAAATATAAAAGAGAAACTCACTCTTGTCTAAGGGGAGAATCTCCAAATAAAAGGTCAAAAGTATATATTGGAAAAGACAAGACAATTCTTTCTCTTGCCATGAAGGCTCAGAATGAGACAATAAAGCAACAGGGTTTGCTTTCTTTTGTTTTAAAAGAATTAATCAGTCCAAAAAAAATTATTAATTTAGAGATAATTTTTCCAGCTTTTTTCAACTTTTATATGTCATAGCAATAATGTAACTGATTTAAAAAAAATCAGTCCTAAGCCTTCTAAGACTAGTGGTGAGATTCACATTTTCAATTTGAATGAATTTCTAATAACTGTATCTGCACATCTTTTAGGCCTTGCCTTTTTTATTTCAGTTTCTGGACATAGGACTCTATTGAAATGTTCTTTTCTGGCACAAAATTTCATTTAGGAAGAACAAGGACAAATGTCCCTCACCTCCTTTTCCAGCACCATCTGTCCTTACATTCTAATAACAAACCCTTCCATTTGTTCAGGGCCTTGCAGATTACAAAGCACTTTTTCATTCCATTTCATCTCAATTTTGAGAGGAAAACAGGATAAATAGCATCCACATATTACAAATGAGGAAAATGAAATTCATAGCAGCATTAAATTTAATAAATTGGCAAAACCATTATTTCAATCTGTCTTTAGATTCCTAGTTCATTGGTTCCTTATACTTCACTGACCTTATAAAATCAAGATATTGTTTTGATGTCTTACTGTCTATCAGATACATTATGCTTACCAACTCTGTCTTTTTTTCCTGTCATAACCCAAACATTCCCCTTACTCTCTCTTCTTTATAAGAAACCATTTCTGAAAAAGCTTAACTATTACCTAGTTAAATTATCAGGCAGCTAAGGTGGCTTAGTAGATAAAATTTCAGGTCTGGAATGAGAAAGACTCAGATTTTCTGAGTTCCAATCTGATCTCAAACACTTCCTAGCTATGAGACTATGGGCCAGTCACTTGACTCTATCTCAGTTTGTTCATCTTTTTTTTTAGGTTTTTGCAAGGCAATGGGGTTAAGTGGCTTGCTCAAGGCTGCAGTTTTCTCATCTATAAAATGATCAAGAGAAGAAAACAGAAAACCATTCTGGTGGTATATATATATATATATATATATATATATATATATATATATATATATATATACACACACAATCTATATGGTATTCTTTTTCTTTTATATCTATTCTGCTTTTTATTTTTTAATTAGTTAATCCTTATAACATTGTTGAGGCAGCAAAGCATATACACATGAAAATGTGATGCCTTGAATTTGAAGATGTATAATATCATAGTAACTATGCTACTTCAATTTTGATATGAAGAATTTTTTTATTCCTGAAAAATATTCTAAATCTTTTCCTAAAAGACAAGAATATCCTTGTAAATAGAAAGATGAAGTATTTAGAGATTGCTTACCATGTGCCAGGCACTTCAAGGAGAGCTGAGGAAACAAATACAATCAAGAGAGTCCCTATCTTCAAGGATCTCACATTCTAATAACTGAAGACAATATACAAACAGATGGGGATTGACCACAAACAGGTGCTAATGCAGCCAGAGTCAGGCACTTGAGCTCCCCAGAGATGGGGCATGAAGAGTCCCTAGAGGGGTGGAGAAGTCTGTGAATAAGACCATTTATGTTAATCAAGGACTGGCTATATGTACTCCAATTTATAGTTAATTATACCAATTAATGTGAATTCCCAAAAACAAGTCACCTCTGTGAAACCTACAGCAATATAAAGTCATCTAGACAGAAAAAAAGGTGAAAAATATATTTCCAAGACTACGAAATGTTATTAAATGAATAGCCTGTGTGATTATTCCATTTATACCTATCTTGGACAGCCATTGTCCTAACAATAAATTGGAATGTAAATTGAGCAAGAGAGGATTATCAGGGTAGGTTCCATTTGGAAAACTCTTCAGTGCTCTCAACAATCACAAACTATTTACCATCACCAAAAAACTCATGACATATTATTTGGATGCCTTTGAATCATAGAATAATTATATGATATTAGGATAATCAAAATCAAGTACAAAAGAAAGGACAATGGAAAGATAAAGTAGGAAATAAAAGTAGATTGCAAAATATTACCAATGATAGTGTTTGAAAAGTAGCATAAATGATATTGCCAAAGATACATATGAAAAAAGAGGAGAATCAGTCATCTAGCAAGAATCAGAAACAACAGATGGACAGGACAAGCTGAGTGCTGTGAGCATATATCCAAGAAATTAAAATGACTAGAAAAAGGCTTCCAGCATGGAAGGTTTTTGGAAAGACATGAATAAGAGTAGTCCAGGCTGAGAAAGCATAGATGATTTTCTGTGTGTCCTCATTTAATTCAATTTCTGCATTTAACCTTTGGGGAAACAGAAGTCCAAAAATTAACAGTATATCACAGGCAGAATGAGAATACAGAGCTCTAAACTTCTAATCCAGTATTCTTTCTTCCATGCCTTTCCTGTTTTGATTGGTTAGAGGAAGTGAATAACTCATCAAGGTTCTGGTCACCTGAAAGATCTCCACCAAAGGGAAAAAGCTTATAAAAAAGAGGCTGGGAACAGAAGAAAAGTTTCAGTTTTCCCTAGAGTTCGAGCCATATGCTTTCAAACAGACTAACAATAGAAACTACATTCTCTAGGAAATAGGGACCTAAAGATGATTATTGATTTTTGTGTGTGTCATGTAGTCTCAAATACTGACAACTTACTTCATATGATTTATGAAGTTTGGAAGGTTTTTTTAAAAAAATATAATAGCTAACTTCCACATTAACTGCATTGAGGGGGAGAGAGAAACAGGAAAAATAAAGTAAAAAAATATACTTCAATCTGCCTTCAGAATTCATCAGTTCTTTTTTTCTGGAGGTGAAAAGCATTTTTCAGCATGAGTCCTTTTGATAACTTTATCAGAGTAACTAGGTCTTTCACAGTTGGTTTTCATCACAATACTGCTGTTACTGTGTATAATGCTCTAATTTTGCTCACTTAACTATGCATCATTTCATATAAGTTTAACTCAGATTTTTCTGTAACCATCCCCCTTGTTATTTCTTTCAGCACAATGGTATTCCATCAATCATATGGCATAATTTGTACAACTATTTCTCAATTGATTAAGAACTTTTGTACATATGAATCCTCTTCTTTTTTTGTTGATCTCTTTGAAATACAGAGCTAGAAGCAGTGTTACTAGGTCAAAGGATGTTTATTACTCTTTGGGCACAGTTCTAAGTTATTCTTCATAATGACTGAACTTGCTCATAGCTCCACCAACAGTGTTAGGGACTGTTGTGTGTGGGAGCACTGTAAAACCTAAATCACCTGGTGTCCTTGAGTACTACAGCGTTGTTTTACTAAATGCCACAGGAACAGGGACTAGGGAGGATATTTAAGCACTTGTATTTTGGTAAATAAATGAAGATCTTGGTGTACAGGGAGAAATTGTCTCTCTTGTCTCCCACCCCTTCAACGTTCACCTGGGGAAAGGTTAAGCAAGTCCAGAAAGGAACTCAACACAACAGTGTATTAGTCTACCTATTTTACCACATCTGTTTCAGTATTTTCCTTTTTTTGTAATCTTAGCTGATCTGATAGATAATAAGGTGGATCCTCAGAGTTGTTATTTGTACATGCTAATCAACAACCTTTTAAAGCATTTTTCATATGGTTATTGATAGCTTAGATTTCTTAGTCTGAGAACTACTATCATTTGATCATGTGTATTAGGAAATGGTTCTTTTTTATAGATTTGACTCAGTCCCCTATATATTTGGGAAATGAGACCTTTATAAAATGCTTTCCCCAGTTTCTTGTTTTCCTTCTAATTTTGGAAACATTATTTTCTTTGATAAACTCTTTTCATTTTTATGTAATTAAAATTATCCATTTTATTTCTTAAGATTCTCTCTATCTCGTTTAATCATAATCCTTCCCTTATCCAGAGATCTGACAGGTAAATTTTTCCATTTGTTTATGATATAACCTTCTTTGCCTAAATTATGAAGCCATTGTGAGTTTATCTTAGTATATGGTATGAGACATGATATTATGCCTAGTTTCTGCCAGACTGCTTTTCAGTTTTTCCAGCATTTTATTTTTAATAGTGATTTTTTGTTCCAAAAGATTTGGCTTTACCAAACACTATATTACTGTGATCATTTATTTCCATATATTATGTAACTAACCTATTCCAATGAACAACCATTCTATTTCTTATTCAGTATTAGACTGTTTTGATGATTATCACTTTGCAGTATAGGTTAAGATGTGGCATTACTAACATTGACTTCCTTCACTTTTTCTCCCAGTGATTCCCTTATATCGTTGACCTTTTCTTCTTCTGTTGTTATTTTTTCTAACTCTAGAATTCTTTGGTAGTTTAATAAAACACTGAAAAAGTAAATTAATTTAGGTAGCATTATCATTTTTATTGCATAATATTGGCCTCTGCATGAGCAATTAATATTTTTTCAGTTATTTATATGTCTTTTTTGTGTGTGAAAAGTAATTTGCAATAGTGTTTATATAGTCATTGTCTTCTTGTCTTATTGTTTTCTCATTTTTCTAGCTTATTTTTACTTCAGATTTTATGATAGAGTTGGAGTCTGCTCTTACCTCTGAGAAGTGGGGTGACTGTCCTTAGCTTTAGGCTTTTATAACTAACATAAATATGCTATGTTCACAAAATAGTCTGGGGACTTGTAAGTTTTTGGTGTTGCCAAGGTGGTGTGATCCAGGGATGGGTGTGGTCAATATTTTACTGGTCTACACTCTGATCCTTGCCCGGCTAAGACCCCTACCCATTCATGATCACAACTCTTCTCCACCCTGCAAATGTAATCTGTACCCAGGTAGAGCCACTGTTTCATTGCAATTGCAAAAGTTCCTCTGCCCTGGAACTTTAACCCAGAAATAGGTAATGGGAAATGGAATTGACAAGTAGTTCCTGGTCTTGCACTTAGTGCTAGTACAGGGATTCCCTATAGACTCTTTCTGACCAAGTGTTTAATTCCTTTACAATCTTTAGACACTGAATGTTTTTGGATAGGTACCATCACTGATGCTGCTCCCATCTCCAGAGTCCACAGTCCCTATCATTTTGGCTGTATTATGGCTAACATTAATCCCCAGTGTCCAAAGACCTCTTTTTCTGTCCTCCTAAGATTTTTCTGGTCAGGAAAAAAAAAGGTTCACTCTGACTTTTCATTGGTTTTGCTGCTTAAAATTCAATTTGACACATGTTTTGAAGTTATTAAAAGGAAACTTCAGGAGAACCCAGCACAAATGCTCATTTTACTCCAACATCTTAACTCTGCCCTACCAATCGAGTAGCTTTTATAGTTATCTAGGCAAATTATCTAGATATGTGAGAGTATCTGAACTAGAATGGTGGCTATTGTGTGAGTGGAAAGGGAGAAATATAAGAAATATTGTGGAATAAAATGGATAAGACTTGACAAATAATTGGCTATGCAAATGAACAGAGGAATCCTAGGATATGCTTGATGTTATCTTCAACAAAAATCAGGAAGCTTTCTTGGAGGCAGGTTTAGTGAACTAGATAATATTGTTGGAAATATTGTGTTTGAGATGTCTGGGGACATTCAGAAAGGAATGCTTCACAGTTCATTGTTAAATATATGACTAGAGTTCAAAGAGAGTGGAGCTGGATAGCATACACTTGGAAATCAAGATAATCCTTGAACCTATGGGAGCTGATGGGATTGGCAGAGAGAGATTGGATAGAGAGAGAAAATTATGGATGATTTATTGGTTTGATCTAATGTGGCATTTTTTTTATTTTGGGGAGTAAATCCATTGACATTCTAGCTAACACAGGAAAAAATCAAATTCACACATGAACAAATAAATCAAATTATACTGACAATTTAAAGAAATATGTTGTCCCTACATAAGAACTAAAGCACTACACACCTTTGGAATATTTTTTATATGAAAACTCTAATAGAAACATTTTTGCTCCAATTTATACATCCCCAGAATATGAAGAAATAACATTCTGTTTTCACTGTAAGTTAGAACTGAGATAGGTTGCATGAGGCAAATTACATGAACTTATTTTTCCCAGTGTTTGTTTATTTGATAATTCTGATTATAAATTTCTAATTACTAATTACTAATAAAATTTTTGCCTGATATTTATAGTTCCTGTAAATAAATCTTTAAAAAGATTTCTTATCTAATGGCTAAGGTAGATAAGGGATATTTTTGACAATTTTAATACAAAAAATTATAATTATAAAAATACAAAAATCTATTGTCAAATAGATTATTTTAAAAGGATAACCCTTTTATTATGCAATTGAAGCCAATGAAAATGAAAACCACCTTACAGACATCTACAGAATTCAACAGTGTAGAACAACCTTCTTTTGAGAAAAAAATAAGATGGTCACTGATTACCTTTGTATGGCTTTTAAATGTTGCTCAATATTTTCAAGTTTCTTCCAATATTCCTTTGTAAATTTTAAAAACTCCTTAAGAACTGCAGATTTCAAATCAGGATATGGGCATCTCAAAGCTTGTAACTCTAAAGGGAGCTCATGAAACTGGTCAATTTTTTCTTCTGAAGGATGAGTTAATGCCTACAAAGAAACTCTTTATTATTCATTTTATACAAATGAGTTAATTTGTTTTCTACTAATCCCATTCATAATTGAAATGTTATCTCCATTATACTTACTTGAATTCCTGAATCTGCAAGCTCCTGTTCCAAAAGTATTTGTTCATAAGTAAGTCTTCTAAAAATAGTCTTCAATTGTTTCTTTACTAATTCAACCTATTTAACAGTTAGTACAAGATTATTTTAATACATGTAAATTATTAGTTTTACTAATGATTTAATGAAGTAGATCTAACTTTAAATGAATATATGGAGACAAGAGAGCTGCTCTCAGAGCCAGGACAACCTGGCTTCAAGTCCTGCTTTCCTGGGCAAACTGCTGAAACTCTAGTTGAATTCAGACAATCTCCTGAGACTATACACTGCCATTTGAGGGACTTCTTTATATTAATGAAATCATAGATCTAATTGAAATAAAAACATATACTTCAAATATATGTACACACACATGTGAAACACATACAGTAATATTTATATGCACATACATATTTACATGTATATTTTTAAAATAGAAAATAACATGATTTTTATATCAGAAAATAGCATGTATTGATATATATATGCATGCATATTCATAAACAATGGCTTTGGGAACCACTGTTGTGAAACATGAGGTTTATAAGAAAAGAAATGGGCAGTTAGGAAGCACAAAGAATAGAGAACCAGACTTTTTATCTTTCTATGTTCAGATCTGGCCCCAAAAACTTACTAGCTGTGAGATCCTGGGCAAGTCATTTAACCCTGTTTGCTTCAGTTCCTCATCTATAAAACAAGCTGGAGAAGTTAATGAAAAATCACTTCAGGATCTTTTCTAAGAAAGCCCCAAAAGATCACAACAGAAAAACAACTGAACAGTAAAGAAAGGAAACAAAAAAGATTCAGGAACAGGAAAAAAAGAGTATATCAAGTGATCTTCAAAGATGCTTCTGGACACAAACCAGAAGTGGGACTTATATTCATCTTTGAATGTTTACGAAATATTTATGAAAGGTTACAGCAGTACCCAGGTTCTGCTCTCGTAGAACTTATTGAAACTGTTTTGCAATAGCAAAAGAGACTATGAATTGAGAGATGAGGCAGTGATCTACTTCTAAATATTCACCATTTCCATTCAATTATTCTCACCCCCAGTGTCAGCATGGATTTCCAGTTATAACCCTGGGGCTTGAATTTGAATAAATAGATCTGGGCAACCAAGAATTCGTGCTTTGGGGGCGGCTAGGTGGCAGAGTGGATAGAGCACCAGCCCTGGAGTCAGGAGTACCTGAGTTCAAATCTGTCCTCAGACACTTAATAATTACCTAACTGTGTGGCCTCAGGCAAGCTAATTAACCCCACTGCCTTGCAAAAACCTAAAAAAAAAAAAAAAAAAAAGAATTTGTGCTTTCTTTTATGTCTCTGTTCCATTCAGTTAAGTTGCATGAAAACAAGCGTGAATGGACTTCCAGGTGTATTGTAGTACAGGTAACCATCAAATACATGCACTAGCATCCAGGAACAACTACCTAATTTCAAATTGTTTAGAGATTCCACAATTTCCTGAAGTAAACTGGCATCTTCCTAGATGTCTCTATCTAAAATGTCAATACAAAAGATAACAAACAAAAACATAAACCACCATTCTTCAAACATAAGTTCAAGTCCTGACCTCTTCTATCATCTTATGTGCATTTTCTGTTGAAGATGGATTTGAGGTATCAACCAATAACTCAGATTTACATTTCAAATCTTCTTTCAATTGGTAGACAGGTTCTAGTACATTCTGTAGATATTTATTCCATTCTTCTGATAATACAAGTTCTATAACAAAAAGATAAAATTTCCTCGATGAAATTCATAATGATACTTTTCCAAGTTTCTGGCTGAAAAAAAAGCTTCTCCAAAAAAAAGTATAAAAAATTTATCACCAAAATCCTCGAAGTTGAAAAGAAATGCATTTTCAGTGTTCTCTTCAAGAAAATTTCTAATTTCTGATTCTGTTTTACATCTGAAATGGGAAAAATAATTTGATCAATTTTTAAAATATAACCAGATAGGATTAAAATTCCCTGTTATAAATACAATATGTTTAATGTGTTTTAATTAATTCTATAATTATATGTCTTTTATTTATAATAGGAATGTATGACAGATTTTAAAAGATTTTTTAAGTCAATTAACACTACAAAGTAAAAAGTATTGTTATTTATATTCAATAAATTGAGTAGTAAAAATTAGTTTTGAATAGAAATTCAAGGATATACTAGTTTATTTTCTTGACTTTAGACTTCATCAAAGTCATACAAAAATACTGTAACAAGACTACATGTGAAGATTCTTCATCTAAAACAAAAGACATAAAAGGAAGTCAAAGCAGAAGCTATTTGAGGTTGAACTGAGTCTTATTCAGAAATTATCTTTTTTTTTGTCAGAACCCCCTCCCCTTGGTGAGAGAGAGAGAGAGAGAGAGAGAGAGAGAGAGAGAGAGAGAGAGAGAAACTTACCCATGATACAGATAAGTTGAGGACTCTTAAGTTGGAGAAGTATAATAATTGAAAAGAAATAGTAAGTAAAAATAAGATGGTAGAAAATTCACAAATACTAATTATAACTTTGAATGTGAATAGGATGTTTATAACAGCTCTATGATGGCAAAGAACTAGAAATTGTGAGGATTGTCATCAATTGGGGAATGCTGAACAAATTGTGTATAAAGTTGTGAGGTAATACTACCATGCTATAAGAAAGGATGAACTTAATGATCTTAAAAGGGCAAGAAAAGACTTGAAAGAAATGGTGAAGAGAATAGAACCAAGAGAACACTGTATACAGTAAAGTGGTATTATTTAAAGAATGATTTTAACTAAGCCATTATGACTAATATAAATACACAAATTAAAAATAAAGTTCAAATGAAGAGAAATTCTATGTATCCACAGAAAGAATTAATAAATGGAAGTATGTATAGAATGTCTAATAATAACTATCTTCAGGATGAGGTAGAAAGGGGAGGGAATAAAAAAGAAAAAAATTACATGATAACATATATTTAAAAGGAATAACAAATTGAATATAGTAGTTTTATGTGCAATCATCTTTTTTATTATCCTACGTTACAAAAATGTTCACTTTATTCCAAAAATTTTAAATAAAATAAATAAATGTTAAAAAAATTTGCCTATCTGTATTGCTAATGGTGTAGAGGAAGTTTCTTCAAAGATCTGGTTTTATATATATATATATATATATATATATATATATATATATATATATATATATATATACACACATATATATGTATATATATATATACAATAAATATTTATATCTAATATCTTACTACTATTCATTTTACTTCCTGATATCCCATTCCTATTACCTCAGTTTCCACTTCCTAGGTTTATTTGATTTGATACTAGGCTCAATATCAATTAAAGAAAAGGAAAAAGATGCCAGTAGTAGTATTGGCATTGAGATATATGCCTTCTTTCTAGTTTTCATTTTATCTACCCTGATTGGTTTTAGAATTTTAATTCTTGTGTTTGACAACATACAACCCATATTACCAAACAAGTAAGTGGGTGTATACATTTATTTTGAAAAAGGTCAAAGGTTATGTAAGTCCATGAGAACACTTTTAAACTAACACTCACTTATTCCATGAGACAGTGTGGTATAATCGAAATAGCACTGGGGTCCTGGGGTAGGAGATGCAAGTGCTCAATTCAAACCATCTTGGATGGTTCGTTTACTTTCTAAGAACCTCAGTCTTCACACTGATAAACTGAAAAGTACCTGCCCTCTACTTCTCAATATTGTTTAGAAATACTAGATGGGATAATATCTCAACGTACTTGGCAGTCTATAAGAGGCTAAACAGAGATCAGTTGATCATTTTAACATTGTGACACAAGACAACAAAATTTACCTTATAATCACAACTCTTCAACATTAAGATAATGATGGTGGTGGTAATAATGGTGAAGATGATGATGTTAAAGTTTTAAATAAAATCTTAGGTCTGGAATAAAAAAATTGTTGTTTTTCTTTTGTTTTCGAAGAGGATCAATGACAGACATCACAGAGTGATGATATACATAAATTGGATTTAAGTGAAGCAGAGTTACACAGTCATCAGCATCACTTTCTTTTCCAGAGTCATTGAAGTTCAATGGCAAGAAAATGTCAAGAAAGCTTGGTGATGGTCCAGGATGGAGTGGATGGATGACCTTGGTGTATTTGATATATGACCAAACTCTTTTTTTTTAGAGATAATGAGCATTTTTATTTCTTTGTTCCACAAATAAACTGGCAAAATAGTTGTATCCCACAGGCTAATCAAACAGACCAAATCCTATGTCTTCACTGGACTCTTCCGACTCTTCCTTGGCTTCTACTTTGGCTGGAGCAGCAGCAGCTGGAGCTGCAGCGGCAGGGGCAGCCACTGCAAAGGCTGAAGGGTCAGCCAGAAAGGCCTTCACCTTTTCAGCAAGCAGGAAACTGTACTCAGTCTCCACAGCTACAGCCAAGACCCGCTTGTACCCATTGATGATAGAGTAGGGCACTGATGCAACAGTTGGGTAGCCAATCTGCAGACAGACGCTGGCAACATTATGGACACCCTCTAAGAAGCAAAGGTGCAAGGTCTCCTCTGTGATGTCCAACACTTCAGGGTTATAGATGCTGCCATTGTCAAACACCTGCTGAATGATCAGCCCAAAGGAAAACGGGGAGATATTCAGCATGTTCAACAAGGTGGCCTCGCTGGTGCCCACTTTGTCTCCAGTCTTAATCAGCTGCACATCACTCAAAATTTCAATGCCCCTGGAAATCTTGGGGGTGATACCCAGAGCTTGGAAGAAGGAAGTCTTCTCAGGGCCCAGACCAGTGTTCTGGGCTGGCACCGTGACATCACATGGGGCGATGGCACCAGCACGGGCAGCAGCTGGTACCTTATTGGCCAGAAGCATATCCCTAATCTCAGTCAGATCTTCCTTGGTGAACACAAAACCCACATTCCCATGGATATGAGGCAGCAGTTTCTCCAGGGCCAGATGCCCACGAATGGCTTTGCGCATCATAGTGTTTTTTTCCCATCAGCACTACGGCCTTCCCATGGAGAGACATCCGGATCTGCTGCATCTGCTTGGAGCCCACATTGTCTGCTCCCACAATGAAGTATTTGGGATAATCATCCAAAAGTTGGATGATTTTGAGGAAATAATTGGATTTCCAGATATCCCTGTCTTCCCTGGGCATCTCGAAGGTGCTTCAGGGATTGCTGCTTGGGGTTTAAAGATGATGTCAGTCGCACGAGGACTTCTGGAGAGAGAGTATATGACCAAATTCTAAGTGTTCCATGGTGCCTGCTTCAATTACCTTCATGGAACAAATTGTTCTCAACCACCCATTTTGATGGGAAAGTCATTACATGTTTGGGATAGATACTCCCCTAAGTCACCAACAGTTTTGAGGCCTGTTAGTTACCCTCAATCTTAGTTTAGCCAATCTGCAGAGACAGTTTTACTGGTGTGTGGCTTGCTGCACATTATAGCTTCTTGGAGCCACAGGTGAGACACCAAAGGTAGATGAGCAACCCTGAAAAGGCTTGGCAAGCCTTCACACCTTGGAAAACCCTATAAATTCCATTAAAATCTCTTTTACCAAGCACTCTGCAAATATATAGGGATTATAATTTCTCTTTCAGCAACTCATGATTGATTAGGTTTCCAGTATTGGAGCTCTGAATTAGACACAGATTGCTTTAAAATGGGGTCAAGCCAAACAATGAGTCTGCAACAAGATCAGGGTGATAATTCTTCCTAATGGCTGACATGCACCAGAACTTAAGCTGGTCCATTAGTTGATTAATCTGTGCTAGAAGTAGAAGACTACTTCAAAATGCCTTAAAAATGAATAGCATCTAACACCTTATATAGCTTCTTAAATTTGCAAAGAGATTTTTAGTTTTTCTTATTTAATCTACACAACAAACTTTTGAGTAAGAAACAGGTACATATTTTCCACTTCAAGGAAAGAAAAAAAATAAATTTGAAAAATAACATGCTGCCAAAGGGCATGGTTCCTAACCTCAGTCCTGAATTGTTTAGGGCAAAAAAAATGTAGTCTAAAGTAGAGCTCCATTTAAGCATTAGCTCATTCAGCGTTCTCATTGATTCTTTGATGAGTCTTGTTTTAGTCTTTGACAATCCAGAGTTATTAACCTAAATCTGGCAGCCATTAAGGAAGTCAACTAAGAAGAAATGGCTATGTACAGAAGGCTGTGAGAACATACAACTAGCCTTGAAACTGGAAACTATCCTCAGTGTGGTTAAAAAATAAACACATACACATACAGAGGGAGAGAGAGAGGAACAGCTAATGTTTGTGTTAAGAATGTAGGAATCTAAAATTTGTTGTGGCATTGAAAATGCAATGTAGTAGGTGTATAGAAAGAGAAAGAACATCAGAACAACAAGGTGGTTATGTAACTTGGAGAAATGTTTGATATGAGGACTTGGAAACAGTGAATAGCATAGTGTTCAGTATTTATAGGGGAGAGAGAATGGAAGAGAGGTCAAAATACCCAAGTGAAAGTAAGAACCATGGCAAAAAAGGAGCAGGTGCATCTCTGCTGTGCCTTAGCCCTAGGGTGAGGAGGACAGTCAGCAACTTTGATCTTTCCTCACTTCTTTCCCCCATAAGTTCTTCACCAGCAGGTGCTGAATTTGGTGTCCAAGAGACAGGTTTGTCTGTTAGGGCAGGATTCACTCCCTGGGATGTCACTCTTCCCCACCAACTATGATTCAACTACTTTCTTGAGGTTTCTCCCAGTCTCAGGTTAAGTAGTCTGACCTGGTCCTAGTCACTGAGGGAGATGGTGGGGGGCAAAAGAGGAAGGAAAGTGGTGCAGGGGTTTGCTAGAACCTCAACAAGCTTCAGTGGGAGTTTTGGAAGGCAGACTACCTGCACTAAGATAAGGGAGTGAGGGCTGAAGACCAAAGGATGAAATTCTAAAGGGCACTTTCGTACCAACATGGCAGTCTAGGAGTCTGACTAACAAAAGAGCTGGAAATGTTTTCAGGAGCTCAGAGGCCTGTAGTTGCTCTTTTCAAAAGAGAAGAGAAACCAAAGAAACATAGATTTAGGGCTAACATTCCTCCACCTAATTCAAAGCCTTCATTTTACATATAAGGACAATGAAGCCAAGGCCACACAATTCATAAGTGGCAAAGCTAGAACTCAAAACTTCAACCCCAGATGCAAGGTCCCAGGTCCTTTCTATGGCACTTCTAGAAATGGAAGCAGCAGTGTTGGTAACTTCAGAGACCAAGCAGTGGTTCTGAACCAGGTGGGGAACTAAGGGTCTATATCACCCAAGGGTCTAGGGGAAGAGATCAAAAAAGTAGGGAACCCTGGGCTCAAGGACCAGAGGAGGGGCCAAAACTGAGGCACAAAGATATGGCATAGAAGAGAAATCCTAGACTGGGCCATTTATGGTTATGAGTCTTAAGGACTGGACAAGTCCTGAGTGTTCTCTGCCTATTGAAGGGAACCTCAATCTGAGAGTAGGTATTGTAATCACTGAGGAAGGTGGGATATTTGACTCCCTAGTACAGAATAAGAAAAGGTATTGTGAAATATCAGTGTGTTTAAAAATACTTAGGTGATTTAGGGGACTGTAAGCTCAATGTGAGTCAGCAGTATGATGGAGTAACCCCCCCCCCCAAAATTAATGTAATTCAGGATTCTATTGAGATGAAGCTAGATGATACAGTGGGTTAGGGTATAGGATCTGGATTTATCTGTCCTCCAATACTTAGGAAGCTATATAACCCTGGAGAAGTTATTTAACATCTGTTTCCCTCCATTTCCTTAGCTGTATAATGGAGACAAATAACACCTACTTCCCTAGCCTGTTGTGAGGATAAAATGAGATAAATTTGCAAAGCATTTCATACATCTCAAAGTGCTATTCTATCATCTTCATTATTCAGAATTATGCTGTGACAGGAATAATATTCTAATTTCTATAATCATCATATTACTACAGTAGAAGAATGTGATAGGCCATCTGTATACTGGTTAGTTCTTGTCCTTCATTATCAAAGAAGACCAAAATGACATCACTATGTTTGAGACAAATTAAGTGTGTCCACTTGTGGTTGATCAGACCACAAGAGTTCAGAATGCTCTACCACAGATCGGGCAGAAATAGTCCATGTGGACACATACTCTAAATTTATGTATGGCACATTTCCTTTGAGATGCTTCAATTCTATCTTCCTCATAGAGCACAGCACCTTAATTGATGAGGGCACACCATGCTGGGTGCCAATGTATCCCATAATGTATAATCAATTTTAAAATTCTTAAAAGAGATCTTCAGGATGAGTACCCATCTGTTCACTGATGGTAACTAGATAACTGTTTTACTTTTGGGACATCATAATTTAAGGATATCCAGAGAAGGATAACTAAGATAATGAAGAGCCTTGGATTCACGTCATATGAGAATAGGTCAAAGGAAATTGGATTGTTGAGCCTAGAGAAGAGGGACTCATGATAGTTGTCTTAAAGTGTTGGAAGGGTTGTTATGTGAAGGTTGGATTAGATTTTTCAGGTTTGACTGTAAAGGACAGAACAAAATAGCTGTAGAGAAAAGTTACAAAGAGGCAAATTTGATTTGATTTAGGAAGACTTGATGTCAGATGTCTTACCAATTTGAGTCTTCCAAAAGTAGAATGGGTTGCCTTGGAGGAAATATACTTATGGGAGTAAATGTATTGCATAGAAAGAATTCAGAAAGGATCCATAATCAAACCCACAGACATTAAGGAAAGTTTTTCTCTGGCCATACCCACTTACTCTAAGCATTTGGAGGGCTTGAAGGCATTCCTTTTACCCCCACCCCTTTTCAAGTTTGTTACAGTGAGAATTATGTTATGAATTATGAATCAAATTGATTGGCTCCTGTGATCCCTTACTTGTAAAATTCTATAATTCTGTTAATGCTAAGGTTTTTTTTTCCCCTGAATGGGGTGGGGGGGGGAGGATTTACCCAAATGAGGTTTCCCCAAATAGTTCTACACAAGGAAAAACTTTTCTTAACTATCTACAGGTTTGAGTACAAGTCCTTTCTGTATTCTTCTCTATGTAAAATATTTATTTTCTCTGTAAACCTTAGGAAATCTCAGTTGTTAGCAACAGGAAAATGAATAACCCCCAAGACAGAGGTCAGAACACTTCATATATTTCTAAAGATTACTTCCGTGAGGGGAGGGGGCAAATACAAACCAAAGAGATTATTCACTACTGAGAGAACACCAAGACACAAATTGGAGTCTGTTTGAGTGTAGAGTTTACAAAGTTAAAATCATATATCACTTAAGTGAATTGAGCATTGTCTGGGTGCTTAATATTCAGTTTGGGGAAAGAGGACCCAGGCACAGGATGACCTAGGGCTTGAAGAATGTACTACTGTGCCTGGCATTTGGATTCCAGTGATACTGGCTTGTCATAAAGGCAGCTCCTCTTCTGTCACTCCCAGGGAGTGGTGGATTTAGACTAAAGTTGAGGGAAGGACCATGGGGATTTCAAACATTCATTGCTAGCTTTTGAGAATGACAAAATCCCTTAGGGCAGGTTGGGTAGTCATTTCCCTGCTGTGTTCCAGAGGAAGAGCAATGATACCATAGTGCTTTGGAGACAGTGCTGTTTGGTATTTAGAATGTAATACTGAAAATTTTCAACCAAGTAGATGACCTTTGGTTGGGAAAAATATCAGCATTCTGAAGTAAAGTTGGGCATTCTAATAAAGCATGGGTTTCTCTAACATCAGGTGGTAAGACTCTATTTAAGCATATGAAAAAATCAGGAATCTGAGAACCATTTGGGACTAAGAAGAGGTTCTTTTGATAATTATGCTGAAAAGTGAGTTGAAAGATAAATTAGGATAATGACTATCAATTTGACAGATCGGAAGTATAATTGGATGACAGGCTAAAATATTAAAGCACCAAAAGAACTGTATGGGCAGTCTAGGGACTAACCAAGAGTCTAGACCCTACAACTAGAGGTTACAGGTACTACAGAGCTGATACCATTTGCCATGGAAAATTCTTTCAATACAAAACTTTGATTTTCTAGTTCACTAACATAAATTGAAGCTAGTATTGGGAGAGATTGTGGAGAGGCAGAAAAGGAAATGGTTAGTAAAGGTCAGATGAAGGTCTAGTAAAGGTCAGATGAAGATCTAGGACCTTATGGCATGGCACCATGCTGGGTGCCAAAGTCTGGGTCAGGACTTTCCATAGTAGCCTCAGGCACTCACCTGACTGATTGACCTTGTTGATGCCAACTGTCTTTCCCTTTATCTCAATAAGAGATCTGAGCAATTACCCAGCTCCAAAGCAAGCTTGGAGAGGTGAAGGACATATCCTCCCCATGCTTAATCTCCTGTGTGTCTGCCTTTTTGTGTCTCCTTTTGATCTATCTGTTTCTTTCCCTTCCATCACCTCCCCATCCCTAGTTGTACAAAGCAGCAGGTATGCCTCAGGAATTGGCATGGCACACCTATGGGCGCAGGGGCTGTATAGCAACGATCTGAGTCAGTCAGAAGTTGGAGCGGAATTGCAATACTGCTCATTGTTGGGCTACCTGTGAAGTCCATTCACCCTGCTCAGCCAGAGTCAGCCACAGGTCCCTGCCAGCAACAGACCAGTCAAAACTAGGAAAAGTGCTGTTCTTCATGACTTCCAGTTCACAATGGATCTAGTGTTCCCTGGCCCTGCACTGAATGAGGTTCCTGGTTCTAGAATCTTCAGTAAAACAATGACCCTCCCAGAAGTGTGAGCAAAACACAAAATGCAGAAGACATTGTCTTATGTGCATTCCTCTGCCTGCTCACAGGGGTATGGATGTGGGGGTCTCAGAAAGATGACTTGCATGCTTCCCATAACTCCTGAGCTCCAAGCATATCATCTAGGGACCTCAGAAGGCAGGGAGAGGTGACAGGTGCACCACCGAGTAGGGGACATTTTATTATTTATTGTGAATTGTTTGGTTGATTCTAGGCCAAAAGGAAAGTACATGCTGTATCCAAGGATGCCCATCTTTCACTGTGGGGAGGAGACTTTATGCCAAACCACATGACTAGGGATCAGTGAAAAACTGCCTTCAGTCAGGAGGGAGGACTCAGTGTGGATTCCTAGTTGGTAAATCCCAGTCATAAGCACTCTCTAGATAGCAAGTCAATAGTGTTCTAAAAGGAAAGGTGGAGCTGAGAGTCAAAGGTTGTATATTCTGAGAATCTGGGGGGGGGGAGAGAGAGAGAGAGAGACAGAGAGACAGAGAGACAGAGACAGAGACAGAGACACAGAGAGAGATCAACACTTTTCAAGATTTCTGCAGCATGAGATCGAGTGTATGGGGACAAGCCCAATACCTGATTCTTCTATTCAAACAGGTTCAGGATATTTCTTAACAAGTAGGTGGCACAGTGGATAGAGCACTGACCTTGGATTGGGAGGATGGGAGTTTGAATCTAGATCTGACACTTGCCACTGAGCTGTGTGACTTTGGGCAAGTCACCTAACCCTAATTGCCTCATATCCAGGGCCACATCCAGTTGTCCTGACTCATATCTGACCACTGGACCCAGATGACTCTGGAGTAGTCATGTGCTTGTCATGCCATCACCTCCCTGATGTCAGGGACTTCTTCAAAAATGAAGGGGAAAATATTATTATTATTATTATTATTATCATCATCATCATCATCATCACCCAGTAGATGAATCTGCAGAACAGAAACTAAATTCTGGGAGGAGATGCTGGTTTCTAAAATCAGGTGGAGGATGGGAAAGAAAAGATCAATAACCTGTATGGCCTGAGGAGAGACTCAACAAAGTCACTTCTGAAAGTGAAGAGACATCCTCCATTGGGCAGACAAGGGGAGACAGAGGTTTTGCCCTCAATAGAATTCAGTTCTCTGCACTAAGAGCAAGAACAAGATGTAGTTAGAGAAAGTGCTGACTCCTAAAACATTTAGGAAGGCTAGACACTGAGAAAGCAGTTTATAGCATGTTCCCTTGGTAAGGCTCACCAGGCATATCTGCCCTGAGCTCTCACAAAGGGAGAAGCAGAGAAGATGAGCCTTGGAAAGAGAAAGTGCCAGCTGAAGAATGCCAAGAAGAGAACAGCTGGGCCCCTGCAACTACAAGGACACACCTCCCATGGCTCCATGGGCTTACTTCAGACCATAACAAAGTAGCTTCCAACTCTGATGTTTGTTATTTTGAAGTTGTTCAGGAAGACAAAGAGAGCTCACTTTCATACTTAAGTTCATAAATTGGTAGAGTACAATTCAGTAATTGTCCAAAAGTCAATATGTAGCATGGAAGGAGATAGGACTTTGGAAAGTGAGTAAGGAAATTAAAATTTACTAAGTGTGTTCAGGCTAGAAAGTGACTGGTATAATAAATGGCAAGGCAAGTATACAGCTGTCATTCTGATGAGGCACTTCTGGGGGAGAATTAACATAGGAGTAATGTAGTGAATCAGGTTCAAGAGATTTCCCATATAGAGAGAAGTAGGAAAAGATAAAAGAAAGACTGTTAATTAGATTTGACTTTGCACCACTAATTTACATTGGACATTTTCTGAACTTTTCCTAATCTCTTTGGGAATAGAGTGCCAAAGGCAGGATGGGGTGGGGTCAGATAAGAGATAAGGAGGAAGATGGGGAAACTTGGGGTACAGAATACATATAACTGAGTATCAATAGTGTAGCCCTTGTTCTCATAATCTATGCAAGTCTGACTCCCTGAAGTTATGCCATTTCAATGCCATCTGACCCTAAATTGTGCCAAGTCCTATGCAGTTCCTATGACCAGTGCTCTTACTTGTTTCTCCTTGAAACAAAGCTAGCCATCCTAACCTGTCTCCCACCTGCCCCTGTCCCCTCATCTTTAACCACACTGGCCTTAGCTTGGTGAGTTTCAGATCTGAATAACAGGTTCTTGAAGGCAGTCTCGGTCTAATGTCTTTCTACCTCCATTGGCAAACATAGGACCTTGCCCCAGTACAGTCTGAATAAATGCTTCTTCTTGTTGTCCCCTATGGTTGATTTTCCCCCAGTTTCTTTCCTAACTCTTGTCATCTCATCATGGTTACTTTTTAATTTCAACAAACATGTATTGAAATTACGCCAAGTTTTAGATTAACATTGAAAATTACCTGTACTCCTTTTTTTCTCATTTTAGTTCTAGACATAAACATATTTTGACTAGTCATCATTTGGTCATTCCCTCACCTCCATTTAATCATCTATGTGTCACCCTAAACTTAAAGTGTTATTCTCTATAATGATATGCTCATGTAATTTCCATCAAGCTCAAGAACAATTTAATATACATATTAAGGGAGTAGAATATCAAAGTTAAAAATTCCTCCCTAGTGTCCCCTTTTTATATTTGAGTTTGCATCATTGAACACTAATTAAAGTTGCCAAATGACTTTCCTTTTTTATCATTTTTCAGGTTAAACAGAACCTCATAAAATTTTTTCCAATGGTTTCAAACTCTCCATTTGCATAATGGAACTTTTTTTGGAGGGGGGGAAGAAAAGAAATGAGTTTGAGTTAAAAGGTTTTTCATGAAGGAATATATAGGAAAAGTCAATATAAATTTTATTTTTTAAATAAGTTAAGAATAATAAACAATCTATTGATACTTCACATTGAGGAATTACTTTATAGAGTAAGGGAACCTTTTCCAACAGGATGTTAAAATTTAAGTTCAAAGTAGAGTTGACAGCATTTGGAAATTTGAATCTGGGATAAGCACAATAAAAGTGCTTACTAAAATAAAAGTTCTATCCTCCCAAAAACATTTGTACAACATTAATGAAGTGCATATTTAATACAAATTTAATATCTTAAAAGCATTCACTGGAGTTTCAAGAGGGGGAAACATGCTTAATCCTTTCTATTATTTGTCTCTTTCTGGTAAAGAACTTATATTTTTCAGCATAGCATTTGACTTTTATTCTTTCTTAATTTCTTTAGGGATGATAAAATTCAAATAATTTAATAGGATAACAAACTATATGGATATGGATGGCAACAAATGGAGAAAAATGAATATAGTAAATGAATTATTATGGATAGTGAAAGAATGATATATTTTCAAATAACTGTAAAAATCTTATTTATCTCTATTGAATCTCAACTGAAGAAGTGACAGTTAGAACTTTTCGATATTCATTTATAGTGAAACTTTAAAATTTAACTGTAACAGACTAAATTAAGAAAAGTTTTGAGATATCAATATATTCATTTAATGCTAACTCATAATTCATTTAATGCTAAAACTAAATGACAAAATCATTGTTTTGATTTGAATATTAGGATTTTTTCCCCTTCTTACCTGATTTCATGGAGCCTTTGGTGTTCTTGCCACCATACTTTCTTATGTTGTTTTATTAGCCTTTGTTCTTTAGAGATCTTTGAAGTTTGCTCTGTTTGTTTTATCTAGTTTCACAGGAATAAAAAAATTAGGAATCAACTTTTTTTCTTATCATGTCTTATACAAAGAAATTTTTAAATTTGACTTTTTAGAATATGAAAGCAACATTTTTAGAATGATATGTGTAATTCAGATCTGGTTTTTTCCACATTTGCTTGAGTGAACTGTTTTCCTTTGAAAATAAGTAGAAAATGGCTCTCTTCATTCTTAATTCATGCCAGGGTTTTTCTCAATAGACACCTAAAATAAACACTATATTGATTAAAATGGGAAATGGACGATCTTAAATCCTGTTGAATGTGGGAAATGATGCTTTTAAACAATTTAGAGAAAATAAAAAATGCTATTCCCATATGAAAATAAAAATATCTTCAAGCCTATGGAAAATGTTCTAATCATTGTACATGAGATATTCCCTGGGAAGTTACCTAACAAAAGTTGGACCTTGGTTTCCTTATCTATAAAATGAGACAGCAAGATTAGACTATTTTTAAGGTTTTTTCCCCCAGCCTTAAAAAAAGATATGTTTCCAAATATATTAGAAAAAATATAAATTAATCAAAAATATATTTCTAGATATTCAACAAAATTACAAAAATGAAAGTTTGGAAAATATATGAAATAAATCTCCTTCCTATGTCCTTTTATTTTAAGAGGTCATATAATCAAATACTCAATCAACTTGACTAAGGAAGGAGCCTAAAATTGCAGATTTAGACTTTATAGAGACATTAGTGGCGATCTGGACCAATTCATTCATTTTACTGATGAGGACCTGAGGCCCAAAGAGGTTACTGGATCAGTCTCACGAGGTGGTAAGTATTAAAAAAAAAAACCTGGAATTTGAACCCTGTTCCTTTAGCTTAAAAATTCAGTATTCTTTCCAAAGTATCCCCTATTATATCCCTAACAAGCTGTCATTCTCTTGTACTTGAGGATCTCCAATTGTTAGATAACTCTAAAGAGCTGGTAGGTAGTTTTTCCTTATGTAAAAGCTTTCATCAAGTTTTCTCTTGTAACTTTTCCCATTACTCCTTATTTTACCTTCTGAGCCAAAGCAGAACAATAATTAATGTTCTGTACCGTGAAAGCTTTCATAAATCAACAATGAAGATATGGAAGCATCAAAAGGTAGCTCCTAAGAAGGAATATTTTAATGCAGGTTACTTTTTACTGACATGCACAGATAAAATCATAAATTGCCTTGACCTCAAGTTTACCTCCCTTCTCTCTTGGAAATGGATTCAGAATTAAGGGTATATGACAACAAAATAGCCAACAGTCCATTTCAAGGAAAAAAACACAGAAACAAAGCCAAGCCTTTCATTTGCAATTTTTCATTATTACTTTGTAAACTTTTTCTTCCCTTTTCAAGCCCCAAGCAAAAAACTAACTCCCATATTTAGGAGAGATGATTCAGCCTTCTACATCCTTGAGGTTACTTAGTTAAAAATTCCTTCAATTTCTCTCTTCCAGTTCTCAAAAATTCTTATTATAACTCAACAATGCTCCAATCCTGGCTCAGAAAAAGTATCCCTACTCTAGGCTGATGTGAATTCCTCCATTTGTATATTGATCTCTTTTTTTTCCTTTTCATCCTTTGTCAGGACCTTGTTCCTGCAGTTTTTTCCATTTCTTATCTCTTTCATAATATCCTTTTTTTGCCTTTCTTAAAAGTCCTGAATTTGGAACTTGAGGTTTCAGGTTTGGATTCTGGCTCTGATATATACTTTTTTGGATAACCTTCAGCAAGTTACTTAGCCTCCCTACTTCTATTCCATTATCGTAAAATGAGAAGTTTCAGTAAAATGTTAGTTAAGGTTCTGTTAAGTTCTAAATCTATAATGTAGTCAAATTCATTCATTCTTTAAAAAAAAACTTATTTTAACCCAATTCTCCATCCGGCTTACCATCCCATTCTGAGATATTTGAGTGTTTAAATAGTTTCTGGAACATGGTAGGCACTATAAAAATGCATATTACTTTTCATGAGTTCCCTTGCTCTCCTTCCCACTACCAAAAGTTGCAATCTACACTTCACTGACCACTATGCAGAAGTTGCTACCTCAAAGACAACCCTATAACCAAATCCAATTGTCCATGTCTTTAACACTGAGCACTACTTCCCACTCCTTCCTTCTAGATATATCTTCTTCATTGGCTCCTCTTCCTAATCATTCTCCAAACTTCTGTTTTCAGTCTTTTTCTGTTCTGTCTTGGGATAATCTCATTCATTTTTCATAGCATTGACTATCCCCAAATACAGATGCCCCCTAAATCATTACCTCCTTACTTCATAGATCCTTGTCCTTAAAGTTCTATCCTTGTCCCTCTTCTCTGTAAGAAATTATCTCCCTTGGCAATTCTGATTACTAGTATGGCTTCAGCCACAACTGTAGTGTCTAGCATGATACTCTTTGAAAAGAGACAATAAGTGTTTGTTTAATTTAATTGTCAACATTACTACTGATGATGACTCCAGCATTTTTTTTCCTTCAAAATTGTTCACTGCTTAGCTCTTCTCAGTAGTTCAGTGATCATGGAAAATTCTAAAGGACTTGTCATGGAAAGTGCTATTCACATCCAGAGTCTGAACTATGGAGTCTGAATACAGACTAAAGCATACTAGTTTCATTTTTTAAAACTTCTTTTATGATCTTTCCCTTTTATTTCTGATTCTTCTTTCACAACCAATATGACTAATCTGGAAATGTTTTGAACATGACTGTACATGGATAACCTATTTCAGATTACTCATTGTCATTGGGTGTAGGTAAGGAAGGAAGTGGAAAAATGTGATACTCAAAAGCTTACAAAAAGATGAATGTTGAAAACTAGCTTTGCTCGTAATTGATAAAATAGCATTCAAAAATTGTTCAATGACATTGTAGAGTTGTAAGAAAAAGGTCAGTCAAATTTCAAAAATGTGGAAATTTTTTTTAATATGACCTTAAGGACCTAGAAAAAGTATTGAAACATGCTTAAATATGCAATACTGAGTAAATACAAAATAGAACAAAGTTCAAATATACTATTACTTTACTTGCCTAGGAATGATTTCTAGCTCATGCTTGCTCAATTTTTAAATGATTTGGTGAAAGAAAAAATAAGAGCTATTTTATAACAAAGTCAAGGAAAGAAGATGAAGTAGTCAAGTTGTTGAGAAGTATATTCCTTTTTACTTCATATTAAATTTTAATCTCAAAGTTTAAGTATAATACACTGACAGATGTGACTTTTCACAAAAATGTGTCATTTTTTTGTCATATTTAGATATCAGTTGAAAAAAATGATAAGAACCACTACCTCCATTGGCAGCTTACAAAAAATTCACCCATGAATCTTTATATGAGAATTTATAATTCTCACAACCAACTTATGAGGTAGAAACTAGTTTTGAAATTCAGTAAAGAAATATACTTCCAGAGCAGTTAGGTGGTGCAATAGACTCCAGCCTTGGGGTCAAAAGAACCTGAGTTCAAATCTGATCTCAGACACTTAATAATTACCTAGCTGTGTGGCCCTTTCAAGCACTTAACCCCATTGCCTTTCCAAAAACAACCAAAAAAAAAAAAGAAATATACTTCCATGGCTATGTAACTAACAGAAAACATCCCCCTCCCCCCAAAAAATGTCTTTACTTTCTGAAAAACACTAAAAATAAAATTATTAGAATTTCTAAAAATCAGACACTGAAGCTACTGGTGGAAAAAGTATTGGATTTTGAGATGGAAGACTAGGGATCAAATGACACAATGTTTGTACAGTACTTAGTTGAGTGCCTGGCACATAGTAGGTGTTGAACAAATACTTTTGTTTACTTACTTCTTTCCTACTGTGTGACCACTGGGACATCACTTATCTCTCACATCTTTCTTAATCTAATCATTGGAATGATAACTACACCAAAGTATGAACTTTATTACAGCATTTGCTACAATAGAACTTAAGGTTCTGTCTGCGATATCATCAGAGCTTGCCTAAGATAAATAATCAAAACATTCAAGTTATTTTGACATATTTGATCTCTGTGTAACATGCATAAAAATGATTCTGCACTTGTAAAAGTGATGGATACATTTTGAAGCTATAAAATCAATACTGCTGCCTATGGGGAAAGGATGAGGTCAATTAAGTAAACAGTAAAAGTCAAACTAAATCTCCAATTTTTCATTGGTTGCTTCTACTCTCTATAGCTAAACATTTTGCTGTTTTGCCAACTGCTGATTTCTTTTGTTTCTATCCTCAGGCAAAAACTGTAAAAAAATAATAATCTGTAACTTAAATAGGATCAGATATTTAGAACCTGAAGGGACTAAGAGATCAAAGTTCAACAATGTCATTTTACAGATTAGAAAACTGAGCCACATGACTTGTAAGGATTTGACCATGGTCACATAACTTATAAGGGTTTGAGGTAGGATTTGAATTCAGGTCTTCAGGTATTCAAATCAAGTGATCATGAAGAAGCTTCCAATTGATTCCAAGTTATTATTAAAGAGTAAGCCACTCCAAAGAAATTGTCATCTTTAAGGTGACAAGTGATTTCTGCTAAATTCTGGCAAACTTGCAAATTTTACTATGAACAAAAATTGAATGTGCTGTTATAATATATATATATATATATGTATATAGATAGTGTATAAATACATTCATTCATTACAAAGACTTTTTAATCTTCTTTATGAAACTCCAAGATAGTTCATATTCCTAGTGAATTTTGTAAAATAGACAAGATGTTTAATAGGATAGTGAGCTAATCTCAAAGCCAGAAAAATCTAAATTTTGAGTTCTGCCTCTAACATATACTCTGTGACTCTGTACAAATCACTTAACCTCTAAGTCCTCAAGGCCACTCTCTGAGACTATAAATTGGAAAGAAAGTGCCAACCTGCTTTGGTAGAAGGAGTTTTCTTTCTGGGGATTCCCTAAACTAATGAAATCACAGGTTCAATTCCTCTCCTCAATGATTTTATAATATCATCATAAACATTTGTAAGATATGTGTATTCAACTTTAACTGCACATATGAAGATTCTATTGCTCTCCTAGATGCAGTCTTTAAAGTAGACAGGGGACCACAAATACCAAGAGTGATAACTATCAGTTTTAAAATAATAGTCTACAATTAAGGAACTGTTTGCAGCAAAGTAAGAAATTCATTATCCCCCCCTTGAACTACTATAAAAATAAGAATGATGTGTATAAAACTTTACTAACTGGGTGGCCCTGGTCAAGTCACTTAACCATGTTTACCTCAGTTTCTTCATCTGTAAATGAGCTTGGAAGGCACTGGCAAACCATGACAGTATATTTGCCAAGAATACCCTAAATGGGATCATGAAGAATCAAACACAACTGAAAAATGACTAAACACCTCACAAAATTTTGCTTTATGGTATGTACCTCCAAATGAAAAGCACAAAACAGAGGTAGAATTGTAAAGCTGACAAAAATCCAAGGCTACATCTATGGATGTTTACTGTACATACTTTCTGCTGATTTTTAATTTCAAATTTTCCCTCTATTTCCCATTTTAATTCATTAATGAAATGGGGGAAAAAGTCATTCCCTCTTCTGTTTATATATCAAGCAATTTATTCCCTTTCCTTAGTGAGATACCTAATTATAAAAGTATTTCTTCTCATCATCTTCCCTCTTCTTTTCCTTATTCTAATAATCATTTATATAGCACTTCATAATTTACAAAATGTTATACAAAGATGCTGTCATTTGACCCTAGGACATAAAATCCTATTTTAATCAGTTTCCCAATTCCCAAATTAGAGATTTAGCTATGAAAATTTCACCCTGGTTCATTATAATTTCATCAAGTTTAGAAAGATGCTTCTCATTGGAATAAATATTACAGCCTAAATAGTCACACAATTTACAGGTAGAGTGTAGAGCAAGTTCTCAAATCAACTGAATTTTGATTTGTCTCTTAGTAAAAAAAAATTCTTTCAAAATATGAATTGTTAAATACTTATTGAATACTATGAGCTTCATTGAATATAAAGAAGCTAATTGTTCTTCCCTTCAACCAATGTTTATTTATAATATGAACTTCAAAATACTCTCCAATTTTTCAGAAACTAAAATGATATCCTTGAGGTTTTCAGGACTTTGGTTTCAAATGACTATACATATATATATATATATGTCAGCCTTAAACTGTTATCAATTATTCCAAACTTTTGCAGTGTGAGTTAGCCAGCAATGGGACCAGATTAGTCAATTAGATGACAAGCATTATTAGGGGCCTATCATGTATCAGGCCCTGTCCTAAGCAACAGGGCTGTAAAGAAAGGATTCCTGGAAAAGCACCAAGACTCGAAGCAGCATAGTATGGCAACATGTACAATGCAAGGCAAGAGGTCTCATCCTAACTGAAAGAAGAGAGTACTGAGAGTACTGGAAATACAAAATCAGCACCTGAGGTTTATTTATTTATTTATTTAGTTAGTTAGTTATTTTAGGTTTTTGCAAGGCAATGGGGTTAAGTGGCTTCCCCAAGGCCACACAGCTAGGTAATTATTAAGTGTCTGAGGCTGGATTTGAACTCAGGTACTCCTGACTCCAAGGCCAGTGTTCGATCCACTGTGCCACCTAACCGCCCCCCCAGCACCTGAGGTTTAAAGACAAATTAAAAGAGGAAGGCAAAAATAGAGATTCAGAAAAGGTAAGTCAGGGTCAGCATCTGGAGGTCCACACAGAGGAAGAAGAGCACACAAGCAAGAGGAATGGAATGAGTACATAGACAAGGTTTAGAAAGCAGTGATCCTCAGAGAGGAGGGGGTGGCAGAAGCAGTGGGTGGGTATACAGGCGTTTGGGCAAAGGTCAGGATCCTACATCCAGACTCAACATATACTCTAAACTCCAGACAAAAGCTTTTTGCTTTCTCCCTGCCTCCCTAGTCCCCAAATACATTTGGTACTCTAATTTCTGTCTTTGTCCATGCTCTTTTCTTTCCCTCCTCCTACCTGTCACTCACTGAATTCCTATTCATCCTTGAAAGCCCAACTCAGATGTCATTTTATTCACAAAGTGTTCCATGGTTCCTCAATTGTTAACAACTTTCTGCCTCAGATCTCATATAACACTTTTGTTTTGCAACTCTCGGATGCATTTGACATATAATATTGTTATTTATTGCATATTTGTGTCTTATCATCCTTCTAGATGCTAAGGCCCAAAAGGAGAGGAACCAGGTTTTTCTAAACTTTTCAATTCTCTCCCAATCACTATGCAGGAAAGCCCTTAGTAAGTAATAACTGATAGATCATTGGAAAACTTGAGCATTTGTGCTAACAAAGGCAAGGATAGATATTAAAGATCAGTGGCCCCACCTGGCCCTTTTCAGTCTAGTTCCTCAATTGATCTGCAAGACAATAAGAAGTATAAAGGGGTTAAAAGGAATTCCTCCAGCTTTCTCAAAAGTGACTTTCTCATCAGTGACTCCAAGTGGAGTGTACAAGATAATTTGAAAGGATTCTTGACCAGTGATTCAGTGATATGATAAGAATGAAAAGGAATTTTGAAATATAACTCAGCGGTCAGACTCAGGTATTCTCAAGCAGCCATAGAAGGAAAAAAACATTCAAAGGATAGACTAAAGCATGCCTAATAGCTTCTCTAGTGACTCAGTGAATTGAGTGCCAGGTCTGGAGTCTGAAGGACCTGAGTTTCAAATATGACCTTAGAGACACTTATTAGCTGTGTGACCTGGTCAAGTCACTTAATCCTGTTTGTCTCAGTTTCCTCTTCTGTAAAATGAAATCGAGAAGGAAATGGCAAAACACTCCAAGTATCTTTGTGGGAGAAAAAACAACACCAAATTGGGTCATAAGAGTCAGATATAAACTAAACAATAATAAAAAAGGGTTTTGTTAGTTGAAATTGTGAGGTTGACTGGCCTATTTCTTTTATTTAGGGTCCTAGCAGTTTATGCATATATATACATATATATATGTATATATATGCACATATACACACACACTCATTTGAACAAAACAATAAAAATAATTCTAAAGAGTATATTATATGAAGTCAATGTCTATTCACTTATATAGTGCATTGTATGATAAAGTACTTAATAAATATATCTAGACAGGCATCCATTTCATACTTAGCTTTCCTAAGTGAAGTTTACAACCATAGAAGACATTTTAAGGAAGCTAATTCACAACGTGAATTATTGTCCATTTGTGGATAACTAGGAGTTGGTCAGCAAATACTTGCCCTTGAAATTTTTTTTCAGCAAAAGATTTAAACTCTCAAAGTCATTAAACTATCTGTCTTGTATAATTAAAATCAATTTCAGGGTATGTTCTGAAAAAAATAGACATTTAGAGTTTTTTAAAATAATACAGATAATTTTTAAAATTTTATGACAAAATATGCATTTCATATGGGGGAGTTCAAATAATATGATTCTCTGATTTACAAAATTTCAAAAAAAAATTCCTTACCTTTAATTGTATAGAAGCAGATGCTAGCTTTTTTGTTTCAGTAATTGCATATAATTGCTGATAGTCTATTGGTTTATACTTGGAACAGCTCAATCCATTTTTCAGGCGAACTTTAAGGCTGTCTATTTTTCATCCAAACCATAAAAGTCATTTTTAGTTGTTAAGAAATAAAATTACATTATTGGAAGTTAATTTTAATTTATATTTACATGTTGACTAAGAGTCATACTTTTAAGAAGAAAACACTTCATGGAAAAAAAACTTTCTAATACCCATACATAGACAATCTATTTAAACTAATATTTGAGGAAATGCAATATTACCATTACATTTTTGCAAGAAATTACTTATAATTGCAAAAGTGCAATTTAAACCAGGTTTATTTTCAAACATTTTTTGTTTATATCGTTTACTTTTTTCATTATCCATATTTAACAATATATCTCCTCTCTCTTAAGTTAGAGTTTGGAGAATGTCAAATTGTAGAGAAAAAATAAAAAGTATATTCAGATTTAATCTATACTTTTTTTGTTGAGAAGCTTTTCAAGACATAAGTAGGAATAATATTTAAGCATTATATTACCATGAATCAAAACAAAAATCACAGGAATACTTTTTCCAATTTGATCATTTTTCATGTATTTCATATAACAAAATCATTTTTCAACATACTCCTATTCAGTTCTCCCTTGTGACAAAGAAAATTTAGAGCAAAACACAATAAATGTAATATGTCTAAAAGCATTCAAAATATTTCACATCTGTATATCTTCTCCTTTCATTTAAGATAAGAGAGATAGGATTTCCTCTTTTTTCTTTCTCTGGGATAAGTCATCCAAGGAATGTTTTTTAAAAAACATTCCCTAGATATTTCAACTGAATTCAATTCATATTGTCCAACCAGAAAGCCAAATAAATCTTATAGCAATTCCCCAACTTTTGAAATACCATGGATCAAAAAATTATAAACATATTAATAATTCTGATAAAGCTAAAATAAGATACCTGCTAGTTATTTCTACAGTCAAATACTAATAGAGTTTCTTGAGCTTTTTTTTTAAATCATGGATCCTTTTATCAGTCTAGTAAAGCCAATGAACCCCTTCAGAGAATAATGTTTTAACTATATAAAATAAAATATAAAGGATCATAAGTGAAACCAATCATATTGAAATAGTTTTCCAAATAATTTTCTAAAAAATTAATCACAGGGCCCTCAGGTTAAGAACCCTTGCCAAAAAGCATGATTACTTAAGTAATTCAGACAAAAAAATGTTTCAGGTCTAATGTTCTGTAAAAGTATTCAAAACTTTCCTTCATTCTGTATGGACTTCAATAATTAGTATAGTGCTTAGGACATAACAGACTCTTAATAAAACTTGGTGATTGGCTTATTGATTCAATAGTATTCAAAAATTGGGGAGTGAGGAATAAAAGGAATGATTACCCAAGTAAAAGATGACTTAGGAACTAAAATACAGACACGAGCATTTTTACAAATATTAAAAAAGAATAAAGCGTACTTTTAGCAAGAAAAATTCCCAGCAAATGAGGTTTTTCAGTACTAAAGATCTGAATATTAATGTTTCATTTTCATGTAATATTGGTATTGTATAAACTTCCATAGAATCATTAAACTGTAGGCATACAAAAACATACCGAAGTCATTAGTTCTCCGAGTTGTAATGAATGGCAGATCTCCTCTATTCATGTTTCATCTGTCAAGAAAAAAGTCGACAGCTGAAAATTTACAGTGTTATCTTAAAGCTTACCAAAATGTTTTGATTTATTTGAACAGTGTCTACTGTGATTTTTAAAAAAGTAAAATGATTTGGACTAATAGCTCTGACTTTTTATATATCATTATTTGAATTAGCTATTCTTCATGCCTGAAACTCCCTTCAGATTTGCTCTGTGACCTCCCTGCTCCTGGGCTCTCCTCTCCTCTTTGCTCATAAATGACTTCCTCTGTTTTACTGCTGCCATGACTGAGAAATATTTTATTGTGAAGAAGTTCTGTGCGTTTTGCCTTGAGCTTTTTGAAGGAAAGGCATCATGTATATTGAAAAATACAGTCATTTGGTTAAGTAAAACTTTACTTCTTTTTTCATAATTGAGCACTTTATTAAATTGATGTCTTCTGAATGAGCACACTTCACCTCCAGGGCAAATACACCTGGCTTCTAGGCACTGATTTCTTTAAAAATTTGCATTCATTCTCCTTGTTAGACTAATACAGAATCATAGACCCCTAGACTGTTAGTGCTGAAAGAGACTTTGGAGATCATTTAATTTAAATATTTGTTTTGCACTTTAAGAAACTGAGGCCAGAGAGGTGAAGTGGTTGTCAGTGAACACATGGCTAGTTAGTTTTGGGGGATAGGGAAAGAGCCACATCAGAAGTCTGCCTGCAAAGTTATTATTGGCAATATCATAATTCTCCAGTGACAGTTTCCTTCTAGCTATCTGGGACAAGAGCCATAATTCGGTTCCAGACAGAAAGATCGTGGGCTGCAACAAGTCAGTATGACTGGGTTGAGGAGGCAGCTGTGTTGACAGGGTAGGTCTCCCTTGATTCCAAACTGACTTGTCCCATTAATCCAGGTTTGTAGAACTTGAGGCACAGATATGAGGAGATTGCCTCCAAGCCCCAGGGAGGAGGAGTGAGAACAGATAGGAAAGAAAAGTATAAGCAAGGCTCAAACACAGGGATTCCTAGTAGTCTTGCTCAAGATGATCTGCTTCCTTCCTCATCTTCTGGTAGTTAAAATGGTTCTTTTATCCCTCTCTTCTTGCTATATGGGAGGTCCTGAAGCAAGTAGGCATCATGTATTTACTATCGTCAGGATCATTGTTAAGGAGTCTTTTCATTTTATAGGATTCATTTTAGGTTTTCTTCTGTTTTGTTTTTTGGTCAATGTTGCATGTTTGTACTGAATTGAATCCCCATCTCCCCCAAATTCATATAATTTGATAATCCTCATTAAAAATCTCAAGTCAGTTTATTTAGAATGGCTCAAACTACCAAAAGTCCTATTGGCTATTGGCAAAGAAGATCGATACATGAATCTCAGACTCAGCAACCTCCTAACTACCTCACCCCACCTCCCACCTCTGGAAAGATAAAGCAGATACTCTGACACCTAAACCCACAACCCTCTTCCCAAGAATCTTTCCTGTCACATCTCCCCAAAGTTGTACAGGCTTGTCACTTTCATTGGCATTTTTGTCTACCAGATCTTAAGTCCTCCCTAGCCTTTCTATCTACCATGAAACTGGACCCTCCTCTATAGGCTTTCTTCTTTTAAAAGAATGTGAACTCCTTGAGAGCAAAAATGCTGTCCCTTTTCTGTTACTTCAGTACTAGCACAGTGCCAACACAAGTGCTCAATAAATGTTTTATCTCTCTTTTCCATTCCATTTTTTTTTAGGTTTTTGGCAAGGCAAATGGGGTTAAGTGGCTTGCCCAAGGACACACAGCTAGGTAATTATTAAGTGTCTGAGACCAGATTTGAACCCAGATACTCCTGACTCCAAGGCCGGTGCTTTATCCACTATGCCATCTAGCCGCCCCCCCCATTCCATTTTCTTAAAAGTTCATTGGTGAAGAAACATGAGCACTATCTCCCCAAAAGTCCACATGCTCCAGTGGCCATAAACAAATAATTAGAAGGAAAGAAGTAATTTCTTTCTTTTTTTTTATTTAAGGTTTTTTTCAAGGCAATGGGGTTAAGTGGCTTGCCCAAGGCCACACAGCTAGGTAATTATTAAGTATCTGAGGTCAGATTTGAACTCAGGTACTCCTGACTCCAGGGCTAGTGCTCTATCCACTGCTTCACCTAGCCACCCTGGAAAGAAGTAATTTCTTTAACAGCTATAGCAAGAACCCTGGCCTCCTGACCCCTGACCCAATTCTTTTTTCCACTACTATACCTGGTGACATATGTGATAACAGAAATTTTCAACAAGAGAAGGAAGTAGCAGTTGTCATGACTTTCTGGAACTTCAGTTCCTCTCCATTCATAAGTCAAGGTAGAGTATCAGTGTTTCAGATAAAAATCTGTGGATCTATGTGGGCTTTATCAGCAGGCCTTTCTGTCTGTTAAGTCAGGCAGAATCATAAGATAAGACAAGAGTTGAACCAGACTAGTCTGGAACCAATTCTTATGAACAGCACCTAGCCATAAATACTTGACTACTCTTAACTATTTAACATAGGCAGCACAGCTTCATGATGAACAAGCCATGCCAAAATAAACTAATTTACTTGGTAAAATATTTTATTTTATATCACATCCATTTCTAAATGTCTCCCTCCCTACCATCTAACATGCATTTACCTTGTAACAAGGATTTAAAAGAAAAATATCACAAAGTCAACCATATTAGATTTGTAATCAAGAAAACAGAAGTTGTTCAGACCTTACCTCAGGCTCTTATTATGTGATCATGGGCCATTCACTTAATATCTCTGTTTTCACATTTGTAAAATGGGAATAAGGATAGCATTGATTTCCTAGGGTTATTGTGAGGATCAAATAAGTAAACACAGGTAAAGTGTTTTGTAAATTTTAAAGTGCTATATAAATGCCAGCTATTATCATTATTTTCAATAATCCACATCCATAATCCCTAAAATGTGCAATAAAAGGAGAGAAGCAACTTTTTGTGTCTTCTCTGAAGCCAGACTTGTTCAATATAATTATACAGCTTTGTTTGACCATTATTTCCATTTATATTGTTGTAATAATGGTGTGTTTTATTTTTCTGGATCTGGTTACTTTACTCTGGATTCATTCACTTAAATTTTCCCATACCTTTCTGAATTATTTCCATAGTCATCATTTTTAGTGTATGGAATATATAGTATATAGTCATGCAATAATGTGCTTTGCCATTCTCCAATCAGCATTTATTTTCAGTTCTTTACTACTATAATGTGTAATAAATATAAATACTTTTATAAAGAAGATTAGATTATGATCATGGAATGGTCTATATTGTTTACATCAGTTTCAGAAAGAAATTTAACAAATTTCATTCTAATTATGTGGCAATTTTAAAGAAATACAGGTGAAGTAATAGTCTAATATCCCTATATCAGATCACCTCAGCAAAACTCTAGTACTAAGATGGAGAATGACCAAATTAAATTAATAGAGTTCTTGATGTACCACTCTCCTTGGGCAGTTCTGTTGATATGCTTATAAACCTGCTCTGAAACACTCATTACTATTAATTGTAGTTCTCCATTCTACTTCCAATGTCCAAAAACTTAATTGGCAGAAACATGAGTTTATGGGGCTAGGCACATGGCTGGAGGTACTGTCTATTGAAGGAAATAGTCAGATTTCAGAGGCACAATGGATAGAGCACCTGGAGTAAGGAAGAACTGAGTTCAAATCTGACCTCGGATACTTTACTAGTTATGTAATCTTCTGATTTCCTCAACTAAAAATGGGGATAATAGGGCACTGCTTCTTAGGTGTTATACTGGCCTACAATCTTGTAAATCCTGCCAAGAGGTATGGAATGATAGAAATGATAGAAATAGACCTTAAGCAACCAAACCCACCCATCCTCCCAAAAGAACACACTGCTAATGATTATATAGTTCTTATAGGTTCTTTGGGAAAGGAATGGCTTGAACTTTAGCCTCCCAACAATGTTGAGAGACCATCTCAGATCCAGCTAAACTTGTGGGTGATACACAGTCCCCATATTCCACCCCCCCAGCAGAATTTGGAAATAATTCATGGAGCTGAACTATTTCTGGGTTGCTTCATTCATCACCTTGGCTTCTTATAATAGAAGACGACCTAGACTGTACTGCGACATCCACAAGGCCAAGATCCACATCTTCCCTAAATTCTGGGTGCCTTCAGGAGTTCAGCAAGGTGTTGCACACATAGTAATTTATGTTTACCCAGTTTTTCATCTTTTCTTATAATTTTCATTGCTGTAGATTTCTTTGTGCAAAAACATTTAAATTTTATAGAAATAAAATTACCTATTTTATATTTTGTAATGTTCTCTATTTCTTTGTTGGTCCCAAATGTTTCCTTTATCCCAAAATCTAACATATCAACTATTCTAAGGTCTTCAAATTTGTTTTAAGGTATTGTTCTTTATGTGAAAACCATTTTGGCCTAATCCTGGCAAATCATGTGAGATGCTGGTCTATACCTAGTTTCTTTTATGTGGTTGTCCAGTTTTCCCAGCATTTTTTTGTAATGAGTTTTTCTTCCAAAAGCTTGAATCAGGCAACTAGGTGGTACAGTGGATAGAGCATCAGGCCTGGAGACAGGAGGAACCGAGTTCAAATCTGATCTCAGACACTTAATAATTACCTAATTGTGTGACCTTGGGCAAGTCACTTAATCCCCTATTGCCTTGCAAAAAAAAAGACCCTTGGATCTTTGGGTTTATCCTATACAAGATTACTATGGTCATTTACAAAAATGTAATTTGTTCCTAAACTATTCCACTGATCCATCACTCTATTTCTTGGCCAGTACCAGGCTAGCTAGACCCAGTTCTACCACTTATTGGTCATGTGATCTTGGGCACAACACTTAACCAGTGGTTTCTTCCTTGGTAAAAAATGGAGATAATGATAACTGAATTATCTGCCTCAAAGGTTCCTGTGAAAGATTAAAAAAAAAACTAGATTTCTAATTTCATCAGAGTAGGGAGCTTCTCCTAAGGAACTCCCTCTAATTCAGAACTCTGTTCTGCACCTGGTGCCTCTGTATTTAATACAATAAAAGATTAAGTAACTTGTCCAAGATCACGCAACCACCCTGTCTTAGGAGAGGGACTTCAATTCATCTCTTCTCGACTTCAAAGCAGGGTTCTGCAACCTATGTTTCTCATTGACAACAATGTCAAGCTGTTTCTCTTCATAACAGAAGACTATTTAAAGTGATAAATAATGTTATAATTGTTTTTATCAAAACTTCAAAGGGTGGCTAGGTGACACAGTGGATGGAGTACCAACTCTGTAGTCAGGAGGACCTGAATTCAAATCTGACCTCAGACTAATTACCTAGCCGTGTGACCTTGGGCAAGTCACTTAACCCCAGTTTCTTGCAAAACAATATAATTAACAACTTCAGCAAAGTTGCAGGATATAAGATAAACCCACATATATTATCAGCATTTCTATATATTACCAACAAAGTCCAGCAGCAAGACATAGTGCAATTCCAATTAAAATAACTATAGGTAATCTAAAATATTTGGGAGTTTATCTGCCAAGACAAACCCAGGAACTATATGAATACAACTCTAAAATACTTTTCACACAAATATAAGCCAGATTTAAACAATTGAAAAATATTAATTGTTAATGGATAGGTCAAGATTATATAATAAAAACAATTCTACCTAAATTACTCTTTTTATTTAGTGCCATACCAATAAAACTATCCTAAAATTATTTTATAGAACTAGAAAACATTGATCTGGAAGAACAAAAGTTCAAGGATATTAAGAGAATCAATTTAAAAAAGTGAAAGGTGAGTAGCTGTATCAGATCTCAAACTATATTATAAAGAGGTAATTTTCAAAAGAATTTGGTACTGGCTAAGAAATAGAGTAATGGATCAGTGGAATAGATAGGGTACAAATTGATTTGTCGTTTGTTCTTGGGAAAAAAACCATTAAATCAGGGAGGTGAATTAGATTAAATTGAGGGGGTGCTGTATAAAGTCACCAGCCTGTCTTTCTCCTTCAGAGCTATCTGGGTCCAGTGGCCAGATATGAATGATTATGACTAGAGATAAGGAGATAATTTTCAAAATTATAAAAACTTCTTGCTAGATTTTAATATTCATTCACCAATAACAGGATTCATTGGAGGCTTGCAAAATTCTCTAACAGAAGTCTGCAAATAGACCTTCTTTGCTCTGATTGACCAGCTAGAATCATCTGCTGAGATACTATTTCATCTGTCTTAATCCACAGTAACAAAAACTGGAACACTGGAATTGGGAAGGTAGGACAAAACTTTGATTATTCTCCTTCAGTAATCCTGGGCAGTCACACTGGATTTTGCTTCCAGTCTTCTAGAATCATGGAGTCAAAGCCAAATATAAAGGAGGGGGCCACTAATGAGGATCCCTGCAGGCTGCATACTGACTTAGCTTTAAAACATTACATTATCTAGTTTTATTGAATTTTTATTTAGTTTTTTAACCTCTGGAAATTTTCTCTATTTTTGTACTGAAATTATTAATCCACAAAATATGATAATAATAATTACTTGCTTCTTGATGCTGATAGACTTAAAGTTTGTTAATAAGTGAATTTTTTAGTAATATCAAAAACTAATTTAATTTTAGTATTGCTATCACTCAAGCTTATTATTTTTTAAACTTTTGGACAGAATCAGAAAGGCTTGCTAGTTCTTTCTAGGTCAAAGAGTTTATGACCTTCATTTTGCAAATGAAAAATTAATAATAATAATAATAATTCACCCTTCCACATTATGAATTTTCCTATTGCAGTTTCTATTCAAATATTGTCCGAGTCTGGTCATACTTGGGAGTGTTGCAGGTCACATGGAGCTGTGCTTGACATCTCTGCTCCAGAGGTTTCAGTTCACATATATGGGTATGAGGTACTCAGGGAGGACCAGCATCTCTGATTGAGGTCTTGCCCAGTCTTCTTCAGGGCTGCTCATCCACCTTTGGTGTCTACCTGACATTCAATTTTTACCAATGGCTCCAAGAAGCTATGAGCAGTGAGCAGTGGCCACACCTTGGAAAACTATCTCCACAAATGGGCTAGAACAAGTTTAGGGTAATAAATAGAACTCAAACCTGGTGAATTTGGGGGATGTCCACCCCAAGTTTATGAAGACTTCCCTCAGCAGAATGGGCAGATAAGAACAATTTGTTCCAGCAGTCATAAAGGCCCCAGAAGCAGACACTGTGGAACTCAGTCCAATTCATATAGGAGTCAAGAAAGCACCCTGTGTTGCCACTGATCCTCTTTGAAAACAAAGGACAAACAACAACAGTAACACCATGCAGACAGAACCCAGCCCAGATAGTAGTGGGTATGTCCACTAACAGTAAAAACCATTCATATACTTGCCTACAAATGTGAGCTTTATTATCCTTACAAATTTTCTTTATAGTTGATGTTTGCATAACAATGATGATTAATATCTAAATCATATCCAAAAAAAAACAAAGTACCTTCATGAATGGAAAACAGGTCTGGCCTAGGAAAACCTAGGTCACAAGAGGACCTCTGGAAATTTTCCCTACTTTTGTACTGCAATTCTTCATTCATGAAATATGGTAATAATTACTTGCTTCTCACTGATGCTGATTCACTTAAAGTTTGTTAATAAATTCTTGTTTAATAATATCAAAAACTGATTTAATTTTAGTATTACTATCAATAAGCTTATTTTTTAAAGGTTTTGATAGAATCAGAAAGACTTGCTAGTTCTTTTTAGGTCAAAGAGTTTATAACCTTCATTTTACAAATGAAAAAACTAATAAGAAGACAATCCTTACACATTATGATTTTTTTCCCATCACAGTTTCTATATATTGTATGCTGTCATAAGAAATTGAATGGGAATTTTTTTGGGGGGGAGGTTTACAGAAGCTGCCAATAACTCATGATGGCCAGTAGATAACACAGAGCCTATGACCAAATACTTAACCAAAATTTTACAATAAGGTATTGTACCAACCCCCATAAAAGAAAAAAAAATCAGATTTCTTCTCTGGTATGAAAGCATAGTCAAAAAATTTTTGAAGAGATTTTCTAGTTTGTGAGAGCATGGCATCACTAACTCCTATTATGTAGAAGGATAACTGCAATAATAATAATTATAATAGCTGCTGTTTTTGTGCTCTGTTCTTGAAAATCATGACATCAGGAGTTGATGCCATGACAAGCACACGAATTGGATTTGAGTGAAGGGTGCTGTGCTAAGTCATCAGTCTCACTTTCTCCTCCAAAATCAAATGGCCAGTGGCCAGATATAAATAAGGATGACTCGAGATGGCCCTGGAAGCAAGGTAATCGGGATTAAGTGACTTGCCCAAGGTCACTTGACAGTTAGGAAGTGTCAAGTGTCTGAAGCTTAATTTGTACTCTGGTCCTGTTTATTCCAAGGCCAGTGGTCTATCCACTGTACAACCTGGCTGCCCTCACTGTAATAGCTCACATTTATAGGGTAAGTGACTTACTCAAGGATTATCTAGCAGCTAGGTGGCTCAGTGGATAGAGCACAAGGCCTGGAGTCAAGAACAAGTGAATTCAAATTAGGCCTCAGATATTTGTTAACTGTATGACCTTAAGCAAATCATTTAACCATTGTTTCCCTTAGTTTACTCATGTGTAAAATTATAGCTCCCAGCCTAGTCCATTAATAAATGCTAGGGAGCATTATGATCATTATTCAGGGCAAAAGCGAACTGAGATTGAGATCTCCTTTTACCACCCCTCCCCAGTCTATTGCCTCATCACGATTTAGTTTTATATTCACTATTGAAAAATCTAGTAAAACCACTTGGATGAATAATTTGATTCCTAAATCTAAATAAAGAGCTATTACATGAATAGAAAATTTAAAATATTAACTATCTTAGATATATTTTAGAAATTATTTCATGTTCATGTAACAGTTCAAAATCCTTTATGGATGTTGTTAGTCATTTTAGATCAATTGATTATATTTAAGTATTCATATTTTATACATACATGTGTTTATATATACATATATATAGTTAGAAGTGTTTTCTAGTCACTTGAGTTTAGGAAAAGCATTTTGATATGTAATGTTTGGTGTTTTTAAAGTGCTAGAGGGCTAAGGAAACATTTTAATGTAAAGTAAATGATTACAGAGCTGCTACAGAGTTTAAAACATTTAAAAATATTTGATCTCACACAATCACTCTAGGGCACTTCTCTAGAGATGAGCAAAAATAGCAGAGGCCTATTTATATGGTTAGACATTCTTTATACAGCTCTTAGCTTCATATTCTTTTATCTTCTCTGAATAATAAACTGATGAAGAGTCAGTTACCTCTAAACTTAAAATTCAGTGAATTAACTCAGAAAAACTAAGTTAGTTAATTGTATAAGTTTAAAAAAATCAACACCTTAAAGAAATATAGTTTATAATAATAGGGAATCAATGACTCTTAATTGGAGGTCTGAGTAGATGTTTTTAAAATCTTTTAAATTTCTTAGGTTATAATTTTTATTACTGAAACCTTTTTTTAAATTTATTTTTATTCTCATTTTGTACAAATGTTTTTCTTTACATTAATAAAATATACTTGTTTACAAGTAAACAAAATACCCCTCCTCCCATGAATATAGATAGACTTGCTTGGGCAAAAAAGTAAAGGGGAGAAAAAAAATTAAAATTAAAAAAATAATAGTAATAATTGTAGGTATGGCCAGGTGGTACAATGGACGAAGCACCAGCCCTGGAGCCACAAGCACCCGAGTCCATATCCAGCCTCGTAAACCCAATAATCACCCAGCCATGTGACATGCAAGCCACCCGATCCCCACTGCCCTGCAAAAACCAAAAAGAAGAAAAAAAAAAAGACCCAAAATAAAATAAAATAGTAATAATAGTAGGGGTGGCTGGGTGGCAGACAGAGCATTGGCCCTTGAGCCAGGAGCACCTGGGTCCGAATCCGGCCCCAGACACCCAATGATCACCCTGCTATGTGGCCCCAGGCAGGCCACCCAGCCCCATTTGCCCTGCACCCTCCCCCAAATAATAATAACAAAAAATGTGTTTCAGTCTTTGTTCCAACACCATCAACTCTGTCGTGAGTGGATCACATTCTTTATGATAAGTCCATCACAAAAGTTACTTCCATATTTTTCCAACGTTGCCATTGCTGATCGCAACTCCCTCCTTTCTTATTTCTCCACTAACATATACTATATTTTCTTTCTCCTTTCACTCTGACTCTGCTGTAGGGTTGCTGAGTGGCGCAGCAGACAGATCCCTGGTCCTGGGGCCAGAAGCCCTGAGCCCCCATACCACCCCTTAGGCCCAAAATCCACCTGGCCCTATGGTCCTGGGCAGCCCATCCAATCCCAGCCCCTTGCAAGCAGTAAAAAAAAAGAAAATGTGTTATATCTGACCACTGTCCCCCCATGGTCCATCCTCTCCTCCTTTATTTACATCCCCCCCTTCCCCCTGCCCCCCCCTCCTTCTTACTCCAGATGCCTATACCCCATTGAGTATACCTGCTGTTTCCTCTCCTAGCCACCACTGATGAGAGCAAAGGTTCCTTCATTCCCCCTTGCCTACCCCCCTCCATATCATTGCAATAGCTCATTGTAATAAAAAAAAAATCTTATTTGAAATAGCTTGGACTATTCCCCCTCTCCTTTTTCTTTCTCCCATTCCATTTCCCTTTTTTTCTATTGACTCCATTTTTACACCATATTTTATCTTCGAATTCAGCTTTCTCCTGTGCTTCAATTATAAAAGCTCCCTTTACCTGCTCTATTAACTGAGATGGTTCATATGAATATTATCAATATAATTTTTCTATACATGCAGTTCATCCTCATTAAGTCCCTCATATTTCCCCCCTCTCCTCCAATCAGCATGCTTCACCTGAGTCCTGTATCTGAAGATCAAACCTTCTGTTCAGCTCTGGCCATTCCAAAAGGAACCTTTGAAATTCCCCTGGTTCATTGAAAGTCCATCTTTTTCCCTGGAAGAGGACATTCAGCCTTGCTGGGTAGTTCATTTTTGGCTGCATTCTAAGCTCTTTTGCCTTCCGGTATATTGTATTCCAAGCCCTACAAGCTTCCAGTGTAGCTGCTGCTAAGTCCTGTGTGATCCTGACTGCAGCTCCACGATATTTGAACTGTGTCCTTCTGGCTGCTTGCAATATTCTCTCTTTGAATTGGGAGTTCTGGAACTTGGCTATAATATTCCTGGGGTTTGGTTTTTTGGGATCTCTTTCTCGGGGGGATCGGTGGATTCTCTCCATTTCTATTTTGCCCTCTGCTTCTAGAATATCAAGGCAATTTTCCTGTAGTAATTCTTTGAAAATGATGTCAAGGCTCTTTTCCTGATCATGACTTTCAGGCATTCCAATAATTTTTAAATTATCTTTCCTAAGTCTGTTTTCCATATCAGTTGTTTTTTCAATGAGATATTTCACATTTTCTTCTAATTTTTCATTTTTTTGGTTTTGAAGTATTGATTCCTGATTTCTGGTAAATTCATCAATCTCCCTGAATTCTATTCTTTGTCTGAAGGATTTATTCTCCTCAGAGAGTTTTCTTATCTCTTTTTCCATCTGGCCAATTTTGCTTTTTAAAGCATTCTTCTCCTCAATAACTTTTTGAACTGTTTTATCCATTTGACCTAAGCTGTTTTTTAGCATGCTATTTTCTTCAGCATTTTTTTGGATTTCCTTGACTAAGCTGCTGACTTCATTTTCATGTTTTTCCTGCATCTCTCTCCTTTCTTTTCCCAGTTTTTCTTCTAACTCCTTCATTTGATCTTCAAAGTCTTTTTTGAGCTCTATCATAGCCTGAGCCCAATTTCTGTTTTTCTTGGAGTCTTTAGATGCAGGAGCTTGTGCTTCCTCATCTCCAGACTGAGTATTTTGATCCTTCTTGGGCTCATTTGCAAAATATTTCTCAATTGTCTTCCTCTTGTTTCTTTGTTCATTTTCCCAGCCTAAGCCTGTTTTTTTAGGGGTGCTTCCTGAGCTTTTAGGACACTCCCACAATGGTCTCAGTGTATGAGGTTCTGTCCTCCCTCCTGGTCTGTGAATGACCATAAGCACCCCCCCCCCCCCGCCATGGGGCTGAGGTGGGGGGGGGCTTGCTGTTCTATGGGGGGGCCTAGACTGTGATCAGGATCTGAATGTGGTCAGTCCCAGAGTCCTGTTCCAGGGGCAGAGGGCAGAGCTCTGCAGTCTCTCTTCACTCCCCTCCCTCAGCTCAATGGGCTCATGCCCTGGGGGCTCCTGCTTACCGGCTCCACCTACTTCTGTTTCTGGGTCTAGGCTGCAGAAAGACTAGGCTGCTTGCTGTGTGCCCTGAGGGCTGGGCTCCACGTGCTCACTCTGGCAGGGGTCCCCCGCTGTTCCCCCACTTTGTGCTGGTGCTCCCCGGGGTGCAGCTCAGGAGACTCCCCAGCTGCTGTGAGCTGAGGCTCCCAGCACCCTGGGGCTGCCTCCGGGAGGCTGAAGTTCTTTTGATCTGGCAGGCCACCCCTCTGGCCGACCACCCCTCCAACCCTGGGGAGCAGAGCCTTTCTGCTCTTTTCCAGGTTACCTTGAGTAGGAGAACTGCCTCACTGGGTCACTTTGTGGGTTCTGTCTCTCGAAAGTTTAGTTAGAGTCCTTAGTTTATGAGTTTTATCAGAGAGCTCCTAAGACTGGATCCCGTCATGTCGCCATCTTGGCTCCGCCCCACTGAAACCTTTTAAGGATACTTTGATAACAAGCAATGCTTAGAAATGTGGATGGATCTATGATCTCACTTAAATGGAAAGTCCCACCCATGACATAGAATATAATATATTCATTTTTTTATCTTGAACTATAAGATTTTGTCTATGTCTTCCTGTAAATACTCCTCTGGCAGGGAATATATCCAGGGGTATTGAGGACCTTCCTCTAAATCTCTTGTCATTAAATGGATAGTAATGGAGTCACAGTTTATATTCTATCTTAAAAGACAGATCTACCTCCTTCTCTGGCCATATAAATCTTTTTTTTTAATTTTTGAAAGGCAAATGGGGTTAAGTGGCTTGCCCAAGGCCACACAGCTAGGTAATTATTAAGTCTCTGAGGCCAGATTGTAACTCAGGTACTCCTGACTCCAGGGCCGGTGCTTTATCCACTGAGCCACCTAGCCACCCTGCCATATAAATCTTTAAAGAAATTGTTCATGCTCCTTTTTTCTTTGTAATCTTTCATTGCTAGTACCCTTCAGGGTACTTACAAACACTATGCTTCTCTTCAGTGCTCTTTGAGTGACCTCTAACTTTAATTCTTCAGAGACTATAATATTCCATCATTTACAGTCAAAACAGCATCACTAGAAAAAGTTTGAATTTGGGGGGATGATGAAGGGGGGGATCAAGACCTGTGATTTCTTTGACCCACGTGAGGACACTCCCATTATCAATACAGGTCAACACACCTGCTCTGTAGTTTATACTTACAGTGTTACCTAGTTGACTAGGGCAGCCCAACTGTTATGTGACAGAGGAAGGACTTAAGCCCTGGTCTTTCAAACTTTAAGGCAAATTCTCTGCCCACTATGTAATACTACCTCTCATCAAAAGAATACTATTAATGTTTTAGAGAAAAGCTTATGCTCCTTGTGTCAACATTATAGAGTTTCTTAAATAAGCAGAATTGCTCATAAGAGTCTAGCCTTACTATCCATGTAGGGTGGAAAAATCGATAAAGAATGTCTTATTATCCATACTCTGATATGTCGGTTGCTGGTCCATCAATACATATATCTAGATCAGATACTGCAGATGAACAATGAACTGGGTCCACAAGTAAAAAGAAAAAAGAGAATAATATAAATTAACTATCTTTGGGAATTAAATAATACTGATCTGCAAGCAGAAATATCTTGTGGATGAGTTATTGAATTAGAGCCCTTGACATATGAAAAATCATATGGCATTATAAATTTTAGTTCAAATGCACTGGTCTAAATCTAATCTAGGTAGTATATTTTGCTATCACAAAATTCCCTTTTCAACTTTAACTAGGAAGGGAACATTTTACTTCATACTCTAAAAGTCTATGGATTTTATGCACTTCATATATTTTCCACAGAAGTAGGAAAGGAGGAATTGAGGCACAGGTTAGCAATCAGTTAAGGTAACATAAAAATAACTCATATTTATGTGGTGCTTTACTGTTGCCAGAGTGCTTCTTCTTACAACCCTGTGAGGTAGGTAATACAAGTATTATGAAGAAAATGAGTCCTGAATAATTAAAGTGGTTTGTAGTTTTAGATCAATATATACCATGGAAACAATGTAAAGACTAACAGACTGCCTTCTGGGGGTGGGGGTGGGGAGGGAAGCAAGATTAGGGGGAAATTGTAAAATTCAAAATAAATAAATTTTTAAAAAAATGGATTTGCATAGAAATATTCCATGTTTTCAAGACCAATGGCCTTTACCACTTTTATGCTGTATTTTAAAAGCTTTTTTATTATTAATTTTTAAAATTTCACATTTCTTTAGTCTAAAAGACTGTTTTCTTATTTTTGTAAAAATCTATGTGGAAGGGGCAGCTAGGTGGTGCAGTGGATAGAGCACCGGCCCTAGAGTCAAGAGTACCTGAGTTCAAATCCAGCCTCAGACACTTAATAATTACCTAGTTGTATGGCTTTGGACAAGTCACTTAACCCCATTGACTTGCAAAGAAACAAAAAAAAGTTTAAAAAAATCTGTGTGGAACAAGGAACTGGTACATGGACAGAACAGTTTTTATAGTATTTCCCTACATAGAAAAGGTTGGCGAGCCTACTTTCAGAAGAGTCACTATAAACTATAATTGAAATACTTTATCTCTAGAGACTATAGAGCTTGTTCAGACATTTTGTTCCTGGTTCAGGTCTCCTGTCTATCTGATTGGCTGCAGTTGCTGAACTAAAACTAGAGAAGCCTACAAAAGACCTTAAATTAGTCTAAACCATTCTCTTCGGCTGTTCTCTTGAGGGAATCTCTGTTCTTGGCTTGCCTTCATGGCTGATGGCATCCAGCAACAGATAATACTGTAAGGGAAGAGGCCTTGGGCTTTTTCCTCCCTAAAGCTGTGTGGCCCTGTTAAAATAGGTGTTTTTTACTGCCTCAGCATTTGTTTTTTTTTTTTCCCCATCCTAGGGCAAAGAGATTAATTTGGCGACTCCAACCTTCTAAATATTCAGAGACCAGGAGGAACAAGTCTCTAGGAATCTATGATAACAAGAGTTTGTTTAAACTGTGTTTTGCAGGATGGTCTTAGGAACAAGAACAGTGACCTCTGGGATCTAGCCCAGAAGTGTAGCTGCTGAGGCTGGGCCCTCTCCTCCCCCCAGCAAGCAATAAGATAGAGGTTATATCTGTTCAATCATGTAAAACATTTTCACATTGGTTAGTTTGTATAAGACTCAAAAAAACAATAAAAAATAGCATGTTTCAGTCTTATTCAAACAATATCAGTTCTTTCTCTGGAGGCAGAGAATCTTCTTCATTACTCCTTTAGGATATTCTTGGATCATTGTACTGCTGAGAATAGCTAAGTCATTCACAGTTCTTCTTTGAATACTATTATTGTTATTTTATAAAACTTTATCCTGGTTCTGTTCACTATGTACCAATTCATATAAGTCTTTCCAGGTTTTTCTGAAATCATCCTGCTTGTCATTTCTTACAGCACAATAATATTCCATTACAATCATATATCACAGCTTGTTTAGCAAACCCCAGTTAATGTATATCTCTTTATTTCCAATTCTTAATCACGCCAAAAAGACGTGCTATAAATATTTTTAAACAAATAAGTCCCTTTCTCTTTTTTTTTAATGTCTTTGGGGAATATACCTAGCTGTAGGATTGTTGGATCCAAGATTATGTTCAGTTTTATGGCCCTTTAGGCACAGTTCCAAATGGAACTATGAGTAGATTGCTTTACAATTCCAGCAGTGCATTAGGGCCCCAGTTTTCCCACATCCCAAATACAAAATTTCTCTTTTTTGGGCCATATTAATCAATTTGATGGGTGTAAGGTAGAACCTTAGAATTATTTTAATTTGCATATTCAATAAAGATTTAGAGAATTTTTCATATGATTACAGATAACTTGGTTTTCTTTGTATGAAATTACCTGTTTATATCCTTTGACCATTTATCAATTAGGGAATGACTTGATTTTTATAAATTTGACTCAGTTCCCTATATATTTGAGAAATGAGGCCTTTATCAGAAATACTTGTTACAAGAATGTTTACCCAGTTTTTCATCTTTTCTTATAATTTTCATTGCTGTAAATTTCTTTGTGTAAAAACATTTAAATTTTATAGAAATAAAATTACCTATTTTATATTTTGTAATGTTCTCTATTTCTTTGTTGGTCCCAAATGTTTCCTTTATCCCAAAATCTAACATATCAACTATTCTAAGGTCTTCAAATTTGTTTTAAGGTATTGTTCTTTATGTGAAAACCATTTTGGCCTAATCCTGGCAAATCATGTGAGATGCTGGTCTATACCTAGTTTCTTTTATGTGGTTGTCCAGTTTTCCCAGCATTTTTTTGTAATGAGTTTTTCTTCCAAAAGCTTGAATCAGGCAACTAGGTGGTACAGTGGATAGAGCATCAGGCCTGGAGACAGGAGGAACCAAGTTCAAATCTGACCTCAGACACTTAATAATTACCTAGTTGTGTGACCTTGGGCAAGTCATTTAATCCTCTATTGCCTTGCAAAAAAAAAAGACCCTTGGATCTTTGGGTTTATCCTATACAAGATTACTATGGTCATTTACAAAAGTGTAATTTTTTCCTAAACTATTCCACTGATCCATCACTCTATTTCTTGGCCAGTACCAGGCCATTTTGAAAATTATCTCCTTATCTCTAGTCATAATCATTCATATCTGGCCACTGGACCCAGATAGCTCTGAAGGAGAAAGACAGGCTGGTAACTTTATACAGCACCCCCTCAATTTAATCTAATTCACCTCCCTGATTTAATGGTTTTTTTCCAAGAACAAATGACAAATCAATTTGTACCCTATATATTCCACTGATCCATTACTCTATTTCTTAGCCAGTACCAAATTCTTTTGAAAATTACCTCTTTATAATATAGTTTGAGATCTGATACAGCTACTCATCTTCTTTCACTTTTTTTTAATTGATTCTCTTAATATCCTTGAACTTTTGTTCTTCCAGATCAATGTTTTCTAGCTCTATAAAATAATTTTAGGATAGTTTTATTGGTATGGCACTAAAAAGAGTTATTTAGGTAGAATTGTTGTTTTTATTATATAATCTTGACCTATCCATTAACAATTAATATTTTTCAATTGTTTAAATCTGGCTTATATTTGTGTGAAAAGTATTTTAGAGTTGTATTCATATAGTTCCTGGGTTTGTCTTGGCAGATAAACTCCCAAATATTTTAGATTACCTATAGTTATTTTAATTGGAATTGCACTATGTCTTGCTGCTGGACTTTGTTGGTAATATATAGAAATGCTGATAATATATGTGGGTTTATGTTATATCCTGCAACTTTGCTGAAGTTGTTAATTATTTCAATTATTTTTAATTGATTATCTAGGATTTTCTAATCATATGATAGTTTTGTTTCCTCATTGACTATTCTAATTTCTTTAATTTTTTTTCTTCTATTTCCTTAGCTAATGTTTCTAGTACAATATTAAACAGAGGTAATAATGGGCACCTTTGCTTCACTTGAGTGTAATGAAAGACTTCTAGCTTATTGCCATTACAAATAATGCTTGCTGAAGGGTTTAGATAAATATTACTAATCATTCTAAGAAAAATTTCATTATACTTATGCTTTATAGAGTCTTTAATAGGAATGGGAGCTGAATTTCTCAAAGGCTTTTTTTTGCATCTATTGAGATAATCATGATTTCTGTTGTTTTTTTAATTGATGTAATCAATTGTGCTGATAGTTTTCTTAATATTGAAATAGTCCTTCATGCCTGATATAAATTCCACCAAGTCAAAGAGTATGATCCTTCTGATATATTATTGTAATCCCTTTGCTAGTATTTAAAATTTTTGCATTAATATTCATTAGGGAAACTGGTCTCTAATTTTCTTTCTCTTTTTGGACTCTTCCTGATATAAGTATCAGCACCACATTTGTATCATAAAAGGAATTAGGAATTTTTATCATAAAATTCCTTCCTTTATTTTTCCAAATAACTTATATAGTATTAGAATTAATTGTTCTTTAAATGCTTGATAGAATTTGCTTGTGAATCCATCTGGTCCTGGGGACTTTTTCCTTAGGAAGCTCATTAATGACTTATTCAATTTCTTTTTCTAAGTATTAAGTATTTCATTTCTTCTTCCATTAATCTGGTTAATTCTTATTTTGAAGATAATTCATTTTGATTGTCAAATTTATTGCCTTGTAGTCAGACAAAATAGCTCCTACACAATTGTGTTAATTTCCTCCTCTTTAATGGTAAATTCACCCCTTTCATTTTAGATACTAGTAATTTGGTTTTCTTCTTTTTTAAAATCAAATTAACCAATGGTTTATTCCTTTTTTCATAAAATCAACTTCTAGTTTTATTACTTTAATGGTTCTCTTAAAATTTTATTAATCTCTCCTTTGATTTTGAGGATTTCTAATTTGTTGTTTAATTAGGGATTTTTAATTTCTTTTTCTAGTTTTTTTAATTGCATGCCCAATTCAATGAGCTGCTTTTTTTCCTATTTTATATAAATTTTCTCCATAATACCATATTGGCTATACCCCATAAATTTGGGTATATTGTCTCATTTTTGTCATTTTAATGATATTATTGATTGTTTCTATAATTTACTCTTTAATCCACTTCCTTTTTTAGGATTAGAGTATCTGATTTTCAATTAATTCATAATCTCTTTGTCCATTATCAAATGCAATTTTTAAAATTTTTGCATTATAGTCTGGAAAGGGTGTGTTTACTATTTCTGTTTTTTTTGCATTTTATGTCCTAATGCATGGTCAGTTATTTTACATAGGTAACATGTACTGTTGAGAAAAAAGATATATTTCTTTTTTATTTCCATTCAATCTTACCCAGAGATCTATCATATCTAACTTTTCCAGTTAACCTCATTGATTTTTCTCTTGTTTTATTTTTTGGTTAAATTTATCTAATTCTTAGAGGGGAAAAGTTAAGATTCCCCACTTGTATAATTTTATTGTCTATTTTCTCTCATAACTCATTCAACTTCTCTTTCAAAAATGTAGATGCTATGTCATTTGGTATTGACATAACTTCATTGTCTGTGGTACCTTTCAGCAAGAGAGAGTTTCCTTCTTTATCTCTTTCAGTTAGATCTATTTTTGCTCTTGCTTCGTCTGAGATCATGCTTTCTTTGCTACAGCTGAAGCATAATAGATTCAGCTCCAGCCCCTTTAAACTTTACCCTTTCTTCTGTATATCTTCTTTAAATGTGGTTCTTGTAAACAATATATTGTGGGAGTATGCTTTTTAATCTATTCTTCTGTGTTCTATCTACTATCTGCTATCTACTATTCACATTTATAGTTACAATAATTGGGTATTTCTCTTTATGCTATTTTCCCCTTGTTTATCCACCATCCTTGCACCCTACCCTTTTGTTCCTCACAAGCATTTTACTATTTCCTCACTCAACCTTCTCATTTTTCAGTCTCCCTTCATCCTTCTATTATCTCCATCCCTTTTTACTTCCTTATAGGGTAAAGAAAGATTTCTGAATTTAACTGAGTATGTATGCATGTTTGTTATTCCCATTTTGAGCCAATTTTGATGAGACTAAGGTTTTGTGCACCAATCCCCTATCTTCCCTTCCATTATAATGGCACTTTCATGCCTCTTTTATTTGGTATAATTTACCCCATTCAATCTGCCCCTTCCTCTTCCAGGACAATTTTCTTTTTTCACCATTTTAGTCACCCTATATCCAGATGCTCTATCTACAATAATCTCTTAAAGCAATAAAATTGAGCTACAAATATTATCTTTCCATATAGAAATAGAAAGTTTAATCTTATTAAATTTCTTATGCTTTCTCTTCCTTGTTTCATTTTTACCTTTATATGTTTCTCTTGAGTCATATTTGGAGGTAATTTTTTTTATTCAATTCTGATCTTTTAATTAATGCTTGAAAGCCTTCTACTTCATTAAATATCCTTTTTTTTTCATTAAAAAGCTAGGTGGTGCAGTGGATAAAGCACTGACCCTGGAGCCAAGTGGACCTGAGTTCAAATCCACTTCAGACATTTAATAATGACATAGCTGTGTGACCTCAGGCCAAGTTACTTTACCCAATTGCCTTTCAAAAACAAAAAGAAAAAGGATTATATTTAATTTTTAAGGTTAGCTGATTCTTGGATGTAATCCTAATTCTTTGCCTTCTAGTACCATATGTCCCCAAGTATAAGATGCACCCTTTTCTGAAAAATTTGGGGTCTAAAAACTGGGAGCATCTTATACAGTGGTTGTAGATTTTTTTTTTTTTTACTTTGCACACTTATTGTCTTTGTGCTCATTGTTTTGCATTTGTTACTGGTATATTAGGCTATGTTCTGTCCAGAAATGTCTCAATAAAGATTTCTGTACAATGCTGAATTCAAGTTTAAAGTGATCCAGTTTGCAAAAGTGAATGGAAATTGTGCTGCTGAACCTAAGATTGGTCCTCCTCCAGCAATCTGAGATCGATTAAGAGAAGAAGAAACCCTCCCCAAAACACGCAGACAGAAGAAGGCCATGAGAGACAAGTCAACCAAATGGCCTGAGTTAAAGAGGGAATTGAAGAGATGGATTGAAGAGCAAAGGACAAGTGAAATTCCTGTGTCCACAAAGATGATTCAGCATGAAGCAAGAAGAATTGCTGATGAAAAAAGAAATGGCTGATTTCAAAGGAGGGCACAACTGGTGTTTCAGGCTCATGAAATGGAATGGACTAAGCATGTGTCCATGCCCCAGACTTGCCCAGGGAGTGCTTGGGTCAACCACAGACCAGAGTACAGGCAGGAGAGCAGTTAGAGTCTCTCCTAAATGATTCATCATCAAATGCAGATGAGGACCAGCTAGCGGATGGGAGTTTTGACAGTGATGAGAAGTTGTATGAATTTGATAAAGAATAAAACTTTGTAATACATTTTTTTTTCAAATTTAGGGCCCCAAAATTAAGGTACATCTTATACATGGGGAAATATGGTATATCATATTCCCAAACTCCTTGAGTTTAATGTGGAAACTGACAAATCCTATATAATCCTGATTGTACCTCCATTTTATTTGATCACTTTTTAGCTGTTTAATGGTACATTTTCCTTGATCTGTGAGTGCTAAAATTTGGCTATGATGTTCCTGTGTGTTTTTATTTTTAGGGGTTTTTTTCAGGAGATGATCAATGGATTCTTTCCATTTCTATTTTTCCTGCTGGTTCAAACATATTAAAACAGTTTTCTTTGATAATTTCTTAAAAGCTGTTGTCCAAGCTTTTGATTATTTTTTTTTTTGGACACAACTTTCAGGAAGCTGAAAAATTCTTGTATTCTCTTTCCTGAATCTACTTTCTAAGTCTCTAGTTTTTCAATGAGAAATTTACATTTCCTTCTTTTTTGATTTTTCTTTTATCTTATTTTGATATCTCAGAGAATCATTAGCTGCCATTTGTTCAAATCTAATTTTTAAGGAATTATTTTCTCCACTGAGCTTTTGTACTTCCTTTTTCATTTGGTCAACGTTATTTTTTAGTGAGTGATTGTACTTGGTAAATTTCATAATCTTTTCTTATGCCATTGACTCTTTTTTGTTTCTTTTGCATTACTTTCATTTCTTTTCCCATGTTTTCTTCTGCTTCTCTAATTTTCTTTTTAAAGTCACCTTTAAGCTCTTCCAGGAGTTCATTTTAGATCTGAGGACAAATTACATTTTTCTTTGAGGTTTCACATGTAGCTGTTTTGACACTATTGTCCTCTTCTAAGTTTATGCCTTGAGTCTCTTTAGCACCATAGTAAGTCCTTTTTAATTTTTTTCCTCATTTTTTCTGTCTTTTTTGGTGACTCAGTGTTTTTATGTGAGAGTTGGGCTCTTGTCCTGTACTGTCCCAAGCTTTTTTGTGCTCTTACTGCTGGCTTTCAGGGCTTAGCTACTTTGCTTTTTCCTACTAATTTGCACTGGGCCTGGTACCTCCCTATTGGTCTCCCGTGAGTGTGCTGTTGTATTGTTATGGTAAAAGAGTCTGTCTGGTGGCTATACCTGGAGGAATATCTTGTTACTGGTCTGTTTCCAAGTGTGGAGCCCTGTTCCTGGGTTTCTATGAAAATAAGAGACTCTTTTTCTGGCAGACCCCAGGAGTGGTGTTCTGCTGTTGGTCATCCCAGGGACTACAAGTTAGTAAGAGGGTCAAGGTTTTTAGTGGCTTGTGCTGGGGATGGGGTGGCTAGAGTGGGGCCTTGTTGAGCTATCCAGAATGCTTACTTACCAAGAGGGCTGTTGATTGCATAAGGACAGGCCTCAATGATGCTTGGAGCATTACTGCAGGTTCCTGCTTGAAGTTGGCTGCTGCTGCTGCTGCTGCTACTATTGCTGCTGCTGCTGCTGATGATGATGATGATTATGATTGACGCTCTAAAACCCTGCTCCCCTTCCATCCTAGTGAAACAGACCTTTCCTGCCATGCTGCTAAGATGCTTCCCTGCTCTCAGATCATTTTTGGAAGACTTTTTGAGGGTTCCTTCCTCACTCTGTCATCTTGGCACTAGAACTACTCTGACATTATCTTTAAAGAAATTATCAAGGAAAATAGCCCTGATATTCTAGAACCTGAGGGTAAAATGGACATGGAAAAATTTAACTGATTACCTCCTTAAAGAGATCCCAAAATGAAAGCCCACAGGAATATTATCCTAAATTCCAGAGCTTCCTGTTAAGAGAGAAAATATTGCTAGCAGCCAGAAAGAATGATTCAAATATCTTGAAGCCACAGACAAGATACAAGATTTAGCAATTTCTACATTAAAGGATCAGAGGACTTGGAATATGATAATCCAGAGTACAAAAAAAGAATTACAATCAAAAATCATCTACCAGCAAACCTGAATATACTCCTTCAGGGCTAAAAATAGCTATTCAATGAAATAAGTATGCCTGATGAAAATATTGGAACTGAATAGAAAATCTGACTTTCAAAATACAAGACTCAAGAGAAGCATAAAAAGCTAAACAGGAAAAGGGAATCATAAGAGATTCAATAAGATTCAACATGAGAGGATGATATATTTTTCTCTTAAAAATTTCCTTTATTATTAGGGTAGTTGAAAGGATATACATAGACAGAAAACCTAGCTATGAGTTGAATAAGGAGATATACTTGGATAAGGTAAAAACAAGAGGTATAACTGGATAAGTTATCTCATGTAAAAGAGGTGAAAGAGCTTTAGAGATTTTACAGTGGAGGGGAAGAAGAAGAAAGAGGGAGGGAGTTTGTGAACCTTATTCTTATTGGAATTGACTTAAAAGGGAAACAAAATACTTCTGGGCAAGATGGTGAAGAGAAGACACTGTGATAGGTGATATCTCTCTCCCCTCAGAAATAACATGAGAGAAACCTCTTAGTAGAAATTCGATCAACAAAACCGAGAAAGAGAAGCTAGGAGAAGGTTTGTCTTGAGAGAAACCAAGAAGTTTTGTCTTAGGGGACTGTGGGTGAACTGGAGATGAGAGCAGAGGATCAGCCCTGTGGACAGCAGCTGGGGGAGGCCAGAGGGTCAGCCTCAGCAGTAGAGAATTCAGTGAGTGGTGAGTGTGAGATCCAGCTTTAGCTTCAGAGTCTTTGGCCAGGGGGAGAAGAGCTACAGCAGGGTGAGTTCCAGTATAGAGTCTCAGAGCACATCTGGAGAACAACCAGCTGGACCAGGGACCTGAGATCCATACTTTGCCCAGAAAAAAGAATAACCCCCCCCCCCACCTCCCTCAGGGCAGCAGAGCTCACTCAACAGAAAGAGATTAACTCCCTCCCCTAGGGCCCAGCCCAGTGTTCAAGGTCAACTCAGACCCTGCTGCTTAGGACTTCACTCCAGAGAAAGCAACCAGCGTCCCCTACTGGCTGGCCCTGGGAATCACTTAGCCAAGTGAAAAAAGCCTTCTAGGATCCTAAAAGCAAACCTCTGAAAGCCAGTTCCCCACCCCCCAACACAAGATGAAAAAAGGCCAGAGAAAAGGGGGGCCCAAGGAAAAAATACTCAGAAGAGACAGATCTTAACCCAGAGAGATCTAGTACTGCTGAGGAGAATATGGATTGGTCTCCAACTCAGAAAGACTTCCTTGAAGAAATCAGGAAGGAGTTTAAAAACCAATTGGGAAAATTGGGAAAAGAAATTCAAGAGAAAATTAACACACTGCAAGAGAAAATTAACATCTGGCAACAAGAAAACAAATCCTTGGGAAAAAAAACAGTTGGACAAATACAAAATGAGAATAACTCTCAGATCCTCAATTGGGCAAATGCAAAAAGGAAATGATTCTCTCAAAACTACATTTGGGCAAATAGAAAAGTCCTACAAAAATAGAACGGACCACCTTGAAAAAGAGGTGCAAAAAATAAAGAAAGAAAAATTTTCTCCTCTAAGAAAACGAATGGAATTGGCAGAAACGAATGACTTCATAAAACAACAAGATTGTGTTAAACACAACCAAAAGATTGAAAAAATAGAAAAAAAATGTAAAATACCTCATCAGCAAAACCACTGATCTCAAGAATCAATCAAGAAGGGAGAATCTCAGAATTACTGACCTTCCTGAGAACAATGAAGAGAAATGAAGAGAACAATGAAGAGATTTAGTGATGCAAAATTGTCCTGATATCATAGCATCAGAGGGCAAAATAGTTTGAAAGAATACACTGATCCCTTCTGGAAAGAGATCCTAAAATGAAAATACCAAGAAATGTTGTGGCCAAATTCCAGGACTATCAGGTAAAAAGAAAAAATCCTACAAGGAATCAGAAAGAAAAAAATTAAATACCAAGGAGTCACAGTAAGGATAAGGGATCAAGGGCCTGGAATGAGATATTCTGAAGAGCAAGGGAGATTGGAATGCAGCCCAGAATCCACTATCTGGTAAAGCTGAGCCTTCTCTTTCAGGGGAAAAGATGGACATTTAATGAAACAGAATACTTCTAACAGTTCCTGATGGAAAAAACCAGAGCTAAATAGAAAATTCGGACATCAAACAGGAGGCTCAAGAGACATATGAAAAGGTAAAAAAAAACTGCTACAAAAAAGATGAAACTGGCTATATACCCACTTGGGAGAAAGAGTCTCATAACTCTCAAGAATTATAACTCTATTAAAGAGAATATACATAGCCAGAAGGGATGGACACACATATCTTTTCTGTGACTCAGATAGAATGATTTAAAAACAATACATCCTTAAAAATGGGGGCAATAAGGAGAAGGGAGGTTGGAGGGAGACTGAATGTGGTAAATCTCATTACATCAAGAGGTACAGAAGACCTATTGTAACTGAAGGGAGGAAGGCAGGAGGTGAGAACCACCTGAATCTTCATCTGATCAGACTTGCTTAAAGTTAACTTAGACACACTTAATCAATTTAAGAAATTTATCTTACCTTTCAAGCATTAAAAGGGGAGGGGGGGGCAGGGAGGGGAAGAAAAAAGGGAAACTAACAGAAAGAAGGGGAGAAGAGGAAAAGGGAGAGGGAAAAGAAAAAAGGAAAGGGGGGTCAATTTAAGAGGGAAAACACACTGAAGGTGGCAGTATTCAGAAAGAAAACAATGGGGAATATGGATAAAGGGAAAAAGGGGGGGAATACCAACAGAAGGAAGAGAGCATAGAGGGCAATAAGGAGTTAGTAATTATAACTTTGAATGTCAATGGGATGAACTGTCCCATAAAAAAGTAAGTGAATAGCAGAGTGGATTAAAAACTAGAATCCTACAATATGTTGCTTAAAAGAAAGTCATTTGAGGCAGAGAGATACATACAGAGTAAAGGTAAAAGGTTGGAGCAAAATGCATTTTGCTTCAACTGAAGTGAAAAGAGCAGGGGTAGCAATCCTTAACTCAGACAAAGCAGCTGCAAAAAATAGATAGCTTTAAAAGAGATAAGGAAGGAATCTATGTCCTCCTAAAAGATACCATAGACAATAAAGTAATTTCAATACTAAATATGTATGCACCCAATGGGACAGCATCCAGAATCTTAGAGGAGAAGTTGAAAGAGCTACAGAAAGACATAGACAGCAAAACTCTACTAGTGGGAGACCTCAACCTGCCACTCTCAGATTTAGATAAATTGAATCAGAAAATAAACAAGAAGGAAGTTAAGGTGAACAGATTGTTAGAAAACCTAGATATGATGGACCTATGGAGGAAACTGAATGGGGATAGAAAGGAATATACTTTTTTTTCTGCAGCACATAGCACTTATACAAAAATTGACCATGTACTAGGATATTAAAACCTAATGATCAATTGCAGAAAGGCAGAAATAGTGAATGCATCTTTCTCAGATCATAATGCAATAAAAATCATATGCAATACTGGGTCAGGGAGATACAGGCCAGAACTAATTGGAAACTAAATAACCTCATTTTAAAGAATGAGTGGATCAAGCAATAAATTATAGAAAGAATTATTTAATCCTAGATAAAGACAAGAATGAAAAAACATACCAAAACCTATGGGATACATTCAAGGTAGCTTTCAGGGGGTATATTATATCTTTAAATGCTTACATGAATAAATTAGAGAAAGAAGAAAACAATGAACAAAATATGCAACTAAAAAAATTAAAGAACAAATGAAAAAACCCAATTAAATACTAAATTTGATATTCTAAAAATTAAAGGAGAAATTAATAAAACTGAAATCAAGAAAATGAACTAATAAATAAAACCAAGAGTCGGTTTTATGAAAAAAATCAATAAAATTGACAGACCTCTGGTCAACCTGATTTTAAAAAAAAGAAAGAAGAAAACTAAATGACTAGTATCATATATGAAAAAGGTGAACTCACCACCAATGAGGAAGTAATTAAAGTAATAATTTGGAATTATTTTGCCCACCTCTATGCCAGTAAATTTGACAGACTAAGTGAAATGGATGAATATTTCAAGTTACCCAGGTTAAATGAAACGGAAATTAAAAACTTAAATTACCCTCTCTCAGAAAAAGAAATTCAAAAAAGCCATTATTGAACTCCCTAAGAAAAAATTTCCAGGGTCAGATGGATTCACAAGTGAATTCTATCAAACATTTAAGGAACAATTGGTTCCAATTCTATATAAACTCTTTGGAAAAATAAGGGGAGATAGAACTAACTCTTTCTATGACACCAAAATGATGTTGATACCTAAATCAGGATAAGTTAAAAACAGAGAAAGAAAATCATAGACATATCTCCTTAATGAATATAGATGCAAAAATATTAAATAAAATCTTAGCAAAACAATTACAAGTTATCACTAGGACAATACATTTTGACCAAGTGGGATTTATCCCAGGAATGCAGGGTTGGTTCACTATTAGGAAAACTGTTAATATAATTAATATAGCAATAAAATACCTATCAGAAATCACATATGATCATATCAATAGATGGTTAAAAAGCTTTTGATAAAATACAGCACGCATTCCTACTAAAAACACTAGGGAGTGTAGGAATAAATGGTTCATTCTTTAGAATAATAAGCAGTTATCTATATGAAACCATCAACAAGCATTATATGCAATGGAGATAGGCTAGAAGCATTCCCAATTAAGATCGGGGTGAAACAAGGGTGCCCATTATCACCACTACTATTCAATATTGTTTTAGAAAAGTTAGCTTCAGAAATAAGAGAAGAAAAAGAAATTGAAGGAATTAGAATAGGGAAGGAGGAGACAAAACTCTCACTCTTTCCAGATGACATGATGGTATACCTAGAGAATCCTAAAAAGTAATCTAAAAAACTACTAGAAATAATTAGCAACTTTAGCAAAGAAGCAGGATATAAAATAAACCCTCATAAATCCTCAACATTTCTATACATATGAATAGCAAGATACAGCAGAAAGAGCTAGAAAGAGAAATCCCATTCAAAGTAAGCTCAGACAAAATAAAATACCTAGGAGTCTACCTGCCAAGGCAGACTCAGAAACTTTTTGAAAACAATTACAAAACTCTTCTCATGCAAATAAAATTCAAATTACTGGGAAAACATCAACTGTTCGTGGATAGGTCAAACTAATATGATAAAAATGACAATTCTACCAAAATTAAATGACTTGTTTAGTGCCCTACCAATCAAAATTCCAAAAGATTACTTTAATGCGTTAGAAAAAAAAGTTAAGTAAATTTATATGGAAAAATAAAAAGTCAAGAATTTCCAGAGATTCAATGAAAAAAAGTGCAAAAGAAGGTGGCCTGGCCTTACCAGATCTAAAATTATATTATAAAGGATCAGTCATCAAAACTGTGTGGTATTGGCTAAGAAATAGTGTGGTAGACCAGTGGAATAGACTAGGTGCAATAGCAGGAAATGATTATAGTAATCTATTGTTTGATAAACCCAGAGTCCAGCTATTGGGATAAAAACACTTCGATAAAAACTAGTGGGAAAATTGGAAGTTAGTATGGAATAAACTTAGATTGGACCAACACCTCACATCCTATACCAAGATAAGATCCAAATGGATATAGGATTTAGACATAGAAAACTATATTATAAGCAAACTAGAAGATCAAGTAGTAGTTTACCTTTCAGATCTATGAAAAGGGAAACAGCTTATGTCCAAGGAAGAGATAGAGAACATCATTCAAATAAACTAGATAATTTTGACTTAATTAAATTAAAAAGCTTTTCCACAGAAAAAACCACTGTAACCAAGATCAAAAGAAATGTAGTAAATTGGGAAACAATTTTTGCAACTAGTATTTCTGACAAAGGATTCATTTCTAAAATATACAGATAACTGAGTCAAAATTTCAAAAAAACAAGTCATTCCCCAATTGACAAATGATCAAAGGATCTGCAAAAGCAATTTACAAGACAGCTAAAGAAATCAAAGCAATCTATACTCATATGAAAAATTGCTCCAAATCATCACTTATTAGAGAAATGCAAATTAAAGTATCTCTGAGATACCACCTCACACCTCACAGACTGGCCAATATGACCAGAAAGAACAATGATCAATGTTGGAAGGGATGCAGGAAATCTGGGACACTAATACATTGTTGGTGTAGCTGTGAACTCATCCAACCTTTCTGGAGAGCAATTTGGGATTATGCCCAAGGGGCAACAAAAATGTGCATACCCTTTGACCCAGTAATATCACTACTGGGTCTATACCCTTAAGAGATGATAAAAAATGGTAAAAACATCACTTTTACAAAAATATTTATAACAGCCCTGTTTGTGGCGGCAAAAAAAATTGGAAATGAGTTAGAAAAATTGGTGAATGGCTTAACAAACTGTGGTATATGTATGTCATGGAATACTATTGTTCTATTAGAAACCAGGAGGGATGGGAATTCAGAGAAACCTGGAGATTTTTTTTATTAAAGATTTTATTTATTTTGAGTTTTACAATTTTTCCCCTAATCTTACTTCCCTTGCCCCCCCAATAGAAAGCAGTTTATCTTTACATTATTTCCATGCTGTACAGCTGTACATTGATCCAAATTGAGTGTGATGAGAAAGAAATCATATCCTTAAGGAAGAAACATAAAGGATAAGAGATAAGAAGATCAGACAATAAGATATCAGGGGTTTTTCCCTCCTAAATTAAAGGAAATAGTCCTTGGAATTTGTTCAAACTCCACGGTTCTTTTATCTGGATATAGATGGTATTCTCCATTGCAGACAGCCCAAAATTGTCCCTTATTGTTGCACTGATGGAATGAGCAAGTACATCAGGGTTGATCATCACCCCCATGTTGCTATTAGGATGTACAGTGTTTTTTTTTTTCTGGTTCTGCTCATCTCACTCAGCATCAATTCATGCAAAACTCTCCAAGCTCATCTCACTCAGCATCAGTTCATGCAAATCCTTCCAAGCCTGGAGAGATCTGTATGTACTGATTCTGAGCAAGACGAGAAGAACCAGAAAAATTCTACAACATAACAGCAATATGGGGGTGATGATCAACCCTGATGGACTTGCTCATCCCTTCAGTGCAACAACCAGGGTTAATTTTGAGCATACCATCTGTATCTAGAGAAAGAATTATGAACTTTGCACAAAGACCAAAGACTATTACCATCAAATTAGAAATAAAAAAGAATTATATTATAATGTAATTTTACTATCTCATATTTTATTTCTTCCTTAAGGATATGATTTCTCTGTCATCACATTCAACTGAGATCAATGTATAACATGGAACCAATATGGGTGGAGGGAGGGAAGCAAGAATGGAGGGGGGAAATTGTAAAACTCAAAATAAATAAAATCTTTCTTTAAAAAGGGGAATAAAATAAAAACTAATTTGTGTACAGAAATCTATCTTACCCTACAGCAAAGTGGAAGTGGAAGGGGGAAGTGATGAAGAGGTAGGCTGATAGAAGGGAGGACATATTGGGAAGGTATAAGTCAGAAGCAAAACATTTTTGAGAATGGACAAAATAAAAAGAGAGTAGGACAAACATCAGAAAAAAAGAGAAAAAAAGAAAAGTAGAATAAAAACAGAAAAATAGGATGGAGAAAAATACAAAGTAACCATTAATGTAAAAAAAAATTTTACAGCAAGTTTCTCAGATAAAGATCTAACTTGTAAAAATATAAAAATGAGTTGAATTTATAGACATAAGAGTCATTCTTCAATTGATAAATGGCCAAAAATTATGAATAGCATTTTTGAGACAAAGAAATAAATCTGTCTATAGTCATATTAAAAAATGTTCTACAGCTAGGTGGTACACTCAATAGAGCACTGACCCTAGAGTCAGGAGGACCTGAGTTCAAAGCTAACATCAGATACTTAATAATTACCTAGCCATTAAGTGACTTGGGCAAGTCACTTAACCCCATTGCCTTGTCAAAAAAAATGTTCCAGAGAACTATTGATTAGAGAAATGCAAATCAAGACAACTCTGAGCTATTCAGAATGGTTAAAATGACAGAAAAGAAAAATGACAAATGGTGGGGGGGAATGTGAGGAAAATTGAGACATTAATGCATTGTTGGTGAAGTTGTATACTGAGTAAACCCTTTTACAGAACAATTTGGAACTCTCCCTAACTCTCCCCAAGGGGCTATAAAACCATGGATATTCTTAGACCAAGCAATACCTCTACTCGGTGTGAAATGGAAGAAAATGGATCCATATGTACAAAAATATTTGTAGCTTTTTAGAGGTGGTGTCAAAGAATTAGAAATTGAGGCAATGCCCATCATTTGGGGAAATAACTGAACAAGTTGCATATGATCGTGTGATGGAATATTATTGTACTATATGAAATGAAAAGCTGAATACTCTCATAAAATTCTGAAAAGATTTACATGAACTGATGCAAAGTGAAATGAGCAGGACCAGGAGAATATTATATACAGTAACAGTAATATTATAGGATGAACAACAGTGAATGACTTAGCTATTCCCAGCAATGCAACTATTTAAGACAATGCTGAAATATTTATGATGAAAAATGCTATCTTCAGAGACAGAACTGATGGAGTCTGAAGGCACATCGAAACATACTTTTTCTTTGAATTATTTTTTTAGGGTTTTTTGGGTCTGCTTTTTATAATAACATAGAAATATAGAAATGTCTAACAGAAATAATTGCATATGTGTAACCTATATCAAATTGCTTGCCTTCTTACTGAAGGGGGAGGAGAAGAGAGGGAGAGAATTTGGAACTCAAAATTTTTTTAAAAAACAAACATTTAAAATTGTTTTTACATGTAATTGGGGAAAATAAAATATTAAACTGAAAGTAAATAAAAGTCTATTTGATAGTTTTAAAATGCTATGATGATTAATGGGGAAAAGGTTATGAAAATATCAAGGCAAAAAATTTGTCCTAAAAGAACCTAAAAGAACTTTCAACTAACATTCTACCAAATCAAATGAGATAATAAATATGGCATTTTATAAAGTTTAAAGTGATACATAAATATTGGCTGTAGGATAATTAGCATAATTAGACTTACTGCACCATTATGAAAGAAGATCTATATAATTTATATAGCCTACTACTTAAAGAATTTGCCTATAGAATATTTTATATATAGTCAGATTTAACAGACATTTATCAATTTTTCATGACACAAAGATAGAGACACAATCATCCTTGAAAATAAAAATTATGCAAACAAAAATGTAGTTGCCTCTGCTTGTTCATCAAGCAAAAGTCAGACTAAAGCAGCTGCAAATAGTTTTAAGGGATCTAATGACAATATTGGCAAGTTATATTACCCAGTTATAAATCAATAAGTAATGGTTGAAAAGCAGATCACTACTACACATGGAAAAGGAGGAGATATATGACAAACCCTATATTCAAAACTTAGGACTGAGGTCACAGAAAGATAAAGACAGGAATGTGTTTGCCAAACACTAAATCTCAGTAACTACAGACATATGGGCTGGTTGCTATCATTATAGCACAAACTGGATCTGTATAGTAAAAGAAAAATGAACATAAGAAAGCTATAAAACTTATTAAGTACACATTAGCTATTTGAAAAATCTTAATTAAGCAGTAATAAAATTTAAATTAATAGGTAAATTACAATAAAGTTTATTTGTTATAATTTGAGATAAAACAATTACATGTATAGTTAATATTTCCTTCATTTTGAAACTCTGCTTCTTCTAATTTGGACTTTCCTTCAGTTTTTCATAATAAAATGTCACAAACTGCTATTTGAATTACTGCATCTTTTCTCTCAGTTACCACAACACTATGTTACTGTCCTTGGCTGATTCACATTACTTTACTTTAAATTTATGATTATGGTTTTTCCCTTTACAAAATGACACTTCAGGAATGATTTTTCTAAAGCAACTGATGGAATCAGCAAGTGGACCGAGAATAATAGCAAAGAGATATCCATGTTTCATCTCAAAAAGTATGAAAATAAGGAAAGTAACATAGGAGATGGATGTGAAGATTAAGAGTGAACACAAGTAAATAAAAAGATCATTGTGTATGTGTGTGTGTATATATATATATATATATAATTATACATAATTATATACATATATATGTATATATATATACCAGTGGCATCTTTCCAAGAAATTATGACAATATATCAAATTTTATCATGATTTCTGGTAGGTAACATCTAGTGACAGATGGCATATATCAAAGGTGACAATCTGTTAAGTGACTGTTTATGCAGTTTATTCAATTATTCATACCAACAGAAAGGACCATTGATAAAGGAAAACAAAATCCATGTTTTATTTCCCCCCAATCTGGGTTAAAAGTATAAGCCTTGATCATTAGTGGCAGCTTCTACTAACTAGCTGAGTCAGAATTATGACCATACTTCTTTTGTTAGAATTTCTTGACTGAAAATCTAGGACTCCTGAACTAGAATTGGTTGTTAGCCTTACTGTAATGAGCAATGGCTTTGATATTAGGTACAGATATTGTATTACCCATGCAGCCTGGGAGTTTGAAATATAATACCAAGCATCAAGTTTGGTACTGTTATCATGAGACCTTACCATAAAAAAATTCTTGTACATTAGCTCTTCCATTCCATGACCTCTTAGTACCTATGAAAACAATTTACACTACACTGTCTTAATTTTTAATGAGAGGGTCAGAAAGTCAAGTGGAACATAAAATAAAAAAGAAATCCAACACAAGAATTCAAATTGAAGAGAGATTTCTTGTGAAGGGTGAAGTCCTCCGCACGATCCTTTTTGCAGATGACAGTGTACTAGAATACTGTATTGGACAAAGCCCTAGAACTTTAACAAGCCTCTTAGAAGAGATCTATAATCACTCTCAAACATTTTAATTAACCAGTTTACACAGGAAAGAGCAAAAGAAAAAATCTGTTGCTCAGATTGTGACATGTTATTGCATTAAATACCTATGGAGTTTAAGTTTATCTGGGTATATGAAGTGTTAACAGAGGACTAACACTTCTAGTGTAAGGACTGGCTGAGCCTTTTCAGGGCTGCTAGTACACCTATTGGTGCCTACCTGTCACCCAACTTACTTGTGGCTCAAAGAAGTTGTAGCATATGCAACAGTCACAATCTAGTAAAACCATCTCAGCAGACAGTCTAAACCAGATTGAAAGTAATCCATAGACCTCAAACCTATTGGTGAGTTAGAAGGATGTCTATCCCCAACCAAGTACATCTAGAAAAGACAGTGCAAATGAACAAGTTGGATCCAGAATAAAAAGAAAGAAAAGTAGGCTACATTGCTTATAGGAAATTTCAAAGCTTCTTTAGTGATGTTTGACTTTTGCCAGAGACAAAAATCTATCTTTTTAACACCAACATTTGGCTAATGCTGTATGGTTTTGAGAAATGGAACATAAGAGTTCTTAAAAACTGAAATATTAAAAATTTGAATTGAATTTGAATCAAAGAAAAAATAACAGTCAAGAGGTCTTATGGTATGTTTAAGCAGGTGGTAAAAGTATAACCAATGAAAAACTTCAAAGAAAGAAAATAAAAAAGAATTTCATCACGGAAAATGCAAGATAAGAAGAGAAGAGACACTGGCTTCATGATGAGAATGAGGAAAGACCAAAAAGGAAGATCCCCATATTGTTAGGTAACCTCTCTTTACTGAACTCATCTGAGGACATGAACAAGAATTCAATGGTGTTGGGTAGGCAACGACAGGTTGTAAGCTGCATCATTAAAGCTAATTTCCAAATCAATGAAATCAAAGAACCATGAAGTGTCTGAGGGTCCAAGAGTATCATATATGTTTATATATTGCTTTGCCATTTACTCCCCAAATATATCATAAATTTCTTGAGTGCAGAAATTATATAATCTATTTCCTTTGAAACCCATAATAGTAAATAACAGTCCTCTGAATGAAATAATTATTTCCAAGTTTCCAATCACAAGGACTTGTTAAAAAAAAAGACAACTTTGGGGTGTGAGTGTAGAAGTGAAGAGCAATAATAATAGCTTCCTTTATTTTGGTGATGGGTAGGATAAAGTTTATAAATATATACATAAGATTATACAGACATATATATGTATATATACCACATATAAAGAAATTAATGTACACACACACACACACACACACACACACACTTATACACAAACCCCAACTCTTTTTCTTCCTGGATCAATAAAGCAACACAATCTTTCTCCTACAAAATATTGTGACCAAAAGGCCATAAATGTGCATATTAGATAGCAAATGTAATTACTCTAGCCAATCAAAATCTATATTCCCAAAATTTATCTATATTAATTACAGATTAGTAAATTAATACTGATTCATCACTTAGTTTCTTGTGAATTCAAGTCATGGAAGTAAATTCCACAGAACCAAATCACCCTTAAGTGTAGTGATAAAATTAAGTTTCTGAATTTCAAAATCTATGGATCATACCTAGGACATATGGTAAGAATATCAAATTGATACCTAGTCCAAAATGTCTTTTTATTACTACTTTTATCACTACTCTAAATACATATTTTTGGTAGAATATATTTATTTTATGGAACATTCTTTCACAAAATGAACTGATCTTTTGATATAAAGCTTCTTTATATTGCTTTCTCAAATAAAACTTAAGCTTGATGCTATTAAGCAAAAATAAAGAGTTGAATGACAATGAAACAATTTAAAAATTTTTTATTATCAATACAGAGATGGACTGATGCAGGATAGTATATAAAATACAAGTTTTTGATTAATCACTAGATGAGGAAATTACAAGTTCCTTTAGACACATAACCTACAATAAAATCCTTGAATGAAAACCAGGAGATAATATTATCACCAATCTTAAATGGTACATATGAAATTTGCATTTAGCAAAATGTCTATTTTAAAAATACATTAATGCTTCATTCGATGTTTCATTACAATTAAGACCAAAATCAGAAAACTATGCAGCCTGAAGAGATTAAGAAAAATAAAAACAGTAACCCCTCTCACTTCTTATCACAAGTAACAGTGTGGTGAACATATTGTTTCTTTAAGACAAGTGAGCTTCAGTGGCTTGTGGAATACTCCCAGACGTGCACAAGGCTGGGCTATCACAGAAGTTTGTCCCCTTCAGAATCATGGTTGGGGTCTTCTCCACTGTGGAAGCAGTGACATCCCCCAAAACCAGGACCCCTGAGGCTGATGTTACAGAAGCAACAAACATGACATAGAAAAGCTAAAGAAAACAGCAAAGGAACACTGGAGAAAGAAGAAAAGCTAGAATTTAAAAAGATGAAGTAGATGAGGAAGGAGAAGATACTAATGTTCATAGTAGAAAGATCTATCAAAAAGATCCATTCTAAAGCATAAGAGACCCCAACCTGAGAAACAAACCTGAGTTCATCTGAAGAATGGTATAAGAATGGTGAAAAGGAGAATATCATGACAACAAAGTACCAAAGGAGCACCAGATGAACATATCCAACCTCAGCTAATGTCTGTCTATGATTATAAAAGGGATAGGTGGAATGGTTACAACTCAGAATAATATGTAAAGATTGGGGAAGAATATGACAAAATCCATCTGGTTAATTATACAATGAAAGCTCAGAAACTACAAAATTGTGGAGAGGAATATAGTGAGAGAAAAAGGAGACTGAGTACATTCTTAGTATCAATTACAGTAAAATAAAAATGGCCTCAGGAAAATTAACTGAACAAGTGAATTCACCAAAACATCAGTAGAGAAAAGAACCAAATTCTCAAGACCATAACAGTATTCAGGAAGATATTACTAAATATTTGTAAAATCTAGATCCCAATTTTACCTATTAGAATCCAAAAACAAAAGCAGTTAGAGAGAATCTTTATGCCAATGCAGGCAGGAATTCTGATTAAGGACAGGAGACAATTTCGATACAGTGAAGATACAATTTCAATTGCACAATCACAGTTATTTTCTAGGAGTTTAAGACTGGGTCTCAAGTGTATCTCCATCAAAGCAGATTCAATAAAACTGGAATTGCTGTATAAATTATTTAAAGTCAAGAAAGAAGATTTCAAAGAACAGAAAGAAAACATCCCAGAAAAGAATGGAGTCAAGAATACTTGAATACACTCTTTCCTTCCCCTCTCCCAATTGGTATTAGCTCAAATAGATTATGTGAAATATTCAAGACATGGAACAAGGACAAGAGTAGACTTTTTTATCAAAGGACAAGAGTGGACTTTTGCCCATTCTAAATTGTGAAGAGACTGTCAAAATCAATAGTTATACACACATCTGGGGTACCTGTTGGAAAGAAGGTGGATGGCAGTACAAGTGCTGTCATTCCTTTGTCAAATTTTCCTACTGTACTGGAGAAGCTGGGAAGAAAATTGTCAATGTGGATAAATATATTCCTGATGATTCCATGGAAGAAGAACATGAGCAGACAAAAAACTCTGATGGAGTTTCACCAAGATACAAGAGAAAAAGAAGATACACTGGAAGAGTAATTTAGTCAGTAAGACTAAAGAAAAAAGAAATATGGAAAAACTAAAAACAGCACTAAATTTGAACAGGTCTGACCCCTCCATGACAAGGCAATCCTACAGCAAGATGAGAGAGAGAAACTCTACAATAGCATATAGAGAGCCCAAGAACCTACAGAGGAGGAAATAAAAATGTAATACAAGGTTTCTTTTTCATGGACAGCAAGGACATCACTTAGATGGAATATATGTGTGTCTATGGAATATATGTGTATATATATATATATATATATATATATATATATATATTTTTATACATAGAGAGAGAGCATATATATGCAATGCTCAAGTTGAGAATATGTTATTTTTAGTCTCTTGGTAAATAGGGATGGAAAAAATCTTCATTTTTCTTATTGTTTGTCTTTTAAATAAATTTCTGGAACTCTCATTAAAGAAAATAACAGTGAGATAAAAAAGAGCAGTATGTATACAATAGTCCTTACATTTGTAAGAGAAAAGGTTGTGATTATAAAGTCATTGAATCACAGGATTACTTGAAATAATATAGTACAGGTCAAAGGACATCAACTTTGGAGTCAAATAATATAGGTTCTACTTATCAGTGGGACCTAGGACAAATCACTTAAGGCTCTGGCAAAAGAGGAATGTATTAAATGGCTTTCAAGTCCCTTCCAGTTCTAAATAAATGATCCTAAGTTTTTTTTAAAGTCTGTTTCCATTGCTTTCTTTTTAAGAAAAGAAATTTACCATTTTTTAAAAATTATTATGAGAAAATGAAACAATTGTATAAAGTTATAGTATGTGTCTATACTGAAAATCACTATTATTGCTAGTTAAAGAGAAAGATACAAAGATGTGGACTGAGAGCAAACAAAAAGAAGAGAAGGGAAAATGAGAGTGGAAGAAGGGGAACGGCAAGAGAAGACAAAGTCAAGCACAGACATTAAGACAAGGGGAATAAAGAAAGCAGGCAGAGCACAAATGTACAAAATTGTGGAGAAGAATATAGTGAGAGAAAGAGGAGGAGATTGAGTACATTCTTAGTATCAATTACAGTAAAACTTTGTGAACCACAACCTATAGTTCATTTATGTAATTGCCTTAGGAATAATTAATCAGATGTAATATGTGTGTGATTAGCCCCTGTTAAGACCTCAAGCACACTGAACGGAAAACTTGTACCCTACCATAAGCTTATGGGAGGAAAAACAGATGAGTTACATAAACTAAGCTGCCATGGATGAATTGCAGTCTATAATATTGGAGGTTATGTCCCCATCAATGAAATCACAGATTAATTGAAATATTTGACACAACTATGTTGGGACATGATAGCTACTATAACCTACCCCCGGGGCTGTGATTAAAATTCACAGGGAATTCAATTTGGCATGCTAGGATGGGTAAAATCTAGGTGGTTTATTCTTTGATTCAGATTTACTCAAATGAACTATCATACTGAAGATCCCTTCCAATTAAAAATCTTATGCTTCTATTCTTCCAGCTGCAATGATGAACAGCAATATGAAATGGAATAAGATTAGAGTGGTGATTGAAGTAGTCTAAGGAGCAAGAATAAAACTCAAGACTACTGATATTATAATTTCAGTTATTTCATAATGAACAAAAAGGAGTTGCTAATCCCAAATACACATATTGCTATACTGAAACTCTTGTTTGATAGAAGTTACTGTGAAACAACCTGGAGTATTTCATGAACCTGTGGAATCAGATGCAGAGGAAAAGGAACAATCTGTGAAAAACAGGAAACGTTTAGGGCATTGTCCCAAGTCTGTGGACTAGCAACAATCCATTAAAAATTTTACCAGTCTGCAAAATTTTTATTACCAAAGGTCCCTACTTATAAGAACTATAAAATCTTAAACTGCAGGGGAAAGAACACGAGTTGGATTCAGAGGACCTGGTTTAACTTCTAATTAAAGCTACTCCAGCTTACTAGCTGGGTTGTCTTAGCAAGTTATTTCAGTTTCCTTTTCTGTAAAGTTGCTTCTAAGATTTCTTCAATGTCTAAATGCTCTGATTCCACTCTTTTATTTCTTATCTTTCTCTCTTTGTCCTGCTCCTCCTTATCCCTACCTCTTCATTCTTCCCAGCTCCTGATATGCTCTCCACTTTGTTCCCTCATGATAACTGTGAAGAGTGTAGAAAACAATTTGGTTATATTTGAGTTGGGAAATTTATTTCTGGAACTGAGAAATTAATACCAATACTATTAGAGCTATAGTCCAACCACATTATGGATTAAATAGGCTGTTATTAGCTGGCCTTGGAATTTAAGCAAGATTTAACATATTGTTTCTATGAGATATTATTTCTGAGTTCCAAACACTTGATTTTTAAAGAGCAAACTTTTGGAAAACATTAATAAGCTGGGAAAGCTGATATTTCCTTTCACTTCATCTCCAATGATCCTTGTGATTTGTTTTTTTTTTAAAGTAGTTAAATGACCATACTACAGAAAAAGCAAATTATGATAAGAATTAATAGAATTTAAGATTGTAATTGAAATCTTACCAAGTTATTCTGATATCCATGTAACAATTTTCTAGAACTCCCAGGTTCTGAATTCACAAAGACTAGGTTTGTTGAGTCCCACTTCTGGACTCCTTCAATCTTCCTCAGGACAGTGTTGGGGGGGGGGGGCAGGAGACAAGGATGACAAAGGAGACAAGTACTCCATCAAGATCTCCAAGTGCTCCATTTATTCACCAGAATACCAGTGCTTTAATATCCTTCCCAGACCCTAATCCACTCCAACTCCCATGGTACTTGGTAAAACAAGATTCTGATGCTCCAAGGGACAAGGTGATGATAATTTACAGTATTTCTACATACAACAGTCTCTAACATAGCTTCAATCTGGAGAGTTCTTCATATGTTATTCTTTGGCTCATTCTCTCACCCAGGACATGCCATGGGAATATTGTAATATTCATAGTCTGTATCTTTACAAATATGAGTAAAAGGACCCTTAACTCCTGTGCTATATTAGATATAGGACAGTCTTTATGTCATCCCATAGGAATAATGAATGGAAAATGTAAGGAATTCACAAGAGTCATAAACAGGTAAAGATAACTCTTTCTTAGTTTCCACTTCCAAAAATCAGATGTTATCCTTCCTTGGATGGCCAAACTTCCTGAAAAGATTTTCTATATCTAATTCCTCTACTACCTCACCAATTTTCAAATTATTACAGTTTTGTTTCTCACCCTTCTATTGTATAAAATCTCTTCTTTTAAAAGGCAACATTGACCTCCTAATTGCCAAATCTAATGTCTTTTCCCCCATCCTCAACTTTCTTGAACCTCCCTTTTCAATATCTGATATGTTACCCCCCATATTTTGAGATACTTTTTTTCTCCTGAGACTTACAAGACAATACATTTTCCCTGTTCTCCTTCCTCTCTAACTTTTCTGTTTCTGTTTTTGTCCCCTTCATAAATTCTGAAGGTAGGTATTGCACAAGGCTGTGCCTTTGTCCTTTTTATCTTTTTCCATTTTATCTCCCCTTGACAACATCCTTCCCTCTCAAGATTCCCAAATTCATATCTCTTGTTCCTACTCTCTCTCCCCCTTACAATCTTTTTGGTTTATAAATCTGATCTTTTTATTTCTCTGGTCCAACATCTGCAATTCAAGGCAATTTATTATTTAGGCCATATTGCTGTTTCATCCTTAATTTATATTTTCTCCTTCAGTTACTATATATGGAGAGAGAGAGAGAGAGAGAGAGAGAGAGAGAGAGAGAGAGTTTGATTTCAGCCAAACTATACAGCTTTATTGTTCAAAAATATAGTTTTCTCATTTTTCTCAAAATATAGTTTTCTCATTTCTCAATATGCCTGAAATAAGCTCTCACCTCTTTGCATATTGAATTCTTATAAAACCTAACTCAAATGCTACTTCCTTAGGGAAATCTACTATGATCTCCCTATTATTAACACCATATATAATCCCCATCTTGAACCGTAAATTCTCTAAGTGTTTGTCTTGTCTAAACTTTGAATTAAATCTAGGGTCTAGAGTCATAAGCACTTCATAAATATTTGTTGGATTCAATGGAAAATTCCTTTAAAAAATGGAAAATTAGCTGGGACTGGGGGGAATGATTGGTTAGATGGTTTGGGTTTTTTTTCATCCTTAGCAAAGTGTCTACCACATAGTCAATACTTGATAATGATTTGTTAAATTGAAAAGAATTCCCATTATGTGAATATTTTCATAATAACAGTTGGCATAGACTGCATCTGTGATTTAATTAGTAAAAAAAGAATGCCTAGATAAGGAAATTATTCTATCACCACAGATCAGCACCTTCATTGTAACTTAAGAGTCATAGAGAGTTGCCTAAACAATAGCATCAAAGGTCAATAGAAACAGATACATAGAATTGTATGCATATTGATATAGAAAATTACAAATTAGCATTATTCATGCTTCACTGCATTTTAAATTATTTTATGAGACAAATTCCTCAACTGCATCTTAATCTGGTTCTACAAGAGTGTCAGGGACAACTCAGAGCCCATGGGTCACAAGTTTGACAACTTTTGCCTATAGCATATGACTTTGTCCAAGGTCACACAGCCAGTAATAGCCAGAGATAGGTCTTGAATCTAGGCCTTCCTGAAGGCCAGTTCTCTGTCCATTATACCTTTGTACCTATTACAGTATTTACAGATTAACTCTATTATATTATTTACCATAATAGATTTGATGTGTAACCTTTTCAATGTATACTTTGTGATACCACAAATAATTATACAATAGAAGAGTTCTAACTTTATCCCAAACTGATATTGATGATAATAGTTAGCATCTATATAATATCTACTATCTACTAAGAGCCAGGAAGTGTGCTAAGTGTTTTATAAATATTACATATATTCTACCTTAGGATCATGGGATCATGGATTTAGAACTGGAAAGATCCTTAAAATTTATATCACCCCAACCTTATTTTACACATGAGGAAAATTGAGGCACAGAGAAGTTGTGAATTCAAATCTAGTTTCAGACACTAACTGTGGGATGCAAAGCAAGTCACTTAACCCCAATTGTCTCAAAAAAATGCTATGGCTCTGAAATTGAAAAAAATGAATCAATGTCACTTCCTATGTATAATATTTGTGGTATTAACAAAATTTGATAACATTTATATACCCATTTCTAGTTCTATACATTAGATAATTAAATATAATATATAATTTATCTTTATATGAATTTCTCATTTAATAATATTAGTAACTGATTTCTAGACATCTGGGTGGTACAGTGCATAAAACATTGGGCCTGGAGTAAGGAAAATCTAATTCAAATTCATCCTCAGACACTTGCTAGCTTTGTGATCACAGTTAAGGAACTTAATTTCTGTCTCAATTTCCTCATCTATAGAAAATAACACCATTTCCATGGCAGGGTTGTTCAGTCATTTATTTACCTCCCAAGTTCATTCATATAAAAGAATTTTTAATTGAATTCAACAAATATTTATAAAGTACCTATAAGACTAGGCTCTGGGTTTAATGTTAGGTTTAGATAAGACAAAGACTTAGAGAATTTACTATTCTAAAGGGAGAAGGCATATGCAAAAATATGTAATAAATGGTAATAGGTAATTGTGGATTAGAGAAGTACATAAAGGTGCTAAATTAGACACTTAATAATTACCTAGCTGTGTGGCCTTGGGCAAGCCACTTAACCCCATTTGCCTTGCAAAAAAAAAAAACAACTAAAAAAACTAAAAAAAAAAAATTAAATCAGAGGCACAAAGGTATTAATGATGGGGGGATTACAAGATTTCATAAAGGAAGGAAGATTTGATCTACACTTTATAGAAGTTCAATAGGCAAAGATATGAGAGCTTATTCAAGGCACAATGAACAAAGGAAAGTAAAGAAAGTAAGAAAACAAAATGTATTTTTGAAGAATAAAATGAATTACATGACTCGGTTGGAGTCTAGGGCAACTTAAAGGGGGAAAAATACAAAATAAGGATGAAACTTCAGGATGGTCCTAAAGAGTAGATTGCCTTGAATGCCTGGAAAAAATGATGAGAGCTTTATTTTAAATAACCATTGTAGATTTTGTGGCAGAAAAAATGACAGGAACAGTTCAGTGCATCAAAAAAAAAGATTATTCCAACAAAGTATAAAATGAAATAATATTAATTCTTATGTTAATGCCTTCCCTGTGTTAATTATTTCCAGGTTATTCTCCATATGAATTGCTTTATATAGATGTGTTTGCATGTTCTCTTTCTAATTAGATTGTAAAGTTTCTTGAGGACAGGAACCAATTTTTCTCCCCTTTTTTTTCATATTCCTAGTGCTTAGTACAGTGTCTGGTACATAGCAGGTGATTAAGTGATAATTGATTAACTACTTTGCAAACTTTAAAGTACCACATAAGTGCCAATATTAAGACAGATTTAAGACTTTTAGATGATGTTAAATAGCTGTCTTAAGATTTACAAAGTGCTTTTGATTCATTACCTCCTGTGATCTTTATAATCATCTGTTAAGTAATAATATTAATATTATCATTTTATGGATGAAAAAGTTGAGATTCAGTAGGGGGTAATAACTTGCTCAAATTCTCCAACCTAGGTAGCAGGGGAGACTGAACTTGTCTAGTCATATCACCATTATGCCATATTGTCTTTCATTAAAATGTATACTGTTTAATAATTACCTAGCTGTGTGGCCTTGGGCAAGCCACTTAACCCATTGCCTAGCAAAAACAAACAAACAAAAAAAAAAGTATACTGTCTCTTAAATGTCTAATATGCAGGATCAGGATCATTTTAGTGCCTCAATGGAAGGTCTGGAACTCTCCAAAAACATTCCTATCATTTAAATAATTCTTGATTAATATAAATTCTATTTTTAATATAACATACTATGAATCTTTCTATATGTATTCATTCCCTCACAAGTGTTTTCATTCTTTGCTATAGCAACTTGAAAACTAATGAACAGAGAATAAAGATACTTTTCAAGAATTCTATTTGTAGTAAAAATAGTTATGTACTCTCTCAATTATTAACCATTGACAGAATCTAGAACAAAGGAAAATTAATGAATTAAGGTGACATGTTAAAATTAATGCAATTTTACTAAAGAACATTCAGGAGTTACCATAAAATCCACTGGCCCAATTATACTTAGATTTATATTCCAGTCCTATCCTCAAATGCTGTACCAACAATCTTTCAATAGGTATCTATCAATGAATATGCTCACTAATTTCAAAAGTTTATCTTTAATTTAAAATAAGTTTATACTATAGATAAAAGAATGTATTTTTTTAAAATAACTAGTATAATGCCTCTGTTGTATCTGAGTATGCCTGATTAGGATATACATTTTAACCAACCAATTCTCTCTTTCTGTGTCCTTTCATTTGTAATTTATATAGCATTTCCAGGGCAAATTTCCCAGCATTTTAAAAAAAATCACCATTGCAATTCCATTGTAGTATTAAAAAGAGTCATTCCCTAAGTTGAATCTTATGTCTCATTTAGGAATGAAGTTTTCATTTTTGGTACTGAAAGAATTTCATTTTAAAATATTGTGTCAAGCTTTGTCATGGAATACCTTACTTAAATAGGAATGAAGTAACATGCTGATTTTGCAACAAGCACTTGCCTATCAGTTAAGATTGTCTGAGAAAATAGTTATAAAACAACTGCTTTTTAATATTATTTGAGAATCTGCTTAAGAATTAAAATGATTTATACAAACTTATTTTATTTAAACCAAGCACACATGCTTCAAACATCTAAATTATTTATACCCAGGTTTAACTTGTTCATGTGTGATAAACTGTAGCAATTAAAAGTTTTAGGGAATATTAGTTATTACCACAATACCAGTTATTAATATTCCCACCTTTTAACTCAATGCACATTAAAATGCTAAAAGAATAATTTAGGCTTATCATAGAATTGTCAATATCATGTCAATTAAGAATCGTTATGCATGATAAGCTGCCAATATGACTATTCCTAAAGCATTTTTGATTCCTTTCATTAACCCCATTAGAAACATTAAAGAATGGACATGCTCATTTCATCAATACAATAAACAGTAACAATTTTAGAACACCTGCGATGGAGAATGCCATCTGTATCCAGAGAAAAAACTGTGGAGTTTAAACAAAGACTAAAGTCTATTACCCTCAATTTCTTTTTTAAAAAATGTCTTATGTACTACTAATTTTGCTATCTCTAATATTTTATTTTCCCCTCAAAGATATGATTTCTCTCTTAACACATTCAATTTCAATCAATGTATAGCATGGAAACAATGTAAAGATTAGCAAACTCCCTTCTGTGAGGGGGTGGGGGAAGGGAAGGGAGAGTGAGGGAAAAGTGTAAAATTCAAAACCTAACAAAATGATAGGTAGAAATTACTATTGTATATAACTGGAAAACAAAATATTTTTTAAAAAAGAAACATTAAAGAAAAGTTTAGGTAAACTGTACTGAAATTCACTTTTTTAGAACCAAGGTCCTGAAATTTCATTTTATGCTACTGATCTACAAAGGCTACTACATCTTCTTTCTCTTTTGAAAGTTGGTAGTATCAAATCAAATTACCACTGAGATAGTATTCTTCTAGGTATTCTACTTCTTGTAAAAGAGGATGATTAAAAGGATTTCCCTACTTGAAATTTATAACTTCTACAGTTTTTAAATGGCAAAACAACTTCATCCTAGAGAAAGATCTTACAGAAATATTAAATATTACTTCATAGTAATCTTCATATTCTATGTTGAGAAAAGTTGCTTGGGCTTGTAGAATTATGGAAGTAGGATCGTGTTTAGTGTCACATTAGACCTACAACATTAAATACATTAACTGAACATCTCAGGCAAAGATCATTCCATATAAACAGGTAAATAAAGAGAAAATATGAAGAAATATGTCCTGAAAAATGTGATGCAAGTGGGAGCATAGGTATATCACTCTCAGTTCAACTTACAGATTTATTTTACAGATTCATACAAAAAATTAGACCCTCCCTTTCAACCATTTTCCTCACAGACACAGGAAATAAGGATTTCAGGTACACATATAAGGTATAGTTCTACAAAGGTATGCACAGTATAGTTTCCTGGATCTGAGTCATCAGATTCTTTGATACTGCCCCACCCTGGGATAAAGCTGCTTACAGTGCAGGGAGTGCACAGCAAAAAAATTGAAGTAGTGTTGCTTTTCCCTAAAGCATATTAATATTACTGTAGTTCCTCTCAATGAATCAAATTAGGAATTCTTTATTGCCAAAGTAGAATTTTTTTGTTTGTTTCCCAAAAAGAAGGATCATAAAGTTAATGTTTATATTATATTAACATAACATAAAGTTCTCCCCCCCAAAAAAACCAGAAGAAAATGGAAATTATTGCTTGTGTTTTTGAATCACTAACTGGAATATTAGAGAAAACCAAGAGAACTGCAATATTCAGTTAACCTAAGGCCACTGCCAGCCTGGTACAAGTGGTCACATTGTTTCCTGCAGTATGAAAAAAGGACTACAAGCCAAACATTTGGACAGCTGTGGGGTGGAGAATCAGAACTTCATAATAGTGTTCTCTTTGAGCCCTTCTTTTTGGCATTTGCAATAGACAATGCATTAAATAACAAGTGTGTGACTATTCTTTGAGTTAAGGGAAAAAATAACAGATGCACTGCCCTTTAAAAATGAAGATGATAAAACTGACACATTAGTAGGAAGTAGACCATTTACACTGAATGACTTCATATAGTGATGATAGATTTGCCCTGACACATACTTATCTCTTACTTCGTCTATCTTACAACCTAATGAGACTGCAGTTAGACTAGTTTAGTTATGGAAAAATAGCCTTGTGGGCATCATATTTTAATCAGGGACTTCTTCCATGTTTTCACAGATCTAGCATATGAAACTTCCTTCCAAAGCACCCTGATCACATCATGTTCTGACTCTTTTCTTCACCCCATTCCAGGCTGAGAACAGTGTTAATATTTGGATGATTTCAAGAAATCCAGCTGAGTTGAAAAGTAGAATACAATTGTGGGCAATTAGTTGGCAAAATGGCTGGACTGGTATGATTTCAGGCTGTGGGATTTTGTATGCTAGGTTTAAAAACTCAAGATTTTATTTGGTAGTCAAGAAGACATTAAAGTACAGCACTGATAGAACCAGGTTGTGCACAAGGAAGACTAGTCTGGTACAGCTAAAGAGAATGTATTTAATTCTGTTGACCAGTTGGTCAACTGGTATTTATTATTTATTTATTAAGTACCAGATGACTCAGGAGGAAAGAATGAGACTGGTGAATTTTCATAGTCCTGCCTCACTTAAACCCAATTAACTTTCAAGTCATGACATTACCTTCCCAATGTCATGGTCCTCTTCAAGAATGAAGGACAAACAACAACTCATGAGTAATAGTTGTTGCCCCACTGGGTACCCAAGTATCCAGTCCAGTTGGGTAATGCAACTCATCTTTGTTCCTTATTTCCTTTTCTCTTCCTTCTTTTTCTCCTTCTCTTTTTTATTCCCTCCCTTCCTCCCTCCTTCCTTACTTCTCCACTCCTTTTCCCTCCTCTTCTTCCTCTCCCTCCCTCCTCTACTTCTGTCCACATAGGGATTATTATTTTGATTGCTGAAATCTCCCAACATAACTTGAGGTTTAAGAGCTAGATTTCCTTTTTAAGGACCAGGCCTTAAACTTAAATCATTTTGACTTTCACTGATAGTTCAACAATAGTTCCCAGCCCAAGCCTACTTTGATCATTGCTTGGGTTCTGATGGCTCAAAGTCAATATAAACATGAATTGTTTCTGTTTTGTTCAAAAACCTGAGGGTCTTCCCTGTCACATATCTTTTTTGATTAGATAAAAATTTGTTGATTATCTCCAATTAATCCAAGGCATATCATATTTTCATGATATTATTTGAATTCTCTCTCTCCCCTATTTAGTTAAGAGCTCTTGGACACCAGGGACTGTCTTTCCTTTTCTTTGTATCCTTAGCAGTTACAGCATAAAAGTTTACTAATTAAGGTTCTTAAGTCTTTCAAAGTTGTTTTTCAATGCTAATTAAAAGAGGGAAGGCACTAGTATTAAGGGAGACCTTTAATTAAAGGACCACTTTCTCCTCCACTATAGTCTCTCTATTTTTATGCCTGCTTTCTTTTTGCTCTCCTCTAATGAGTTGAATTGTGTATTCTCCATTTTCTTTGATGAATCATCACTGAAATCCTGATAACCAATCTCCTGACCTATGATACCACATTACCAACTACTGGACATGGTTATCTCAAAGAAAATCTCAAATTCACCCTGTCAAAAACCAGAACCTGTTATTTCTCCTCTTCCTACATTGACACCACTTTTAAACTTAAATTATTTCTGTTGAGGGCACCTCTATATTAAAAAAAAAGATTTTTCTCCCTCTCCCCACCACCTCCTCCTCCTTCTTTGAGGAAAAAGAAAAGTAAGACCTTTGTAACAAAAACAGATAGTCTAACAAAATCCCACATTGGCCATATCCTTTTTTTTTTGCTATTTATTTTTTTAAAGAAAGATTTTATTTATTTTGAGTTTTACAATTTTTTCCCCCATTCTTGCTTCCCTCCCCCAACACACCCCACAGAAGGCATTCTGTTAGTGTTTACATTGGTTTCATGTTATACATTGATCTCAGTTGAATGTGATGACAGAGAAATCATATCCTTAAGGAAGAAATATAAAGTATGAGATAATAAAATCACATAATAATATAACACTCCCCCCCCCCCAATTTGACAGTAATAGTCTTTAGTCTTTGTTCAAAGTCCATAATTCTTTCTCTGGATACAGATGGCATTCTCCATTGCAGATAGCTCAAAATTGTCCCTGGTTGTTGCACTGAAGGGATGAGCAAGGCCATCAGGGTCGATCATCACCCCCATGTTGCTGTTAGGGTGCACAAATGTTCTTCTAGTTCTGCTCATCTCACTGAGCATCAGTTCATGCAAATCTTTCCAGGTTTCCAGGTTTCCCTGAATTCCTATCCCTCCTGTCCCAGATTTCCCATATCGCTTCCAAAATTGATTATTGTCCTTTCTGGTCATATTGGCCAGTCTGAGAGGGGTGAGGTGGTATCTCAGAGATACTTTAATTTGCATTTCTCTAACAAGTAATGATTGGAAACAATTTTTCATATGACTATGGATTGCTTTGGTTTCCTCAGCTGGAAATTGCCTTTGCATATCCGTTGACCATTTGTCATTTGGGGAATCTTGTTTTTTTTGAAAATTTGACTCAGTTCTCTGTATATTTCAGAAAGAGTCCTTTGTCAGAAATACTAGTTGCAAAAATTGTTTCCCAATTTACTACATTCTTTTGATCTTGTTTACAGTGGTTTTGTCTGTGCAAAAGCTTTTTAATTTAATGTAATCAAAATTATCTAGTTTGTTTTGAATGATGTTCTCCATCTCTTCCTTGATCATAAACCTTTCCCTTTCCATAAATCTGACAGGTAAACTACTCCTTGATCTTCCAGTTTGCTTATCATGGCCATATCTGAAAATACAGGTCTCATTCTGCATTTTGATTCCATCACCTCTCTGATTGGTTGGCAGTTTGTTTCATTATTGGTCTTCCAGAATTGTTGTTGGTTATTGAAAAAGGGAAGGAGAGTGGGGGGGGGGGGGGCGAAGGAGAAAATAACACAAGGAAGGGAAGGGAAAAGGGAAAAAGGCAGAGGGGAAAGAAAGGGGAAGGGGTGGATATAGGAAGGCAAACTGAAGGGGGTGGTATTCAGAAGTAAAATACTGGGGAATATGTATAAAGGGGGGGAAAAGGGGGAAAATACAAACAGAGGGCAATAAGGAGTTAGTAATTATAACCTTGAATGTGAATGGGATGAACTCTCCCTTAAAGTGTAAGTGAATAGCAGAGTGGATTAAAACCCAAAATCCTACAGTACACTGCTTACAAGAAACTCATTTGAAGGAGAGAGATACATAGAGAGTAAAGGTAAAAGGTTGGAGCAAAATATATTTTGCTTCAGCTGAAGTGAAAAAAGCAGGGATAGCAATTCTTATCTCAGACAAAGCAGCTAGAAAAATAGACAGCTGTTGAAAGAGATAAGGAAGGAAACTATATCCTCCTAAAAGGTACCATAGATAATAAAGTGATTGCAATACTGAATATGTATGCACCGAATGGGATAGCATCCAAATTCTTAGAGAAGAAGCTGAAAGAACTACAAGAATACAGATAGTAAAACTCTACTAGTGGGAGATCTAAACCTCCCTCTCTCAGATTTAAATAAATCAATTCATAAAATAAACAAGAAAGAAGTTAAGGAGGTAAATAGATTGTTAGGAAACCTAGATATGATAGATTTATGGAGGAAATTAAATGGAGATAGAAAGGAACATGTCTTTTTCTCTGTAGTACATAGCACTTATACAAAAATTGACCAGGTACTAGAGCATAAAAACCTAATATTAAATTACAGAAAGGCAGAAATAGTGAATACATCTTTCTCACATCACAATGCAATGAAAATCATATGCAATATTGTTCCAGGGAGATACAGACCCAGAACTAATTGGAAACTGAATAACTTCATTTTAGAAAGAATTAATTATTTTATCCTAAATAATGACAATAATGAAACAACATACCAAAACCTATGGGATTCACTCAAAGCAGCTGTCAGGGAATATATCTTTCAATGCTTACATAAACAAATTAGAGAAAGAAGAAATTAATGAACCAAATATGCAATTAAAAAATAAAGAAAGAACAAATTAACCCCCCCAATTAAATACCAAATTAGAAATTCTAAAAATCAAAGGAGGAATTAATAAAACCAAAAGCAAAAAACTATTGAATTAATAAATAAAACCAAGAGCTGATTTTATGAAAAAGAAAAACAATAAAATTGATAAACCTCTGGTCATTTTGATTAAAAAAAAGAAAGAAGAAAACCAAATTGCTAGTATCATAAATGAAAAAGGTGAACTCACCAATAATGAGGAGGAAGTTAAAGTATTAATTCAGAATTATTTTGCCCAACTCTATGCCAATAAATTTGACAATCTAAGTGAAATGGATGAATATTTCAAGTTGCCCAGGTTAAATGAAGAGAAGATTTAAATACCTAAATAATCCTATCTCAGAAAAAGAAATTCAACAAGCCATTATTGAACTCACTAAAAAGAAATCTCCAGGGCTCGATGGATTCACAAGTGAATTCTACCAAACATTTAAGGAACAATTGTTTCCAATTCTATATAAACTCTTTGGAAAAATAGGTGAAGATGGAACTCTGATTAACTCTTTCTATGACACCAATATGGTGTTGATACCTAAACCAGGAAGAGTTAAAACAGAGAAGAAAAATTATAGACCTATATCCCTGATGAATATAGATGCAAAAATCTTATATAAAATCTTAGCAAAATGATTACAACAAGTTATCACTAGGATAATACATTATGACCAAGTAGGATTTATCCCAGGAATGCAAGGTTGGTTCAATATTAGGAAAACTGTTAATATAATTAATTATATCAACAACAAACCTATCAGAAATTATATGATTATATCAGCAGATGGTGAAAAGGTTTTGACAAAATACAACAGCCATTCCTACTAAAAACACTAGAGAGTGTAGGAATAAATGGACTGTTCAATGGGGAGAGGCTAGAGGCATTCCCAACAAGATCAAGGGTGAAACAAGGATGCCCATTATCACCACTACTCTTCAATATCATATCAGAAATAAATTAGCAATAAGAGAAGAAAAAGGATTGGAAGGAATTAGAATTAGGAAGGAAGAGACAAAACTCTCACTCTTTGCAGATGACATGATGGTATACCTAGAGAATTCTAAGAAATCATCCAAAAAAACTACTGGAAACAATTAGCAATTTTAGCAAAGTTGTAGGATATAAAATAAACCCTCATAAATCTTCAACTTTTCTATATATGACTAGCAAGGTACAGCAGGAAAAGCTAGAAAGAGAAATCCAATTCAAATTAACCTCAGATCATATAAAATACCTGGGAGTCTATTTGCCCACAGACTCAGAAAATTTTTTAAAACAATTACAAAACACTTCTCACGCAAATAAAATCAGATTTAAATAACTGAGCAAATATCAACTGTTCATGGATAGGTTGAGCTAACATAATAAAAATGAAAATTCTACCAAAATTAAACTACCTGTTAATGCCTTACCAATCAAAATTCCAAAAAAAAAATTACTTTAATGAGTTAGAAAAAAGTTGTAAGTAAATTCATATGGAATAATAAAAAGTCAAGAATTTCCAGGGATTCAATGAAAAAAAATGCAAAAGAAGGTGGCTTAGCCTTACTGGATCTAAAATTACATTATAAAGCATCAGTCATCAAAACTGTCTGGTATTGGCTAAAAAATAGAGTGGTAGACCAGTAGAAGAGACTAGGTGCAATAGCAGGAAATGATTTTAGTAATCTGCTGTTTGATAAACCCAGAGTCCAGCTTTTGGGATAAAAACTCTCTCTTCGATAAAAACTAGTGGGAAAATTGGAAGTTAGTATGGAAGAAACTTAGATTAGACCAACACCTCACACCCTATACTAAGATAAGATCCAAATGGATACAGGATTTAGACCAAAAAAAACCAACAATATTTTAAGCAAAATAGATCAAGGAGTAGTTTACCTGTCAGATTTATGGAAAGGGAAGCAGTTTATGACTAAGGAAGAGACAGAGAACATCACTAAAAAAAACTAGATTATTTTGATTACATTAAATTAAAAAGATTTGCACAGACAAAACCACTGAAACCAAGATCAAAAGAAATGTAGTAAACTGGGAAACAATCTTTGCAACTAATGTTTCTTACAAAGGACTCATTTCTAAAATATACAGAGAACTGAGTCAAATTTTTAAAAAAAAAGCCATTTCCCCAATTGACAAATGGTCAAAGGATATGCAAAAGCAATTTACAGATGATATGAAAGCAATCCAGTCATATGAAAAATTGCTCTAAATCATTAATTATTAGAGAAATGCAAATTACAACTTCTCTGAGGTACCATTTCATACCTCTAAGACTGGGCCAATATGACCAGAAAGGACAATGATCATTGTTGAAAGGGTGGTAGGAAACCTGGGACACTATTATACTGTTGGTAGAGCTGTGAATTCATCCAACCTTTCTGGAGAGCAATTTGGAACTATAAGCAAAGGGCAGCAATACCACTACTGGGTCTATACCCTGAAGAGATGATGAAAATGGGTAAAAACATCACTTCTACAAAAATATTCATAGCAGCCCTGTTTGTGGTGACAAAGAATTAGAAATAAAGTAAATGTCCTTCAATTGGGAAATGGCTTAACAAACTGTGGTATATGTATGTATGGAACACTATTATTCTATTAGAAACCAGGAGGGATGGGAATTCAGGGAATCCTGGAGGGATTTGCATGAACTCATGCTGAGTAAGATGAGCGGAACCAGAAAAACACTGTACAGCCTAACAGCTACATGGGGACGATGATCAACCTTGGTGGACTCGCTCATTCCATCAGTGCAATAATCAGGGATAATTTGGGGCTGTCTGTCATGGAGAATACCATCTGTATCCAGAGAAAGAACTGTGGAGTTTGAGCAAAGACCAAGGACTATTACCTTTAATTTAGGGGGAAAAAAGCTGGTATCTTATTGTTGTATCTTGCTTTCTCTCATACTTTATGTTTCTTCTTAAGCATATGATTTCTCTCTCATCACATTCAATTTGGATCAATTCAATTTGGATCAATGTATACCATTGAAACAATGTAAAGACTGGCAAATTGCATTCTGTGGGGGGTGAGGGGAGGGAAGTAAGACTAGAGGTAAAACTGTAAAACTCACAATAAATAAAATCTTTATAATTAAAAAAAAGGAAAATAAGGTTATCACTACATAAAACAATACTCCTTTTTGCAACCAAGTTGTGATTCTCTCTGTTCTGGTGCTTTCTTAATTAGAATCCAGGCCCTCCAATGACTACACAAGACTATCTTCTTTCTCCATGACTTTGCACAAACAATCTTTGATGCTTTGATTACACTTCAATCTCACCTTTTAGAGGACTTTCCTTATACCCCCACATGGTAGTCCTATGTATATTTCTTGTATTTATACTCTGCTATATACCCTATACCCTATATTCTGAATATCTTTCTATCAAGAAAATATTCTATCAAGAATATTAGGTCTTAGAGAGCAGGGGATGTTATATTTCCAGTTAAGATGGCAAACCAGCATAATGAGGTGTTATGGAAGCCAAGGAAGGGAAAAACAAAGTAAATAATGCCAAAGAAAGATTAGGATAGCAGAAAAATTATTGAATATGGCTATTAGGGAATAATTTGGGACATTGGAGAGAGCAATTTTAATATACTGGGAAGGAGAAATAAGATTACAAAGAGTTTTTGAATAATTAACTTATAAGGAAATGAATGTATCACTTACAAATTACCATTTCATTTGTTAGTATCAATTCAGGTTTGACAATAAAAAAAAAATTGAGATGAAAGAAGGGAAGAAAGTCCAGGGAAGGCATTTGAGGATAAGGAAGATTTGTGTAGGTAGGTGGGTACATACTATCCCATACTTAAGATGGGAAAAATTCAGTGGAGAGGAAAGAAATTCAATGAATGGACAAGTTTGATAACAATGAAGTAGAAGTCAAAACAGGACAGACTTTATGGACAGATCTACAATGAGGAGCGATGAGATTAGGAATAGAGATTGCATGGCAAAATGAGTTTCAATCAACAGATGAAGACTTTGAATCATTGGGATAAGCACCTCTAAATAAGTTAAAACTGACATCATTACAAAGTAAGGAATCCATCCCTTGGAGGAAGCAGCAGTTGAGCAGATCCTAGATCCTCTAGAGTCCTGTGATGGCTGATAATAATGTTGGGGAAGATGTGAGGGACATCAGCTACCATTGATCCACTTAATGAAGTGGGGAAGAGATAGGAGACAGAAAAAAACAGCATCTATTACTCTCAGAATGTTCTCAAGTTGGAATCTCTGCTTTTGATTGCTAAGCTTGACAGTTTACCCTGAAGCTAGAATTCTTTAGGAATTACTGCAGGAGCAGTTCATTAGCTAATTAGTAAATGTTAGTCAAATTGAATTGTTCTCTTCCAAATTCAGAGAGGGAACAGATTGTCTCAGTCTTCCCAGTTCCCATTTATAGTGAATAAAATTATATGAATATGAAATAAGACAATTCCCTTGCTTTCCCTTTGCCCACATTATTACTTAGTCCAATTGAGAGAATGTGAAAGCCAGAAATGAAGGTAACTCAAGTCCCTAAAAGCTTGATCTTCTATATCTTGTATTCTATTTATACTTTCATGAGATGATATGCCCACAAACATCAGTGCCTTCAAAATCTATTTATAAGAAAGCTACTGAATTCTTATGACCAACACATCATAAAATTGGACAGACTGAAAAATTGTTTAGTGAAAAATCTGTCTCTCTCTCTGCGTCTCTGTCTCCATCTCTGTCTCTGTCTCTGTTTCTCTCTCTCTCTCTCTCTCTCTCTCTCTCTCTCTCTCTCTCTCACACACACACACACACACACACACACACAGGCAAGATAGTAGCAAATTATTTTGTTTCAGAACATAAAAGAAATTATATCCATCACTGTGGAAATAATGTTAAGATTACTCACAGCAATATAAAAAATTTTCATTTTTCCAACAAAAAATTGGAAATAATTATTTTAGGAACTGATGAAGATGAGAAAAAATGTTATTTTACACTTCATTGTTGTTAGAGGGCTAGCCTTGAAGTTGGGAAGACCTTATAAGGTTCAGGTTCCACTGTGACATACACTGGCTATGAGACAACTCATCCCAATGATCAAGGTGATACTTTCTCATCTTTTGTAATTCTTATACATAGACCAAAGAAAAGAATGACTAGAACTGAAGGAAAGGGATATGAGTAGAAGATGGAGAAAGAGCAGAAGATGAATGACCAAAGAAGGGGAGAAAAAGGTAGAGGCAAAATAGTCTTAAGGTGAAGGTAGTTGTTAAAATAAGGTTACAAAATGAATTAGCAAAACAAGGTGAGGGATTAATGAGAAGAAAGGAAAGGAAGTTTGAACTGTCAGTCAAGGTTAAAAATTGCTAAGAGGGTACTAAATAAGTCATCAAGATGTTAAATAAGTTGCCAAAGAGATGAGACTACAGAATGAAATCACTTGCTCACAGTTATTCACAACAGGAGTACTGTACTACAGGGCAGGAAAGACAAAGATCTGGGATCTTCTTGCAGGATGGAGAGAGAAAAAGTTAAATTTTTCATTTAACGATCTAATTCACTCCAATGTATCCCACAAGCATGTGCTAAAAAACAAAACAAAATACTTATTATGTGAAAGGCAATTAATTAAATGTGCAAGGTTTGTTTTCCTGCTGGTTACCATAGAACTATTATCTATGCTCAAATTAAAAATAAACTCTATTAAGATAGAGAAGACAAAAGGCTTGAGGAATGACTATCTATTCTCCAGAAATTTAGGGACTATGAAGTGAGAAAAAGAAAAATCAGAAAGGAAGGAAGGAAGGAAGGAAGGAAGGAAGGAAGAAAGGAAGGAAGGAATGAAGGAAGGAAGGAAGGAAGGAAGGAGGAAAAAGGAAGAAGGAAGAAGGAAGAAGGAAGAAGGAAGAAAAAGAAAGAAGGAAGAAGGAAGAAGGGGAAGGAAAGAAGAGATTCAGAATGAAATGGATATCCTTAAGAGCAAGAAAAACTGCTATGAATATGAAGTATATATCCTCCTTCACACATTATCAGGTGAAGTGCTCTCCAGTTAAAAGAAAAATAATGGTTGGTGATTCGTTAACGAGGGGTACAGAGATGGTAATTTGTTGACTTGAAAAACATATCTTTTGCCTCTCCAATGCATGTTTACAAAATATGGAGAACTTCAGAATTGTGAAAACAGAGTGTTAGTATCAAGAATCTATCATAAGAAACAAAGTACTGCTAACAAGATTCTATGCAACAAACTGACTACTTTAAAGACAGTGTTTTCATCATTATTCCCCATTGAAAATTAGGAAATTCATAAAAGAACAGTAAAGTTGGGAAGATATGATTAAGAAACAATAAATCAGTCAATAAAGCAAGAAGGAGTCTGTAAGAAAAAAGGTTCTATAAATATTAAAAATTCATAGTAGTAATTATCAGTGATAAAAAGAGATGGAAGCAGAGCAGATACTCAACTAGGATGTGGTTAAACAAAATGTATTACATGAGTGTAATGGAATATTATACTTGGTAATAAATGACAAATAGGAAATATTCAGACGGGGATATTCTATGAACTGATTTAAAATGAAATGAGAAGAACCAAAGAAATATTATGCACAGTGATTATACTAATGTAAGTGAAAAGAACTAAAAATGACATTAAACAGTCTTAATCATAGAGAACTGAAAGAAGGCCTTATAGTTTATGCCTCAATAGGCCTCAGCTCTATGAAGAGATGGGAGAATATAATAGGAAAATATTGTATGTATATTATAAGCAATAATGAAGCTGATTGTTTTGCTGATTTTTCCTCTTTTCAAATTATTTGATAATAATAACAAGATTTAGTTTCTTAGGCAAGGGAAGGGATATATTAAGAAATGAGGGTGATGTAAAAAACAAAAAGATCAATTAATATAATTTTTAGTTAAATTAAAAAAATCAAGAAGATGGTACCCAAGAATAGGATTTAGACTTCTGAATGACATCTAAAAATACAGGAATGATAGGTTCCTGACAAGGAATTAAATATGCATAAAAAGATGAAAAATAATATAGTACTTATTATAAGCCAGATCCTGTGCTTTATAATTATTATTTTATTTTATCTTAACCCTGCAAGGTATGTCCTATTAATTTCCATTTTAATGCTGAGGAAATTAAGAAAGAGAGGTTAAATGACTTGTCCAGGATCATACACCTAGGGTATGAGTGCTGGATTTGATATTTGTCCTTCATTCTCAAAGAAGACCCCTGACATCAGGGAGGTGATGCCATGACAAGCACATGAATTAGATTTTAGTCGGGGGGGGGGGGGGGGGGGGACTGTGCTAAGTCATCATCCTCACTTTCTCCTCCAGAGTTATCTGGATCCAGTGGCCAGATATGGATGGAGATGGTCTTGGATGTGAGGCAATCAGGGTTAAGTGACCAACCCAAGGTCACTCAGCTAGTAAATATCAAGTGTCTGAGGCTGGATTCAAACTCATCCTTCTCATTTCAAGGTCAGTGTTCTTATCCACTGTGCCACCTGGCTGCATTTAGTGCTTAGTGGATTTAAACTCATCTTGATTCTAGGCTCAGCACTCTTATCTACTGCATCAGTTAGCTACCTTATGAGAATACAGGTTTCTTAATCTGGTGAATGTGGACTGTTTTTTAAAAATATCATAATAACTATTTCAATTATGTATTTTATAAATAAAATGTATTTTATTTTATTATTTAAAAATTATTCTAAGGGTTGCGAGTAGATCTTGTTGTGGATTTCACTATAGTGATGGTAACTCTTCTGAGCAGTCTGGATTACAGACTACATGACCACTACGTGGACAGGGCGTCAAAGTTCTGATACAGGATACTCATTTAAATGCTAGCGACATTATTATTATTATTATTATTATTATTATTAAATACATCTTGGAGGAAGGGACCTGAAAATAAAATATCCTGAATGGCTGCTTGTAGAAATATGCGAGAGTTGAAGAGAGAAAAAATAAAGTAAATAAATAATGAAATATATAATATAATAATATAATAAATAATATAATAAAATAAAAAGATCACTGAATAGCAATGACAGCACGGTTGAGTAGATAATAAATTTATAATATACCTACACCACATAATTACGTGACTTTCTTCATTGGAATTTAGAAATATCTGAATAGGAGTGATAGACCATGGTCTGTATTATATGTCAGGATTAGGCTTTAGCAAGAAATAAGCAGCAAAAGGTCAAGGCAGCAAAGAATTCAGCAGGGGAAGGCAATTTATGGACTTAAGAAGTAAAGACACCTACCAGGAGGATGAATGGGGTCCTGCCACCATAGAAGGTACTCACATCAAGACCCCTGATGTCTCAAGTCAGTCAACTAGCATTTATGAAGCATCTATTATGTGCCATAGTCTTTGCTAAGTGCTGGGAATGCAAAGAAAGACAACTCAAATGAACAAGCAAAAAATTCCAATTCTGTCCTGGGAGAAGTTTCTGGAAGTGAGAGGCCAACTGTCCCTGCACTAAATGGATATAGAGGGCTGGGGCATGGTTGCTTTTCTCAGACAGTATGATAAAGAAGAGTATAGAAAGTAGTATCTTTATTTGTGGCAGGACATTTGGAGTTAATCTTTTCATTCCTCTTCTTAGACTGTACTGAAACTTGGGTCTTATTCAAATTTAGTGTCCTGTTACTTTGTCATATAAATAAAAGAAATATGAAGAATTTTATTTTCTTTTTAAATATTTTATTTTTCCAACAGTGGTTTTCAATAATCATTTTTTTTGCAAGGTGGAGTTTCGCACTTTTTCCATCCCTCCTACCCATGACAGAAAACAATCTAAAATAGACTATACATGTATAACCATGCTAAACACAGATGCATATTAATCATGTTGTGAAAGAAGAATCAGACTTCCGGCCAAGATGGCGGAGAGAAGACAGGCACAGTTCTAAAGTTTCCTGATCTTCCCCATCTATCATATGAAACAAGCATCTTAAAAGAAATCTGACCCAAAAAAACCAGAAAAGCCAAGAGAAAGAACTTCTACCTCAGGATTTGCATCCCCAGCAGCACTGGACAAATTTGGGCGGGTGAGTCCAGGCTCAGAGGGAGGATCAGCTCCGGATCAACCAGATTAACAGCTGAATTGGAACTGGGAGTCTGAGCTCCCGGGAGCCGGACCTGCTGGATCAGCAGTGGGGCTAGACGGCAGGGGCTTCAGTCAACTAGGAGTGGAGGCACTGGGGTTAGTGCAGTGCCCGGACAGCTTGTGGACAGGGCTGGGGGGAGAGTTCCGGTGCAGGAGTGCTGCCGACACCATCCCTGGGCTCCTCTGGTCTGAGGAACTCAGAGTCCACACCTCCATTACAACTCAGGCCTCTTCCCAGAACAAACAATTGCAAACTACTTCTGCTTCAGGCCCAGGTGTGTGAGCAGAAGAACCAGCCCAGCTGAGGAATGACCTCAGGCCAGAGTAAAGAGTACCATTGATTGAAGGCAAAAGAATTCAATAGCTCCAACTCCTCCCTTCAGGTAAATGGAGAAGGCCTCAATCAAGGTCATAGACACTCCAGAGAAAGCAACCAACACCTCCTACTGGCCAGGCAGAGAAATTGCACTCAGTGAGCAAAGGCTTTAGAGATCCCAAGCCGCTGTGAACCAGCCCCTCCCCAACTCAAGGTCTTAGCAAAATGAAGAAGGGTCAGCAGAAAGGTGGATCCATAGAAAAATTCTTGGAAGGGAAAGACCCTAACTCAGAAAAACCTAGAACCTCTGAGAAGAATACGATCTGGTCTTCAGCACAGAAAGACTTCCTTGAAGAAATAAGGAAGGAGCTTAAAAATTTGGGAGAGACAATTAATACCTTGCAACAAGAAAACAAATCATTAGAAAGTACAATTGGACAAATAAAAAAGGAGAATAAATCTCTCAGAGCATCAATTGGACAATTACAAAATGAGAATAAATGTCTCACATCATCAATTGGACAAATACAAAATGAGAATAATTCTTTCAGATCTTCAATTGGGCAAATGCAAAAAGAAAGGAGATATAGACCCAGAACAAATTGGAAACTGAAAAACCTCATTTTAAAAAATGAGTGGACCAAAAAACAAATTATAGAAAGAATTAACCATTTTATCCTAGATAATAATAATGAAACAAGATACCAAAACCTATGGGATTCATTCAAAGCAACTCTCAGGGGATATATTATAGCCCTAAATACTTACATGAATAAATTGCAGAAAGAGGAAATCAATGAACTAAACATGTAACTAAAAAAATTAAGGAACAAATCAAAAATCCCCAATTAAATACCAAATTAGAAATTCTAAAAATTGAAGGAGAAATTAATAAAATTGAAAGCAAAACAACTATTGAATTAATAAATAAAACCAAAAGTTGGTATTATGAAAGAAATAATAAAATTGATGAACCTCTGGTCAATTTGATTAAAAAAAAGAAAGAAGAAAACCAAATTGCTAGTATCATACATGAAAATGTGAACTCACCACCAATGAGGAGGAAATTAAAGTAATAATTCAAAACTATTTTGCCCAACTCTATGCCAATAAATTTTATAATCTAAGTGAAATGGATGAATATTTATAAAAATATAAGTTTCCTAGGTTAAATGAAGAAGAGATTAAATACCTAAACAACTGTATCTCAGAAAAAGAAATTCACCAAGTCATCAATGAACTCCCTAAGAAGGAGTCTCCATGGCTTGATGGATTCACAAGTGAATTCTACCAAACATTTAAGGAACAATTGGTTCCAATTCTATATAAACTCTTTGGAAAAATAGGGAAAGATGGCTCTTCTTAACTCTTTCTATGAAACCAATATGGTGCTATTACCTAAACGAGGAAGAGTTAAAAAAGAGAAAGAAAATTATAGACCTATTTCCCTAATGAATATAGATGCAAAAATCTTAAAATCTTAGCAAAACGACTACAACAAGTTATCACTAGGATAATACAATGTGATCAAGTAGGATTTATTTCAGCAATGCAGGGTTGGTTCAATATTAGGAAAACTGTTAGGATCCTCAACTTTTTTATATATATATATATATATATATATATATATATATATATATATATATATATATGTATGTATCTAGAAAGATACAGCAGGAAGAGCTAGAAAGAGAAATCCCATTCAAAGTAACATCAGACAATATAAAATACTTGGGAGTCTATTTGCCAAGACAGACTCAGAATCTTTTTGAAAACAATTACAAAACACGTCTCACACAAATTAAATCAGATTTAAATAAATGGGCAAATATCAACTGCTCATGGATAGGTAGAGCTAATATAATAAAAATGGCAATTCTACCAAAACTAAACTTTCTGTTTAGTGCCCTACCAATCAAAATTCCAAAAAATTACTTTAATGAGTTAGAAAAAAATGTAAGTAAATTCATATGGAGAAATAAAAAGTCAATAATTGCCAGGAGCTTAATGAAAAAAAGTGCAAAAGAAGGTGGCTTAGCCCTACCTGATCTAAAATTATATTATAAACCATCAGTCATCAAAACTGTTTGGTATTGGCTAAGAAATAGTGGTGGACCAGTGGAATAGACTAGGTGTAAAAGCAGGAGATGATTATAGTAATCTGCTGTTTGATAAACCCAAAGAATCCAGCCATTGGGATAAAAACTCCCTCTTTGATAAAAACTGCTGGGATAATTGGAAGTTAGTATGGAAGAAACTTAGATTAGACCAACACCTAATACCCTTTACCAAGATAATATCCAAATGGTTACAGGACTTAGACATAAAAAACAATACTATAAGCAAATTAGAAGATCAAGGACTAGTTTACCTTTCAGCTCTATGGAAAGGGGAGCAGTTTATGACTAAGGAAGAGTTGGAGAACATCACCAAAATCCAATTAGATGATTTCGATTACACTTTTGCACAGATAAATAAAATGTAACCAAGATCAAAAGAAATGTAGTAAATTGGGAAACAATCTTTACAACTAATGATTCTGACAAAGGACTCATTTCTAAAATAATACAGAGAACTGAGTCATATTTTTAAAACAAAAAACCATTCCCCAATTGACAAATGGTCAAAGGATATATGAAGGCAATTTACAGATGAGGAGATCAAAGTAATCCATAGCCATATGAAAAAATGCTCTAAATCATTAATTATTAGAGAAATGCAAATTAAAGCTTCTGTGAGGTACCACCTCACACCTCTCAGATTGGCCAATATGACCAGGAAGGATAATGATCATTGTTGAAAGGGTTGTGGGAAATCTGGGACACTATTACACTGTTGGTGGAGTTGTGAACTCATCCAACCCTTCTGGAGAGCTATTTGGAACTATGCCCAAAGGGCAACAAAAATGTGCATACCCTTTGACCCAGCAATACCACTACTGGGTCTATATCCTGAAGAGATAATGAAAAAGGGTAAAAACATTACTTGTACAAAAATATTTATAGCAGATCTGTTTGTGGTGGCAAAGAATTGGAAATCAAATAAATGTCCTTCAGTTGGGGAATGTCTTAGCAAACTGTAGTACATGTATGTCATGGAACACTATTGTTCTATTAGAAACCAGGAGGGATGGGATTTCAGGGAAGCCTGGAGAGATTTGCATGAACTGATGCTGAGTGAGATGAGCAGAACCAGAAAAACACTGTATACCCTAACAGCAACATGGGAGTGATGATCAACCTTGAAGGACTCACTCATTCCATCAGTGCAACAATCAGGAACAATTTTGGGGTGTCTGCAATGGAGAGTGCCATCTGTATCCAGATAAGGAGCTGTGGAGTTTGAACAAAGTTCAAAGACTATTCCCTTTAATTTAGAAAAAAAAACCATATATCTTATTGTCTAATCTTGTTACCTCCTTAGACTTCTTGGCTCTTCTTTAAGGATATGATTTCTCTCTCATCATACCCAATTTAGATCAAGGTACAACATGGAAACAAAGTAAAGATTGACAGATTGCTTTCTGTGGGTGGGGGTGGGGGTAAGGGAAGTAAGCTTGGGGGAGAAAATTGTAAAACTCAAATGATATCTTTAATAAAAATAAATTTTAAAAAAGAAAGAAGAATAAAATCAAAATGGAAAAAAAATTAGAAAAAATATACAAAACAACTTTTAAAAAATTGAACATAGGGGAGGCTAGGTGGCGCAGTGGATAAAGCACCGGTCCTGGAGTCAGGAGTACCTGGGTTCAAATCCAGTCTCAGACACTAAATAATTACCTAGCTGTGTGGCCTTGGGCAAGCCACTTAACCCCATTTGCCTTGCAAAAACCTAAAAACAAAATACACAAAAAAATTGAAGATCGTAAGTTTTGGTCTGCATTTAAACTTGACTTCTTTCTTTGATTATGGATGGTATTTTCCATCAAAGGTCTTTGATTATTGTACTGCTAAAATGAACATCATCATAGTTGATCATCAAGCAATGTTGCTATTAGTGTGTAAAATGTTCTTCTGGTTCTTCACACAACTCAGCATCAGTTCCTGCAAGTCTTTCCATGCTATCTTGAAATCTTGTTACTTATGATTTCTTATAGAACAATACTGTTCCATTCACATATCACAATTTTTATAGTCATTCCCCAATTGACGGATATTCCTTCAATTTCCAATTCTTTGACACTACAAAAAGAACTGCTATAAATATTTTTGCGCATGTGAGTTTTTTTATCCCTTTTTTTTTTGTGATCTCTTTGGGATATAGGCCTAATAGTGGCATTGCTGGATCAAAGGGTTTGCACAGTTTTACTGCCCTTTGGGTGTTATTCCCAATTGCTCTCCAGGAAAGTTGAATTAGCTCACAACTCCACCAACAGTGTAGTGCATTAGTGTCCCAGTTTTCCCACATCCCCTCAAACAGAAAATGGTCATCTAATAGGTGTGAGGTGGTATCTCAGAATTGTTTTAATTTGCATTTTTCTAATCAATAATGATCTAGAGCATTTTTCAATATGACTATAAATAGCTGAGAATTGCTTTTTCATGTGCTTTGACCATTTATCAACTGGGGAATGAGTTGTATTCTTATAAATTTGACTCAATTTTCTCTAGATTTTAGAAATGAGTCCTTTGTCATTAGTTATAAAAATTGTTTCCCAACTTTCTGTATTCCTTTTAATCTTGGTTGCACTGATTTTATTTGTGCAAAACCTTTTCTTTCTTTTTCTTTTTTAGCAAGGCAATGGGGTTAATTGGCTTGCCCAAGGCCACACAGCTAGGTAATTATTAAGTGTCTGAGGCTAGATTTGAACTCAGGTACTCCTGACTCCAGGGCTGGTGCTCTATCCACTGCGCCACCTAGCCACCCTGTGCAAAAACTTTTCAACTTAATGTAATCAAAATCAAAATCACATTATTTTGTATCCAGTTTGCATTTTATAATGTTCTCTCTCTCTCTCTCTCTCTCTCTCTCACTCTCTCTCTCTCTCTCTCCTTTGGACATAAACTTCTCCCCTATAAGTAATTTTTGTCATACCCTTCTTCCAAAGTTCTACAGGGTACAGGGTTATAATCTTCTTACCCACCTATCCCACTCACAGCAGATATTTAACTTTTTACTTGAATTTTTTATGGAAACCCCCCTAGTCATGGTGAACAAGTATGGGGTGTTGTCAAAAGCTCCAAACATCTTTGGAATTTCTCATCATGTAACAGAAAATAAATGTACATAGGAAAGCTCAGGCATTACTCATATAACCAACTATTGTATTTATTGTTGAGTCATTTTACTCTCACTGTGACCCCATTTGGGATTTTCTTGCAGACACTGGAATTTATTTATTTTTCTTCTCCAGCTCATTTTACAGAGTAAAGAAACTGAGACAAACAGGGTCACACAACTAATAAGTGTCTGAGACCATATTTGAATTCAAGTCTTCAGGCCCAGTGCTCTATTCACTTACACCATCTAGCTAACCAATACTGTACTTAAGAGATTAAAAGGTTTTCAGCTGATAACACACTGTAGATTAGTCAAAGAAATGATTAACATTGAGGAATCTGTGCTTTATTTTTAGATCATTACTACAGGAAGATCAGAGTTGAAGCAATACAACTCAGTGTGAGGGTGAAATTTTTCATGACTGGTTTCAAAACTGAAAGCAAAGAGGCAGCAAATGTATTGAGGTTGTCAGGACATTAGAAGAAATAGAATTTGTTTCCAGAGCCTTGTTAGGAGTAAGCAAAGTAGACAGCTTTCTAGGGCACATCAAAAAGAAGGAAACTTTTAAAATGTGATTTTATATAAATTTGTATGTATTTGATGTGAAAAATTTTGATTCTCCATACCACATCAATTTTTATTTTGTGAAAAGGCAAGTCTCATGTTAAGTCTCAAACCATATAGAAATGATATTTTCAAATGTAAGTGTACACAATTTTTACATCTTGCCTAAGAAATATATTCCTTGACCTGAGTCAATCTCACATGAGCAAAAGTTGAACCCATGGATGAAGGAATGTTTTGGATAAAACCATATTCTATTACAGAACTATCAATTTGATCACTAATAAAACAATTTTTAACAGAAAGATTTTGAGAATTTTTAGCTTTAGTTTCTAACCAATTTTGCCCAACATGTATGCTACTACCCCAAGTACCACCCTCTACATAGGAAAAGATCCAGGCTGGCCTATTCCCATCTTCTAAAAGAAATCATCAGGTACTTCATCAAAATTGCTCTCTCCCTTTCTCTCTCTCTCTCTCTCTCTCACACACACACACACACACACACACACACACACACACACACACACACAATCCTTTCTACCCTCCAAGTAATTTTTCACTCAAATCTCTACTTCCAATGAATAGAATAAAATTCTTTAAATCATTGAAATATAAACTTTCTTTAACATTACTTCAAGTAAATGTTTTGTATCCAAATACAAAACATGCAAAACAGTGAAAACAATAACAGTATTCCTTTTCCAAAAAAAGATCAGTATGAAAAAAGTAACATACAATTAACCATAATCACTTACTTGAAAAAGCTAGCCCAAAGTGAAACTGTGATGGGATAAAAAGTTTGCTGCCTCTCCCACTTCAGTGACCACAAACTTTCTTTCCTTCTCTGCATTTTTCTGGACAGTGAGAAAATATACCAGGATATACTAGATTCTGCTAGGTGTCCTTAGATTACCTTTAGAGGATCTAGGGTCCTCCCCTAGAATGCCTCCATGGGCAATTTTCCATGCTGCAAAATAACTCATAAAATTCATCAGTAAAATTTTTTTTAGGTTTTTTGCAAGGCAAATGGGGTTAAGTGGCTTGCCCAAGGCCATACAGCTAGGTAATTATTAAGTGTCTGAGACCAGATTTGAACTCAGGTACTCCTGACTCCAGGGCTGGTGCTTTATCCACTGTGCCACCTAGCCGCCCCTAGTAAAATATTTTTTAAAAAAGAAAAGAAAGTTACGTGCACTATATGAAACTGGGGTGAATCCCCATGGGATGTCAATTTAGCAGAACTGAGATTAGAATTTAGTACTTTAAAACTTCCTTCTATGTTGTGATCTAGACTTTGTTGCTTCTAAACATTTAGATACTATATTTTACAATGAATGAAAAAGAAAAAAAGAAAAATTTATCAATCCCAGAAAAGAAACAAAAGAAAAGAAAAAAAATTGGTTGGGTAGGAAAAACAGATGAGAAAGTTTGGTGAAAGGTTTAGTCTAAACTGAAGTCACCGATAATGGTGCCAATCTAAAGTGAATTAGTGGTTCAGAGTTTAGTTTTATTGTTTATTGATTATAACCCATTTTTTTCTGAACCAAGGCAAGAATTTCAAAGTTAATTAGAAAAAAATTTAGAAAAAAGTGCTTGAAATTAAACAAAATAAGCACAGTAGGAGATAATTATTTTTCACAAAATAGAAATTTGTATGCATTGCTTCAATCTTGAAAATTTATATGTGTGTATATAATGATTTCTCAAATATATTTGCACTACAATTTTTGAGAATGACATTATTTTTTTAACAAACATGGAAATACCCAGTGCTAAATGTTTTGTGCCAGTTTTGGAACAAATACCCTACAAATGAATTTACAGCAATTTAATAATAAATCAAACTTGCAGAAAAATATATTTTTTCAACATGAGCTCCCAAACTAAAAGAGTTAAATCATCCATTATTATCTTAGAGTGCAATAGTAACCATAGAACAAATCTGTTCATTAATCTGACAAAAAGTAGCCTCTCCATAATAAATAATGAATCTCTGTTCCTATTGCCCCCCAAACTCAATGATTAAATTGACATTTTTGTATAAAACAAATAAAGCTTCTGAAACAAAACATTGCCACAGGGTGAGTGGCTACAGTTATAAAACAAAATCTTTGTTTTATTTAGACATTTGTTTTTGAATAACAAAAATGCTTATTTATTTAGCAGCTGGCAGAGTTAAATTATTGCACCAGGATCCCTAGAGAAATCCAGATAACTCTGAAAGAGCACATTTCTGAAACTTCTGTTCTAGGCTTCTATCTGATGTGAGTACCTCTGGCCCAAATTTAACTTAGGTATCAAGTATCTAAGGTCACATTTGGATTTAGGTCCCCCTGACTCCATGATCAGTGCTCTATCCACTTTACCCCCCCTAATTGCCTCAATATACTTGATTTTCAAAAGACGGCATTTTTGGAATCATGTAGACTTTTTAATTGAAAATTCTGCATTATTTATAAAGTTAGTTAATAAATTAAATTTCAATATTTATTAAAATTGTAAAATACATTTAAAAACCATCTAAAAATACAGATACCACATTTGTAGACTTTTACCTCTGCAAAGGGGTAGGATGGGAGTATTTTCTCATGTTGCTTTTTTTCAAGTCATACTTTTTCTTTGTAGTTTTCCAAAATTCACCTTTTTTTTTTTTTGGTAATTACTCTTTCCATTTACATTTTATAGTCCCTGTATTGTTTTCTTTTATTGTTCTTTTGCTAACTTCATTCCTTATCAGTTCATACAGATCTTTGTGGACATTCACAGTTCTCTATGGTCACCATATCAATCATTCTATTACTACACCATCATTTGTTTAGTTATTTTCCAATAAATTAACATTTATTTTTCCCAGTTCTTTGCTATCACCCCCCAAAAAAGTACTCCTATAAGTATTTTGGTACATATAGACACTTCTTTTATATCATGGCCTCTTTGGGATGTGGATCTAATCATGGAATCTCTGGACCAAAAGGTATCACTTAACTCCCATAATTCCAAATGGATTCCCAAAATTGCTGTACTGATTCACAGCTCTACCAACAAATGCAATGGAACATTTTTTCATGTGATTGTTAATAGTTTGTAATTTCTTTGGGAACTATTTATTAATATTCTTTGAACTCTTAACTAGTGGGAAATGGCTTTTTGGTCATGCACATACATATTTAGGCACACACATATATATGTGAAATATATTATATCCATCAATTTTTTATTTATCTTGTATACCAAACTTGAGAAAATTTTGATACAAAGACGTTTTTCTTATTCAATTGCTTCCCCTCTTATCCCTGGCACATTAATTTGTGCAAAAGCTTTTGATAATTTTGATAAAATAACTTAGATAATCGAAGTTATTTATCTTATTTTTTATATGTGTCTTTATACCTTCTTTGGTTAGGAATACATTCTTACCCATAGCTGTGAAGATCTGTGATTTGTTTCTTTTCTAATTTTTTTATGGTATAATTATTCATATAAATTTAGAATGCATTATGGAATATAAGGGGTTAATCTAAGCCTAATTTCTCCCAGACTGCTTTCCATTTTTCCCCTAAATATTTTTAATCAAATAGGGAATTATTTCCTAAGTAATTCATGTTTTCCATTTTATTGAAGACTGAATTATTAAATGTCATTGATTCTGATTGATAGGGTTTTTTTTGATAGGTTTTTCAAACCCTTCATTCTGCAGAGGATGACACTTGGAATCAATGGCTAAATGAAGTGTCCAAGTGACAACGCATATTAATGGCAGAATAAAGTTTAAAATCCAAGTTTCTTGAACTCTATGCCTATGCTTTTTAGCACACCACACCAACTCTTTACTATGTGGCAGTCAAGACTTATGAACAATCTTGAAGTTAAGACTACTAAAGGTATTTATTTCTAATTTTTTAATATATCATTATAGATTTCTAGTAATCAGAATTACTAGTAAGGTATGTTGAGATTTTTGAAAGAAGTTAACAGAAAGTTTTTAAAGTATACCATGAGCTTATAGAAAGCATGAGTCTATTCAATGAATACCCTATTACAGTAGAAAAATATAAGTTTCAGAAACAGAAAATATGAATTTGAATCCTAACTTTAACTGACTAATATTGGGTAAGTCATTTAAATACTCTAGATCTGTAAAATAAGAGGGTTGACTAAATTACCTTTAATGTCTAATCTGGGATCCTATGAACTATGATCTTATGTTCTAAAGCTAAAGAAAATGGTAAAATAATTATAAACCTAACCTACTTTATTGACAATGAGAGATGTTAAAAGTCTTAATGATGATCAACTTAACAAAAATGACATTTTTTTTATCAACATTGATACTACTAAGGTCAAAAGCATGCCTGATATTTCATTCTATAATGCCTTTCTAGACTGCCACTGCTTTGGGAAGAAAAGATATAACATTTATAGTAAGGTTAAAGTAAACCATGAGAAAGATGTACAAATGTTTATGATATTCGAACAATGTAACAGTGAAGAATATTTGGCAATTATCATATGAATATCTAATAATTCTATTTATGAATACTAATAATTCTCCACTAACAACTTATTGCCTTAAGTTTTATCATAACATGGTGGTGACTTGAAGGTTAGATCAATAGATTAAAAGGTCTAGCCAGTTCTTTGAAACTAGACTTGTTTCAAGTAATTCAGAGAGTTATTCATCCTTAGAAAATTGTGCAATGGGGGAGGATTTCTTTTTCAACTTCAGCAACTCTTAAAGATCATTTTCTAAGGTATAAATTAGTCTCAAGGAAGGAAATATCCATACTGATTCAATCAGGAATCTTTGAAGTGATACTGGTAGTACTTTAGCAAATACTTTAATACAACAAATCTGTGTTTTTATTGGTGTGCAAATCCCCACTTTGATGCAGAACGCATCTTCTCTCTAAGTTCTCAGATAGTCTTTGACAGTTTCGATGACTGAAAAAAAATATGACCTCAGAGCCAACCTGGTTAATAAGTAGCCTTGAATTACATTAGATCAAGTCTCAGAAAAGATAAATACAATTCAACTTAAGGTCTGTACTCAAAGTCTTTCTGGCTTGATTAGATATATGAGAGCTTACACTCCACAGGAATAGCTTTTAGAACACAGGGTCACCACAATATCACAATAAGGCACTGAAACAAAATGTTGGTAGGAGAATATTGATAATCTGCATTTGTGAGCTTTGTTCTTCATGAAGTATATTCCTTAAAACAACTGTATGAGAAAGATGATACAAGATGGTACAAGAACTCAAAGAAATTAAGTGCTTTGTCTTGTCACACAGTAGGTAGAGACATAACTTGAAATCAGGTCTTCTGCCTCTAAGTATTCTACTCTTTCCTCTATTACATGACATCTCTTTAAAATATAATCTAGAAAGAATGCATGAGTGGTATGTGAATTAACAGATGGGATAACCTAATTACTGGTGATGTTCAAATAAAGATGTGAGAAGAAAGATTATGGAATGAAGCAAAATTTCTCACAGGAAATGTCCTTTCTTCCTTTTCTAAGAGGAACAATGACATCATGGAGTGATAGCTTAAGCATGAACTGGGTTTATGTGAGGCAGAGTTACACAAAGTCAACAGCCTCACTCTCTCTTCCAGGGTCATTGAAGTCCAGTGGCAAGAAAAAGTCAAGATTACTGAAGATGACCTGGGATTAAATGGATAACCTCTGTGTTTTTGATGTCTGACTAAGCTCTAAGCACTAAAGCACTCCACAGCATCTGTTCTGGTCATTTGACTTTTCACTTTTCACTACTTTGGTCATTTATTCTCTGGATTTAATAAGGAGATGAAACTCCATCCTCAAATCCAAAGCTTTTTAGTAAAAATGTTAATAGGGGCGGCTAGGTGGTGTAGTAGGTAAAGCACTGGCCCTGGAGTCAGGAGTACCTGGGTTCAAATCCGGTCTCAGACACTTAATAATTACCTAGATGTGTGGCCTTGGGCAAGCCACTTAACCCCGTTTGCCTTGCAAAATCCTAAAAAAAAAAATGTCAATAGATATTGTCCTGAGTCAAGCTTATCTGGTAATTTAGGATTGGAATTGGAATTAAATGAAGTTCCTGTAGAAGAACATAAACCATTCTGCAAAAGGAAATTTATTTAATAGCATTTGAAGGAAATTCAGCAAAAAAACAAACCAAAATAAAAAAACTAACAACACACAAAATCTAAAGTGTTAGTTCAGATAGCTGAAGTCTCCAATACATAGAGCTGTGTCTAGTCAAATGTTGACATGCAAGACAATGGGGAGTTAACCAAATCTAAAGAGATCTATAAATAACAATAAAATTAAAAACTGGACTCTTTATTCTAAGGCTTAGACAATTGGAAAGGTACCTCAACAATTTAAGCCATACTTTCCCCTGAACCAATTAAAACTTTAGGACATTTCATTGCCTTTTTAGGGAAAAAAAAACTAGCCTAGCTCCTTTCATGGTACATTTATGAATGAGTAAATAGAACAATTCTGTGAAAAATCACCTTAACAGATAGACCTTGATTTAAGTGATAATAATGTAATAAAAGTATATAAATGAGTTTTTTGTTATTTGAATAATATCTTAAAATAGCTTAGAAAAGTTCATAGTTTAAAGAATATGTGTTTGGGGAGGGGTCTCCAACTTCCACAGGACCTAGGCAATGAGTCAATAAATACATGAAAATCAGAGTGGAGTTCAAAGAAACCAGATTGTCTAAGCTGTCTTGACTACTTCAAGCTAAATATCACCAAATTTTCCTGAGCAATATATAGTTTTTATGAATTTTCATTACTCTTACTGCCCTACCCTGAATTCTTTCTAATGTATAAATTCCCTTCTAAGATCCAACTTCAAAAAGCTAAATATAATATTCTAGATATGACCTAACAAAGTCGATTAAAATGGGACAATTGTCTCATTTGCCCACATTATGTTTCTGTTAATATCTCCCTAAGATCACATGAAATTTTTGAGGTTTCAGTGTCCCATTGCTTAATTACTGTTAAACACTACCACCTCGAATTTTTTTAAATGAATCATTCAGTCAATAAACATATATTAGTATTTATTATATGCTAGACACTATACTTAGTTTTGGAAATATAAGGAAAGGCAAAATACAGTCCCTGCTATTTGTGAACTGTTCTTTTGGACTTATGTAGTTGATTTGTAATAAACAATAGTTATAAACTTAATAACGGTGTTAACAGATAAAAATAAACAAACAAAATGAGGAACAAAAACTCCTAGAATTACATGATCAAAAACACTGACTTTTTTAAAATATATACTTTCATAAAATAATAGCAATAATGTAACTTTGTCTCTTCCAATCTCTAGTTCGTGTTCTAATCAATTATCTTGTTTAGTTATAGCAAATGGATGCTTTAATTTTCCTTTTATTTCTTTTCATCTTTTCATGTGGTTCTATTTTTTTTATATTCTTTGTGATGTATTCTTGAATACTTTATCAGAAGAAAAAGCAAGATCTGATTAGCACAGAGTACCTGGTACATAGCAGACATTTAACAAATGTTATTGACTATTGACTATTTTGCAGGTCCTATCACACTGGAAAACTTGGAGTGCAAGTTCTTTGACATGCTGTAGTTTTTGATCTGGGGACCAGTCCTGTAAATTTCACAAAAACTTAACACCAGGTTGGTCATAAAGAAATAAATTTTTTTCATGGTGACTACAGAACTAAATCATAGAAGAGTTATGAAGAGAATGAAGAGAATATCCTCAGAGATAAAGCCATTGATCATTTAAGTACTAAAGTAAAAGAAATTAATTTCTATAGATAAAACACAATTTGCTCAGTCATTCCCTAATTTTTGTATAAACTTGTTACTTCCATTTTTGGTTGCTGTTTTTGATTATCACAAATATTTAAGCTGTGAGCATTTTTATACAGATATAGCTTTCTCCTCTTTTTAATAACACCTAAGGATGAAATTCTAATGTGAAATTACTGAATCAAAGGACAAAATCTGTTTTGCAATACCATATGTATTGTAACAGTACTTTTCAAAAATACTATCCAATTTACAATTCCAGCAACAAGAAAGCATTTGTTTACCAAAATACTAAAATTGAATTCAATTCAAAACTTTCTTTACCAACCTGATAAAAATCATAGGTGTGACTTACTTTATATTTATAGTCTGTTTTTTCTCCTAAAAGAGAAGATGAAGTATTACACAAATGTCTTTCATACTCCTAAATAACCAAGACAAGGAAATGTTCCTAGAAAAATAAAGCAGTGATAATTAAGTGGGAGGGGCAAAAAGGAAGTGAAGTGTAGAGGAGGATCTTGGTCACAAGGTTGGAAAAAGAAAACCACCACATGAAAAAAAGGAAGGGGGGAAAACAAGAACATCAGTACCTTTGGAGCAAAATAAGAGAAAAAATGAAAACACCACTACCACCAAAAAAACAAATCTGAGGCTTTACCTAAAGAGTTTGGAATTGCAATGTTCTGAAGAGAAAGAAACTGCTTGTCATCTAAGAAATGATGAAATAGAAATAGGTATCCAGTAAGTCAGAGAAAAAAAGAGAATAGGAGTAGTAGTTGGTGATTCCCTTTCCAGGAAACCTGAAGCAGATATTTCTTGCCTTGATAACAGAGTAGAGATCTGTTGTCTCATTGAGGCATGTTGTTGTTTGTCCTTTATTTTTGAAGAGGATCAATGGCCTCATAGGATGATAGCAATGCTCATGGATGAATTAGATTTAAGTGAAATGGAGTTGCACAAAGTCATTAGCCTCACTCTCTCTTCCAGAGTCACTGAAGTCCAGGACAAAAGTCAGGACAACTTCTGTCCTGAGATACAGTGGATAACACTGGTGTCCCATATCTGGTCAAACTATAGCATCTGCTGTAGCTGTCTTCATGGTCTTTGGAAAAAAAAATGTTTTCATCTCCCAATTCTACCAAAGGAAATTTTCATATGCTAACTAACTCACTGATGATATGAGACCTGTTTGTTATCCTTAAATGGGTTTCAATTTTAGTGATGGTTTTACTGGGGTATCACCCCTGTGTCTATTACTGCTTCTTAGAGCTACAGGTGAGAGTTGGCTGACAGTTGGATCACAAAGGTGATAAGCAGCCCTGAAAAAGGATTGGCAAACCTTTGCGCCAGAGGTGCTAGCCTCCCATAAGACCCCAGACAGAGAACCTCCTAAAATTTATCAAGATGTAGAATTAGAATCTAGTCTTCCTTGACATGCTTTGGGGTATGAATGGACTTTCATTTATTCTTATGTGTCAGGGTGGGTCATTCCTAGGCAAGTAGGCACCATTGTGAAATGAATAGGTGGTCTGATCTTTGGGGTTCCAGTCATTATAGGCATGTGACTTCACATAGGCAGACTCACTGACATTATTGTAGAAGGAAAGAAGTTTATCACTGGCATCATAGGAGGGTTCTCCCAAAGTAGGCACTGGCAATTCCAAGAGACAAAAATTCCAATCCCAAAAGTGGGATTGATCTTTCTTAAAGAGTAGAAAGCAAGAAGAAGGAATTTTTCCATAGATTTATTTCATGAGATTTTTCTTAAATGATTATCCTTGACCAGAGGTTTAAAGCTAAGAAAAAAGGATATAGGAGTTCCTGAAGCTGCTCTGTATGATTATTATGATTTAGTTAGGGCATGTCAGAGATGAATATAAACTATTGGAGCAGTTACCCTCAGTAAGTGGAAAACATCCTAAAATCAGCAAGATCCAAGTTCAAATCTGACCTCAGGAATTTACTGGCTGTGGGACCCTAGACAAGTTTAAACTCTGCCTCAGATTCCCAAACTGTAAAATGAGTTTAATAATAGCAGCTACTTCAGAATTGTGAAAATACAATTATAATATATGTAGTAAAGTACTTAGCATAGTGTCTAGTACATGGTAGGTATTCGATGATAATGTCTAGTACATGGTAGGTATTTAATAATAATGTCTAGTACATGGTAGGTATTCAATAAATGTGTGTTCTCTTTTCCTACCCTCCTCCTCCTCCATCTGATCTGAGGACTCAAAAAGGGGTTTTACCTTCTGGAGTATTCTAATGGGTTCAATGGATCAGATGATTGTTTTATGTTTTATGTTTCAGCATGTGTTTATGTGTGTGGGGGGAGTCCTTTTGGTCTAATGCTGTTTCTGTAGTTGAGATCATTTTTAAGAAAATAACTTTCCCGCTGCTGTCTCTATTGTGGCCTCCCTTTGGGATGCCAGGCAAAAATAAGTACCTTCACTTGAACTTAAGTTAGCCTGAGTGTTTGAATTCTTTCAAGATATCTTTCAATCTACCTGGCCATGCCCCAGGATTTTGGTACACAGCAAGGGGCTCTCTCAACTCTGACTCTTTCCATCCTTAGAGTAACTTGAAATGGAAACCTGGTCTGAAAAGCATACTGTATAGATGTTTCCAGAGGAACAGATATGGATTTGCTTCACTGACACCACCCTTTTCTTGTGTACTTTTTATTTGTAAGATTCATTTACCATAGAGGACTTCCCCTTTGATACTGTCAAAGTATCATCCATCTTTTCCTTTCCTTCTTTTGATATTTGGCCCACACATCCTGAATATGCTCACTAAGACTATATCCTCTAGTTAGGGGTCTATTAAACACCAGATGATAGCAAAGGATGGCTACATGCCCCATCCCCTGAATTTCCCATTCATTCTATTTAAATCATCTCCCTCCTTGAGAAAGGTACCTAGTGAGGCAGGGCCATGCTATGACCTGAAGTAGTTACAGAAGATGATATCTTTAATCCTGTTCTCCAAATGAATTTGGGTTTTTATTCCCTGAAGGGGGAATGATGAGGTTCTTCAGGGAAGGACCTTGTGCCCAGCAAAGACTCAGAAAATCTCTGCACCCAGGCAAAAGACAAGCCCCTATCAACAAGGAATTAAATCTTTGAGCTACTGGTCCTATCTACATGTCTCTAATTACATCATCTTTGCCATCTGAGGTACCACATCCATCCCCACCATCTTTGTGTTTCTGATTACCCTATCCCTACCCTTTTAAAGTTCACTTCTCCTCAAATGAGTTGATGTCTCCCAGTTCACTCTTATGGAGCATAATTCCCCCAAATAAACCTTGAACTCAAAAAAAAATATCCCATACCAAATTTGGAAAGAAAAACAAGAATTTTATGAAGAAATTTATGTGATATACAGGGAATTCACCATCCAAATTACATGTTAAAAGAACAAGACATTAGAAGCAAGGAAAGGTAACAGACACCAGATGTAAGATCATAGCACCAGTCATAACAAATCAAAACATAACAAACTAAGAACTAAAAGGATTGTAATTATATTCTGGGGAAAAAAGGGTATCAAAGGAGGGATAGAAGTTTTGCTTGAGAAGAATGGGATAATAATAATAATTACATATCCAGAGGTGGAAAACCACTCAATTTTACACTGGAAATGGCAGAACAAAAATGACTTAGAGAAAGTTGCTATTCAAGAAAAGTAAGAAAATAAAAAGATGGACTTACCCTGGATAAATCTGAGTCACTTAATTCAAAAGAGCTATCTATTTGTGGGTGGAAGAAGGGACTGAAAAAAATGGCAGAGAGGGTGACAGAACCATTATAGGAAATATAAGGGTACCACAGTAATTTAGAAAGACAAATTTTGGCTGAAAAAAATTAACGAATTTGATCTGGGGAGATTGTAGAACAAATCATTAAAGAAGTTTTAATCATTTAATAGACCCACTACAAACCATTTGCAAATTGAATTTTAAAAAAGTGTTCTAAACATCTAGAAATGGAAGTGATTGCATAGAACCAGTATGGTCTCATCAAGAAGAGTTCATGTCAAATTAGACTAATTTTCTTTTTTGACAATATTACTAAATTTGTTGATAAAGTGAATTATATATAGTTTATTTATATTTTAACAAAGCACTTGACAAAAGATTTCATATCAATCTTGTGGATAAGATAGGAAAACTTGGACTAGACAATATTAGATCTATTAGATACAGCATTTATTGAGTGCTCAAAATATGCCAGTCGTTGCGTTAACCACTAGAAACTGAGAAACAAGATAACTATTATATTTTAATAGGGGAGGATAATATATAAAGGGGAGATAGAAAACTAGAAGCCAATGTTACCTTATGAGCTAAGTACAATTATATAGATTCAGAATTAGTTAAATGACTAGACTGTAAGAATAGCTATTAATTATTTCATGTCAACCCTAGCAAGAAATGTACAGTAGGATACCCTGGGGGACTAGATATTACCCTTACTGAATATGCAGTTGACAGAAAGCTGAAAGTGATAGATAAAAGCACTGGGTGACATTCAGACTCTAAAAAGATCTTGACAAACTACAGCACTGGACTAAATTTAAGAAAATTTAAAATGAGTAAATAATCATTTTATACTCGAGTTCAAAAATCAACTTCATAAGCATAGGATGTGATAGGTATTGTTCATATTCTTTGGAACTGTAAAATTAATATAGCTTATGTAAATTCATTTGATTCCCTTACTCATTCTGGATGGAAGATTATTCTTAGATAAAGCTTTCATTAAAACATCTTTGCCAATCAGTTTCTTTTCTTTTTATTGTGGCTATGTAGTTTTTTACATTTTATATATGAATATGTGTTTGAATGAATGAAAAGCAATTATTAAGTTATATGCAAAGAACTGTGCTAATCAAATAGAAAAGAATGGCATTTTCTTGTCCTCAAGGAGCTCCCATTCTAATTGAGAGAGACAACAAACATAGAAACTTAGAGTTATAAATGAGAAGGAAAGGCAATGGTCTTAAGGAAACAATGGCAAGGTAATGATATGCATCTTTTTAATTGACAATTCCATTGCTAAAAACATATTTGTTTCTGATTTTGAACATTTGACAATGCTAATGGTAAGAATTGTCTTTTTTTGCATCTGGTTGGTTGGTTGGTTGATTGGTTCTTGTCTTTTGTTATCAAAGAAGACCAAAATGACATCACTATGTTTGAGACAAATTATAGTGTGTGTGTGTGTATATATATATATATATACAGAGAGAGAGAGAGAGAGAGAGAGAGAGACATACATTTGAGGCCACAAATATTCATATATATATATATATATATATATATATATATATATATATACACATATATATTCTTTCTCACTCTTCTTTGTAATATTTTTAGTGATTGTATTGAGAATAGTTTTCTCCCTACTAATAAAATTTTCAACTTAAACTTTCTTGATGGAATGTATTCGTGTGAATATAATTTTCATGACTCTTAGTTGCTTTCATTCCTGGCTTAAACTAAGATCTTGAAATATTACTAAATTACTAAATATTATCACTAAATAATATATATCAAAGTATATACATAATAATTTTTCTAAGCTTGACATTTGCTAGTTAAAGAAAGATTTCACGTTGGAGTTAGTGGTAGTAGATATATGAAAATTGTACATAGACAACATAAAGTATTTTATATTTTTTCTTTCTATTTTAACCTACTAAAGAAACCATCAACTATCATTTATTCTATTCCAGATGTTTTCTCTTAACATGGTGCTAAACATAACTAAAATTTTGTATTTTTCCAAATGAATTCCCATTCAAGTATAATTTTATAATTTTAATGTTTGCTTTACAGAACACCAGGTAGAATAGACTTTTTAGTCAATGACAAATATTTTCCCCCACTTGAAAATCAAAGGTTTAAATCTTTAAGAATATGCTCTGCATCCAAAATGGTCTTCAATTGTAAGTCTAGAATTACATTATCAGCAATAACCATATAAAGATCATCTGTCCTTATACAGAGAATAACTTTTTAAAAATGATTTGCTCTTCTAGACTTAAGGAAAAGAGAGAAGAAAATTAGATGTGTCTGAAGCAAAGATTTGTTATTTAAGATCGTAAAAAAAGGTAAAGCTTGTTTATTAATGGGTAAAATCTATTTTGTGATTTGAAAGAGCTATGGACAGATAGATTCTCTCAGCAGAGAAATGTTTTATTCAATTAACATTCTTTGCTGAGAACATTTTTTTCCCAAGTTGTTTTTCAAATGATAAATAGATCTACATAAGAGAAAAATCATGTTTTTTCTTCTTTAATGTCTAATGATAAAATTATTAAGGCCAGTCTTCTGCCATTTCCAAATTGTGATAGAAAGCAAAAAAAGGTGTCAATTTTAAAAAGAACCAACTTACAGACAAAAAGTTTTTGTAGGAAGCCTGTCAATTCTTCTCAAATAGTTAGGAAAACAACAACAACAATAACAGTTTCTGCTACAATTCAACCCATTGACCCACACTTTTGCAGACTTAAGAAAGTGGGGGAGATGTGATTCTAGATGGCTCTTGGTTCTACTGAGACCTACTTGCTTTGTTCTACTGTTCAATTTTTCCAATTCATTTGGGTTAATTTTTAATTTTTTTGATGCCTCATGATGGTGTTGAGACAATCTCTGATTCTTACAGACTATATATCAAAGAGTCCTACCAAAATGGAAAGACTTTAATTACAGACCAGCAATGAAATAAATGACTGTCTTCCAGTACAAGCCTGGAATCAGCAGAAGGTGGGTAATGAGATGTGGGATTTTTTTCAGCCATTCAAGAACCCTTAAAGTAAGGGATCTATTTACTTTTTTTTATTTCAATTTTTTTTCAATGCAGTTGGTTTCTTATGTAATCCTATGTAATCTGTACATTTTAAAACAATATTTTGAGAAAAGGTCTATAGGTTTCACTGACCTGACAAATGGGTCCAAGCAACAAAAAAGATTGGGAACCCCTAAATTAAAGTGGGGAAAAGATAAAATACAATATGAATATCCAAGAGAATGCTGACAATGACAAAATCATAAACCCTTAAATAGGCACAATAATTAGAAGAGGTGGATAAAAAGCAGTGACTTCATTATAGCGAGAGAGTAAATAGTGTAGGAGTTTTACCTACCTGACCACACTTGAATCTCCTGGCTGGATCTACCCACTTACTATGGATTTACAATTCTTTTCCTTTCCCTCTTTACAATTTCAATCTCTCATCTTTCATGTGCTTCCTTCAGCTTCCATGTCTCTATTATCTCTATACTGATTATTCTTAGATCCATCTTGAATAGAATGTCTCATGAAACAATGTCTCATAAAACTTTTAAAAGAAGAAAGTCAGAAATTGACTAATTTTTCTAACCCTATCTTCTTCCTAACTCCCCTACTACCATCAAGGTGACTCCCAATCATTCAGGCTCAAGACCTAGGTGATACCCTCTATTTTTCACTCTCACCACTATATATCCAGCCATTTGTGAAAGCTTATCAATGCTTCTACATTTGTAAAGTCTCTTGAATACATTTCCTTCTTTCTTCTGCCATAGTCACTCTTCTTGTGCAGGTCCTCATTTCCTCACACTGGACTATTTTAAGAGCCTGTTGTTGGTCTTTCCACCTTGCATTCTCTCCCTTCTCCACTCATTTGACAAATTGAATTGTCTAAGGTCTAATCATGTCACTCCTCTGTTCAATGAATCTAGTAGCTCCCTATTATCTCCAGAATTAAATATAAAATTTTTTGTGGCCTTTTTAAAAAGCCCTACCTAACCTGTTCCTTTGTTACCTTTCTAATCTTATATTTTACATACTCTGTGATTTAGTGACACTGGCCTCCTTGCTGTTCCTTGCAAATAACACTCCATCTCCCATCTTCTGGAATTTTCACAGGTTGCCCCTATCCCTGAAACTGTCTCTACCTTTTGGTCTCCTTGGCTTTCTTCAAATCCTGACTAAAGTATCACTTTTTACAAGTCTTCTTTAACTTAGAGCCTTTCCTTTATTTCTAATTCATCATATTTAATATATGTATATATATTTATGTATAAATATATATGTATATAGTCTGTACATTATTTCATTTATATGTTGACTCTCATTAGATTGTGGCCTTCTTGAGAAGAGAGTTGTTACAACTGTCTTTTTTTTTCTTTCCCCCCAGTGCTTACTACAGCATCTGGTGCATATCTGACAATATGTGCTGACTTTCTCTCATAAAGTAAAAACTTCCAGAGTTGACAATAGCACAATATTATGAGGATGGGAAGACTGAAGAATGTAAAAGAAAATAAAACAGAAGAAACAAACGCAAAATATATCAGAAGAGAAAAATAATCATGGATAAAAGGGAAGAAATGGGATCAGAAGTGACTTAATGAAGCAAGAAACAAAGAGAACAGAATGAAACTAAAATTGGTTGTTTGGATTTTTGCTAAATTTTACTTCTTACATGCTAATAAAAACAAAGCTAAAATTCTAAACATAATTTATCAGTTTTTATAAGGGAAAATTAGTGCTCAAATATAGACTATTACTCAGATTTCCAGAACACCCCCAAATAATGATGAGAGTAAACAACTGGCCAAAACTCACCTCAGATGAAAAGGTAAGTTTGAGGAGGTTTGAACTACACAAATGGACTCATTACTAATATTAATGAAATCACAGAGTCAAGGTATTAAATTATCAATATTTGCAATATAAAGTACTATAGGATATTACTCTCCTAAGAAGTCATCAATAAGACCTTAAAACATGCAGAAAATTAAGCATACATACATATCAATATATATATGTTTTATATATATATATATATATACATATATATATATATATATTATTCTTACTAACTTCAAAGAAAGAAGAAAAGAAGGATTTCTTAATAAGTTGACTCAGATATTTGGTTGATTCAATATTGATTCACATGTTTTTTAACTTGGAAGAGACCTTAGAAATGAACAAGCCCAACTTCCTCATTTTTTGTCACAATATAATAGTTTTTGTGCTGTTAAGAGACCAAATCTCAGAGGTCATCTAGACCACAAGTCTCAAACTCTGATCAGTGGGTCCTCTGTTCAGGGGCCTGAACAAGATTAAAATGCAATTCGGGAATATTTAACAACATAAACAAAAATATATAAAACACAGGTGTCATCCCTTAACAGTCGACAGTTTTTAGTTTTTTTTAGTAATATAACATGTTATTTGTTTTTCAATTATATATAATAGTATCTACCTATTATTTTTGTAAGGTTTTTAATTTTACAATTTTCCCCCACCCACCCTTCCCTCCCCCCATAGAAGGCAGTCTGATAGTCTTTAAATTGTTTCCATGCTATACATTGATCAAAATTGAATGTGTTATAAGAGTAAACACATAACCCCCCCCCCCCCCCCCAAGAAGATGAGAAACCTCAAGAATAGAGAGAAAAAAAATGTACTTCAGTCTGTGTTCAGATTCTAATGGTTCTGTCTCTGGGGTGAGTTTCTTTCTTTATCATAAGTCCACCAGAGAAGTTGCTTCAATATTTTTTCCCACAGTTGCCATTACTAGCTGTACCTCTATTCCTCCCCACTCTCATTTATTCTATTCTCTCTGCTTTCATCCTGGCCCTGTCCAAAAGTGTGTTGCATCTGAGTACCCTCTCCCTTGATCTTGCCTCTCTTCTATCACCTATTCTCCCCTTCCCTCCCCCCCTTCCCCCTTATCCCACCCCTTCCTTCTCATTTTTCCTCTAGGGTAAGATGGATTTCTATACCCTATTAAGTGTGTATGCTATTTCCTCCCTGAGCCATTTCTGATGAGAATGAAGGCTCACTCATTCCCCCTTTCCACTCCATTGAAATGCTTTTTCTTGACTCTTATGTGAAATTTCTTAGTTTCTTCATCTTCTTTTCCTTCCTCCCAGTACTTTCCATTATCACCCATTGACTCCATCTTTTTGCTCTATTATACCATTCCGTTCCTTCCTAAGTCCTGTCTATATATGCTCCTTCTAACAAGCCCTTATGAATGAGAAAGTCCATATGAGTTATTAATATCTTCTTCCCATGCAAGAATATGCAGTTCAATATCATTAAGTTCCTCATAGTCCTTTTCTCCCACTCCCTCCATGGTTCACCAGAGTCCTGTACTTGGAGATCAAACTTTCTGTTCAGCTCTGCTTGTTTCAATAGGAAAGTTTGAAAGTACCCGGTTTCACTGAAAGTCCATCTTTTCCCCTGAAAGAAGACGTTCAGTTTTGTGGGTAGTTGATTCTTGGTTGTAAACCAAGATCTTTTGCCTTCCGGAATATCACATTACAGTCCCTACAAGCCCTTATGCTGCCAGATCCTGTGTAATCCTGACTATGGAGACTTGGTAGTAGAATTGTTTCTGGCAGCTTTTAGAATTTTCTCTTTGATTTAGGAGTTTTGGAATTTGGCTATAATATTCCTGGAAGTTTTTCTTTTGGGATCTCTTTCAAGAGGTGACCAGTGAATTCCCTCAATTTCTATTTTACCCTCTTCTTCTAGGATCTCAGGGCAATTTTTGAAAAATTAAGTCTAGGAGGTGACCAGTGAATTCCCTCAATTTCTATTTTACCCTCTTCTTCTAGAATCTCAGGGAAATTTTTGAAAAATTAAGTCTAGGAGGTGACCAGTGAATTCCCTCAATTTCTATTTTACCCTCTTCTTCTAGGATCTCAGGGCAATTTTTGAAAAATTAAGTCTAGGCTCTTCTCCTGGTCGTGGCTTTCAGATAGACCAATAATTTTTAAATTATTATTTCTTCTGGATCGGTTTTCAAGGTTGGTTGTTTTTCCAATGAGATAATTCACATTTTCTTCTAATTTTTGGCTTTTTTAGAAGAGTTTTATTTCTTCCTGATTTCTTGCAAAGTCATTAGCTTCATTTAGTCCCATTTTGCATTTGAAGGAGTTATTTTCTTCAGAGAGCTTTTTTTTATCTCTTTTTCCAGCTGGCCAATTCTTCTTTTTAAGGTATTCTTCTCCTCATTTGTCTTTTCTTTTACTTTTTCCCTTAGGCTTAAACTGGTTTTAAACATATTATTTTCTTCAGTATTTTTTTGTATTTCTTTCACCAACCTTCTGGTTTGGTTTTCATGATTTTTCTGCATTGCTCTTATTTCTCCTCCCAATTTTTCTTCCACCTCCCTTAATTGCTTTTCAAAGTCTTTTTTGAGCTCATCCATAGAGTTGTATCTGAGTATCCTCTCCCTTGATCTCCCCTCCCTTCTATGACCTATTCCCCTTTCCCCCTTATCCCACCTCTTTCTTCTCATTTCTCATAGTCTGAGCCCATTTTCTATTTTTATTGGAGGTTTTGGATACAGAAGCTTAGATTTTGTCATCATCTGAGTATTTGTTTTGATCTTCCATGGAACTAAAGAAATTTTCTATGGTCAGATTCTTCTCTTTCTGTTGTCTACTCATTTCCTCAGCCCAAGACAGCACTTCCAAGACTTTGGGGGTTTTTTTTGGGGGGGGACACCCCACTGGGACCTTTATTCCTCCAAGGTCTTATGCTCTCTTGCCTGTGCTTTGATATGTAAATAACCAATCTCTTTCCTCTGCCATGGAGCTGTAAGGAGGGTCCTGCTTGGCTACTTAGCATGGAAGCCCAAACTGCAACCTGTATCTGACTGAGTATGGGCAAACATCAGAGTCATACAATGAGAGAGAGCAGAGAAATTTCTGCAGTCTTCCCTGACACCCTTATTGTCTGTGGGCTGTGCTCTGAGGGTCCAGGCTGCTTTCTCCAGATTCTTGCTGCAGGTTCTGCAAAATGGTGCTCCCTCACTCCACACTCATTTTCATTCTGGTGTAGCAAAATTCTCTCCCTGCCCCTTCAAGCTTTTGCCATTGATCTCTGGGCTGGGCTGCGCCACACTGTGGCCATGGCTTTTTTCCCAACCCCTCTTCTGATGAAACACACCTTTCCCATGGAACTAAGTTATCTTGGACTGAGAAAATGTATCACACAGTCTTTCTGTGGGTTCTTCCCCTCTAAATTTTGGCTGAAGTCATAATTTGTTGGTTTTTGGAGTTTTGGGGAGAAGTAGTTCCAGGGAAATGCTGCCTTCACACCGCCATCTTGGCTCTGCGCCCTATTCACTGAGTTTTAAAATTAAATCTTTTTATTTGGTGATATTACAGAACAGAAGAATGTGAGGTATCATACTATTAACAGCTCTAGATGACCTCTAAGATTTATCTAGGTTGGGGTAAAATAGTCTCTCAAAGAATATCTTAGTACCTGGAGAAAGCCCAATTGAAAGAAAGGGGACCTATTATAGCTTTAAGATGCTATCTTGATAATGGGATATTCCTTTCCAACAAGACTCATTCTAATTCTCATTCTGTAATTCTTGACTATTTTTGTAATATGTCATTCCAAAAAAATCTTCTCATGTTGCTGAAAGATAGGTGTGTCCAACACCTGAGGCCTATAGGCTGAGTGTAGCCCTCAAAGTCCATACTTCATTACATTATTTCATTTTCTTATTATAGTCATTGGTAATATGTTACATTGTAAGTCACAAATAAATATTAAATTCTATATGTGATCCTTGACAAGATTTAATGAGACCCAGAAAAGATAAAAGATTAGATACCCATACTCTTTGTGACAATTTAACACTAGAATTGCCAACCTGTTCATATATTTATCTCATAAAATAACCATTCCAACTCATTTTTCTAATCAAACATTTTTTCTGAATGATATCCTTTATACCTACCACTTCTTACAAGTGGGTCAGAATGATAAAAACACAATAATCTACTTGAATCAACTGTTCATTTCTCTTGCCTTTTGAGTCACATAAAGTTCTCAGAGATGGTGGGATTCCAAGATTTGTAAGTACTAAGCATGCTGGGGAGAACAGTGATCTTAAAAACATGAGTATTGACTTCTATAATACAATAAGTAGAAAGAAGTTAGAGGTTAGTTCTGTCACCTCAACAAAATAAAAAAGTCAATTATTCTTCATCTTCACACACAAAAATGGTGTTTTGATAGAGCTATATATATATTAATGCTCTCATATAATCCAATAGGCTCCACTAATCCTAATACTTCAAGGTATAGTAAATTATTCTCCTCCACATTCCCTGCTTATGTTAACTGAGAGGCTTCAAGAAGTCCCCAACCCATCTCAAATGTTAGTCTATACCTAACAATCCTAAGTAGTAACCATTCACAAAGTAGGTTCCATATCTTTTACCTTTCAATTACTTCTGCTCCATCCTTCTCCCCAAAGTCTGGAATTTTTGTCTATCTCTTCCACATCAGGATCCAGACTAGGTCAAAAGTAGTCCAGGGTCCCTGAATAAATATACCCAACCAAAGTTTTAAGAACATCCTTAACCTGGATCTGGAGCAAAGCCACGGGAATTCATGATTTTCTCATGTCTTTATTGGGGTATGGGAATGTCTATTGTTATTCGGTACACTCAGAAGGATTTTTCTTTGTTTTTCCCTATCTATGCGGTAAACTGCTTCCCACCAAAATAAATCAAATTCTCTGTCTTCCTAGCTCAATAAGTGAGGTTTAACTATTTCTATAATGACCCTAGCTAAAAGCTCCAGTTTACTCAACCAAATCTCAAAATGGGAAATTTAAATTGACAATGGAAATTTAAATTGACAAAATTACCATGGGACTCATAAATAAGAGAATAACTGAAGTCCAAAAATAATCAGTAGATAGTAAACAGTGAAACTGAAGAATACATTTAGGAAATACTAAAAAGCGATTAATGGATTAAGTAGGACAAAATAACAAATTGCTAAGACAAAACAAGTACAAACACTGGGCTATTTGGCATTATTAAGAGCAGCCTTCACCCCAAGTTCCAAATCTAAACCTCAAAGACTTAATGAGAAAAAAAAAGAAAAAAAACTTGTCCCAAAAGCAGGAAAAATTCTGAAAGCAGAATTAACATTGAAGGATCACAGTGTGGAAGAATACTAAATATAGGTTCAGAAAGTATGAAAATGTTTCAACTCTAAAATAATAATTTAAAAAAATTCAACAACTCATAAAAAATCATTATTGAAAATGACAATTGGAAAATCATTATTTTTCAAAATAGCTTTTTAATAAAAGAAAAGCAAGAAATTTGAGCAAAACATTTAAAAAATCTTTAAAATATAGGCTTAGATTTCAAGTCACAAATTTTGGAAATATATTTAATGACATATAAAATTTACTAAACGTTTTTAAAGAAAGACACTGTACATAACAGAGATTTGCAGTTTTATTTGCAGTCCTTGTCTTCTGTTTTACTTTGATTATGGAAACTTTCATTTTATACGTTTATAAAATCCAGAATTCAAAAAAACTTAAATTATGTTATTTGATAACAAAAATGTACTTGAAAGCTAAATAAAATCTGAGAGAACTGATCAAGAAAAACCTATAATTAAAAAGATTCCTTTGAGCAGTAGAAGAGGAACTTAAAAATGATTGCCTGATAAGTTCAAAACAAGAAAGAAATATATCTTTAAGTCTTTTACTACTTAATAATTAAGATTCAAAGTGTTTTATATATGTAAATATGTATGTGTATCTGTAATTTAATTCACATCACTTACTTTTTTTTTTGCAAGGCAAATGGGGTTAAGTGGCTTACCCAAGGCCACACAGCTAGGTAATTAAATGTCTGAGGCCGGATTTGAACTCAGGTACTCCTGACTCCAGGGCCGGTGCTCCATCCACTGGGCCATCTAGCCACCCCACCACTTACTTTTAATGTGGAACCTTAACATATAATGGCAATTTATTCGTATCATAGTCTGACTGACCTGGGATTTCATTGTTTTAGTAAACCCACAGAGGATACTCCTTAGATCTTTGCAGACTGGCAACTGTCTGGTTTGGTGCATTAAAATGTTAAGAGATTTGCTCAGAGTCTTACAAGCTGTAAGAGGCAGGTCTTGAACTCTAGTTTTCCAAAAACTAAGGCTAGCACTTTATTTACTATGCCACATTGTCTATATAATAAATAGAAATTATTAACACTGACACAATAGATGAGTGATCATTTAAACATGAAGAATTTAAAAATCAACACCACAAAAGAACAAAAAAGGCTTCTCATATAATTTTTTAAGTAATTTTTTCAAAATGGCCAAGAAAAAAATAATCACTATGTTATATATGTTATTCATAAATATTCAAACCCTTATTAATTAAAATAAAAAGATCTAAGTAATTTGTAGAAACATTCAATATTTATGGATATATCAGTTCAAAATGCTTTAAAAAGTTGATATTTCCCAAATTGAATTATTTATTTATGGTAATACCCATAAAATATCAAATGACTTCTTCAAAGAACTAGATGAGAGATAACAAAATGTATATTAAAAAACAAGAATATCAAGAGGCATATAAAAAAATAAAGAGAAGTGCTAAAGAGAAGTAAACTTGCATTCCAAGAGTAAAGAACTTTATGAAGCAATTTTCATTGTAATTATCTGGTAATTGGAGGGGGGGGAAGAAAAAAAAGAAAAAGAAATAGACTAATGAAACAAAATAAAGATAACAGACAATACTTACAAACATACAAGCAATGCATACAAAAGATCAGTGTTTGATAAACTAGGGGAGATATTCATTATTTGACAACTGTACCTGAGAAAACAAGTTACTAATAGTAAATGATTTATACCCATATCTCATACCATATACCTTAGTGAATTTCCAGATAATCAATCAATCAACAATGATTTATTATGCATTTGTTATGTTAGGTATTTTTGTTAGATGATGGAATATGGGAAGAGAGAAAATACAACATATTCACAAAGTTTTATATAGGTATACATACACACATACACATATGTTGGGATAGAGGAAGGAGGAGAGAGAGACAGAGACAAAGAATAGGGGATTTGGGAAGTCTATTCACAATGATAAGATTATAGGGTGTGAGTCCCTGTTTAGAAGTTCTTAACTTTTTTGTTTGCAAAGGATTACTTTTGCAGCCCTGTCAAGCCTTAATGGACCCCTTCTCAGAATAACATTTTTAAAGACAAAATATATGTAGAACTATTTTTAAAAAAGTAATTAGGGGATCATTGCAGAAGTCCAAGGAAGAGTTAATGAGGAGTTAAAGTAATGGGCTTCTGATGTAAATGGAAAGAAATGGATGGGTATGATAGATATTGAGGACGTAGAATTGATAAGATTTATTAAATGATTGCAAATTTGAAGGTTCTTGAAAGTAAAGACTCTTCCTTCTTTGGGGCTTGGTTGAAGGGAAGTGAAGAGTGGAATATTTACAGGAAAAGATAATGAATTATACTTTGGACATATGGAGTTTCAGATGCCCAGGGTACTCCCAAGTGGAGACGTCTAGTAGGCAATGGACATGTGGGACTGGAGACCAGAAAAAAGATAAGATTTGAGAATCATCTATAGTGACATGAAAACTGAACTGGTAGAAGCTACCAACATGGAAGATGGGGAGGAGCAAGGACACGAATAAAAAACAGTGAAAAAGAAACTGAAGAGCAATGTCATGAAACTCCGGGGAACAGAAATTATTTAGGTGGAGAGGGTAGTCAAGCAGTGTCAAATGTAGCAAAAAGATCAAGGACAAGGAATAAGAATAGGTCACTGGATTTAACAATCAAAAGAGCATCGCTCACATTTTAGTTGAAGATCCTGGATGGAAGCCATAATGCAAGGTACTGAGACATGAGTGGAAAGAGAGAAATAAAGGGCAATGAGTAAACCGGATTTTTCTAAGTATTTGTCTCTAAAAGAGAGAAAACATTTAGGACAATGTTTATGGGGGGAGATGGTCAGGTCAAGTGAAAGCTTTTTTTCTCATTTGAAGGATGGAAGATATCTGGGAATGCTTTCAGGTAGTTGAGGAATCAGTGGATAAAAAGAGGTTGAAAATTGTCAGGAAGTAGGGGAAAGATTAAAAGGGCAAGCTCCAAGAGAACAGGAGAGGCTGCATAAACAAAGGCTCAGATAGAACAGTTGACCTGGGTAAGGAAAACGTCAACACATCTTCTGAGAATGGGGAATGAGACTGAGATGATTTTAAATGTGATGGTGAGGAAGAAAGGGAGCTCACAAAGATTGACCTCAATTTTTTTTTTTTTTTCATTTAAATTTCTCAGTAAAGTATAAGAAGTCTTCTGAGAGGAACAGGGAAAAGGGTGATTTGGAATAGCCATTGTGGCAAGTACTATGATAGACTTAAACATAAAAAAAAGATAGAAAAATAAGAAAATTGAGTAATGTAGTTTTTCACTTATGATAGTAAAATGGCTACTCCTATTTAATAAACAGAATAATCCTTAAGGAGAAGCTGGATGTGCTTGATTACATTAAAATAAAATATAACAAATATTAGGGATTCAAAACTTGACATCTAAAAATGTAGATATATGAAAATGGTTGAACATTTAAACAGGTAATTTCCTGTTTGTAGTAGAAAAATAGGGGATGTGAATGTACAATTTATAAATCAGTAAACAGAAATTATTAATTTCTTTAAAAACGTTAATCAAGGGATAGCTAGGTGGCGCAGTGGGTAAAGCACAGGTCCTGGAGTCAGGAGGATCTGAGTTCAAATTTGACTGCAGACATTTAATTATTACCTGTGTGATCTTGAGCAAATCACTTAACCCCATTGCCTTGCAAAAAACCCACAGACAAATCCAAAACAAACAAACAAGTTAATCAAAGCAATTCAAATTATAACAACTCTGAGGTACCACCTTACATATGGCAAATTGGCCAACATAATTAAAAATAATAAAATTCAATGATAATCAAGATATGAAAAAATGTATGTGCTTTTGTTGCTGGTAAAATTGAAAACTTTGAGAATTTTGTGGAAATTAATCTTGCAGTTACAAAAATAATCACATTTTTGATTCTATAATTTCTAGAGGGAATTAGGTGACATGGTAGAAAAGAGTGCTGGTGTTGAGTCAGGAAGACCTGAATTCAAATCTTGCCTCAAATACTTAACTATCTGGGTGAACCTGGGCAAGTCTGTCTTAGCTTTCTTATCTTTAAAATGGGGATAATAATAACACCTACATTCCAGGATTGTTGTGAGCATAAAATGAAATAATGTTTGCAAAATGCTTGTTTTCATTTAAGTATTATATAAATTCTTATTATCATGGTCACCATCATCATTATTATCTTTGGGGAGGATATACCCAGAAAATGTTATTGAACAGAAAAAAGCTGTCAGTTTAAAGATTTTTATAGAATCATCATCACTTATAATTGCAAAATATTTATAAGCAATCTAAATGCCAATCAATATATAATTATTAAACAAATTACAGTATACTTGTTAAAATTCTATGATTGAATTAAAATATACAAATAAAGGAATCTAGAAAGACATTTCTAAAATATTATCTATAAAGGGGGTTGGGGGAGAGAGAGAGAACCAGAATTAATCTGTTAACAATCATTTAAATGCCTACTATATGGTGGGCAATAGGTTACAAAAAAGAAAAAAAATATGAAACTATCTCTTCCTTTGAAGAGCTTACATTCTATGAAGGACTTGTACATAAAAGGAAATGCAAAATATAAACAAGGTAATTTCAATGATGGGAGACTACAGTCATGGTGATCATCAGGAAAGACCTCATGTAGGAGGTAGTACATGAATTGAGTTCTGAGGGAAACTAAGAATCTTAAAGGTGAAGGTGAGGGAAGAGTGTGTTCTAGGTATGGAGATAGCCTATGTAAAGGAAAAGAGATGAGAGATGGAATGTTGTTCATGAAGAACAGTGGCTTGAGTATAGAATGTAGAGTGAATGTGTGTGTGTATGTGTGTGTGTGTGTGTGTGTGTGTGTGTGTATGTGTGTATTGTGAAATAAACCTCAAAAGCCCATCTTTATTGCAGCTCTTTTTGTTTTTTGGTGTTTTTTTTTTTAGTTTTTGCAAGGCAATGGGGTTAAGTGGCTTGCCCAAGGCCTCACAGCTAGGTAATTATTAAGTGTCTGAGGCCACATTTGAACTCAGGTCCTCCTGACTCCAGGGCCGGTGCTTTATCCACTGCACCACCTAACAGCCCCAAAAGCCCATCTTTATTATGAATTCTAAAAAAATTCATGCTCAAAGGAAAAGGAATCCATTGCTACCCCAGAATCACCTTATGACTGTATATAAAAGTAAAAGAGAGGGAGTAGCTCAATGGACAGAAGCACTGGTCCTGAAGTCAAGAGGACCTGAGTTCAAATCAGATCTCTGACATTCATTAGCTTGTGACCTGGGCAAGTCACTTAACTCCAACTGCCTCAGAAAAATAAATACATAAAAATAAATGAGAATGTATGAGAAAGTAACTGATAAAGACTAAGGGATAGTGCCTGGAAAACCATTGATATGTCTAAATTTATTTAAATGTAAATTTAACTATTTGTATTGATTTTAATATTCAGTTTATGATATAGCATTAAAGTTAGAGATCATTTTATTGCCTGGAAGAAGCTTGGGATTGTTAAAATGATGCAATTTTTTAAATGCAATGCAGCTTGTTCTCTTTCTACCATTCAACTATGGGCCCAATTCAGCTTTCAGTTGCAGTGCTTGTCCCAGACAAGATAAACTGACTCAGTGAGCTATTTGTTGTTGCAACAGAGTATCACAGTCTGGATGGTCAGTCAGCTTTTATCCATTTAGTTATTTTTTTTTCTATAGGGATTGTCAAATTTTTCTTTCTTGTATAAAGATGGATCTCATTGAAGAAGTCTTGTAAAATTCTGGTGGTGTTAGATGTAATCAGTACAATGTCTTTTTTTTTTCTTTTTTAGTTTTTTTTGCAAGGCAAGGGGGTTTAAAAAGTGGCTTGCCCAAGGCCACATGGCTAGGTCCTGACTCCAAGGCCAGTGCTCTATCCACTACACCACCTAGCCGCCCCCTTAATCAGTACAATGTCATCCACTAAGAAGATTATTTGGAATACCTTACAGTTTGTGGAGAATTCATCCTCCATGTGGATCCTATTCACAACATCATCCATGAGAAAAGTTATCTCCGGAAAGATTATGTTTTGCTGTTTCTATTTTGATTAACTTTAATAACTAGTAGCCATTGACTATTTTTATATATTTTCATAAAGCATTCTCTTGATATTGTATCTATATACATATATACACATATCATTCTCATAAAAGTTTTATGAGAAATGTAAGCAAACTAGCTTATTTTCTCTATCACCTTCTTTGGTGGTAATGATATTGGTTTTTTTCCCCTTTATTTTAGCATTTTCCTTTTCCAGAGATGGTTGTTTAAAATTAACTCAGTGGTTCCAACATTGTATTATCTCCAGTATGCATATTTTCAGTGTATATTTCAGCTGCTCTGGCAATTCATTAAGGGCCACTTCTATTTCCTTGGATAATGATCTGGGACCAAGGTACTGGGAGGGCTGATTGTTACACTGCAGATGAAAATGAGAAAAGGAAAATGGTAGGGTACTAAAGGAAACTGGCAGGAAATGATGAGAGTCAAGATTCATATCTTTGTCTTTTTTGCTTTTTTTTTGGCATTGATAGCTTGATAGATTTTGTCAGGTTTAAATAAGTGCAATTATAGTCTTTTGTTTTAGCACAAGTAGTTTACCAAAGGATAATGATCTAATACAAATGTACCCTTACTTTTGGAGAAGGAATGGCAAAACACTCCAGTATCTTTGCCAAGAAAACTCCAAATAGGGTCACAAAGAGTCAGACCCAATTAAAATGACTGACAACAACCTTTACTTTACAAAATAACTGAATTATTGAAGAGTTGAGTATAAAATGAACTTTTGTGAAACTAATAATATTTTTAAATGTATCAACAGTTAATCCAAAAGGTTCCCTGCAGTGAAGTCTTCAGCAGAGCAAAAAATTCTGTTGTAATCCAAACTATTACTAATTTATCTGTTAAATAAGTCTAGTTTAAACAAAGTATGTTACTTTTTCTTTAAGTGGGGCTGTAGCTAGTGTTTGTCAAAGAGAACCATTTTTAATCATAATTTATAGTAAAATAAATGTATGTTAAATTGCAACATATTACAGAATTAAATAAGTTATATTTTATTCAATTTTAATTTTTACAAACAGCATAAGAAATGTGAAATATTAGTGAGACTCATCACTGGAGAAAAGTATATAATTCTAAAATGAAAATAATTTGGTTTTGTCTCTTCTATTTCCCATCTAACCCTAGAACCAGAGAAAATGAATCATTATTGTTCTATCCTTACTAATAAAAAATACCTTGAATTCATAAGCTGCTACAATCAAACCTTTTTTTTAGCAGTAGCATGTTATAGGATCATCAATATATTATTTTTCACATGGGTTTTATTTATAAAGTTTTAATTTTACTTATTCCATCCTTCAATAGAAGCATGGCCATTATTTCTTTCTAAAGTAGGCAGACCAAATTCCCATGATGCCAAGGCAAGAAAGCAGGGAGTCTACTAACTTGTTGCTCCCTATTCAGTGCTGGAAAAGTAGAAGTTACTCCACTGACAGCTGTACAACTACTCAGTTGCTATGTGGGATTGATTGTCTGACCCTAAATAAAGATGGCAACAAAGTTTGGATTCCATCACACAAATTATAAAGACTGAAAACACAGATATCTTCTTGATGAGCTAATGTATAATATTTGTGATTAGATATAAGCATACTAAAGTATAATGCTTCATCAGAAGAAAGGCAAAAGATTTTTTAAAATGCAAAAGCAAAGCATGTTATCTAATTTAAAATTCATAACAGAAGCTTCTCTCTCTTAATAGAAGACTTGCAACTCCAAAAGTACAACTACTTTTTTACAAAATTGAGTTTAAAACAAGTTTGTTTTTTTAATAAAAATATAATCTGGATAATAATGATCTTTAAAAATGTCTTATCTTGGGGCGGCTAGGTTGCCTAATGGGTAGAGCACCAGCCCTGGAGTCAAGAGTACCTGAGTTCAAATCTGATCTCAGACAGGTAATAATTACCTAGCTGTGTGGCCTTGGGCAAGCCACTTAACCCCATTTGCCTTGCAAAAATTTAGCACTAGAAAACTAATGGTTATATTTCATTGGGATAACAAACTTACATAGATTATTATTTCCCGCCAAATTCATTAGTTGTGTTTGCTTTAATTGGGTCCATTTCCCTTATTTAGACTTGGAAAAATAATATTTATTTCTATTTTATAGATTAGACAACAGGAACAGAGTGAATATGTCATAAAGCAAAGCAGTAAGAGAGGCTGGATTAAAATCCAAATGTACCTGCTCATTCCTGTTATTGAAACCAGGTTCATTCTTAATTTTAGGAAATATTAAGCTCCCTAAAAATCGTTGGCCAGAATTTGATTGTACTCTCTTTCCCTTAAAATACACACACACACACACACACACACACACACACACACACACACACACACGAAAAGATGGGACATTACCTTTGCACTCTGTACTTTTCTCCAGAACTTAACCTCCTACTGTAGAGAATGTCTGACTGGTTTTGTTGAGATTAAATATATATGTAGCCTCTTAATAAGTATCATTCGCTAATAATGGAGAGTTGTGGGCTAGGTTAAAATGTGTTTTAATTCCAACCCCTATTGTAGAATACAACTCATCACATTTGACTTTTTCCTTACCATTTTTTTTTTTTGCGTTTTCTTTTAAAGGAAAAACACTCTAGAAAAATACCTCCGAGTAGGGGCCTGGATTTTAAACACTAAGGTAGAAGCGAGATCTTCAGGGGGTTGAGATGAACAGGCAGTAAAGGAATTCCAGAGCACCGCAGGATTCGGCGGATTTTGCATTTGGGAAACGGACTCACCGGCAGAAGCTGATGCTGCATATAGGTCAAAGGGCGTAGGTTCGGGGACCCGCTCCCCACATCTAGAAGTGGATACAGTATCTGTTTCTGAGGTCACCTTCAGGGACAGGTGAATTGCGAGGGGCTAGGGGTGGGGTAGGAGCTCTTCCACGCCACTGACAGCCCTGTGGAGGGGGAGGAAATGCGTCCGGGTGAGGCGGAGCAGGGAAGGCCCACCCACGTCTAAGAAGGGATCCCCGCAAGCTCCAGCCCCCCCGGAGCCGAGGTAAGGGACTGGGACCCTCCCGGGTTCTCGGCTTTCTCGGCGGGGGCCTCGAGGGGGGTGGGCTGGGGCGCCCCCGAGGCGCCTTTCGGAGGGGTCCGGGATCTGCCCTCGGCCCCGGAGCCGGACACCTTCCCGCTCCCCACCCTCCCCACCTTCTCCAGCCGCTCTCGCTCTTAACAGCATCGGTCTCTATGGCGACCCGAAACCCAGCCTCCCATTGGCCCGTTCAATATGAGGGCCGGGCCAATAGGGTGGGACAGCCTTCCGCCGCCGTCCAATGGGAGCGGGCGCGGGGCAGGTCGGGGACGGCGGCGTGCTGACGTTCCCGGGAGCCCTGGGCCGGCTGGCTGGGGCGGTGGGGCCGCTCGGCGGAGCTCGGCAGCGCCAGGCACCTGGGCTGAGTCGGTGCCGTCGCCGGGGGAGGTGGCACCATGGGCACCGGGTAGAGGGGGGAAGCCGGCCGCCGCCGCCGCCTCGCCGCCCGGGGGTGGGTGGGAGGCGTGTGCCGGGGAGGGGGCGGGCGGGCGGGCGGGGGCCCGGCGGGGGGAGGGACGCTCCCTCGGCCCCGGCACTTTTTTCCTGGGTGCCGCAGCCGCGACCCCTCCGCGCGGATGTCCCCGATTCCCGGAGCGACGGCCGCCGCTTCCCGAGCCGGAAAGTAAGTGCGCGGCGCGCGGGGAGGGGAGGGCAGGGCCGGGCCGGGCGGCCGCGCTGCCCCGGGGGCGGCCGGGTGGGGGAGGGGCGGGCGGCGCCCCCCCGCCTCGTGCTCCCGCCTCCCCTCCCCCACGCCGAAGTTTCCCCTCCATTTGCATTCCCCTCCCCCCGCCCCGCGCCCCGGACTTTGGCCGCCTCTGCGCGCCCCCCCCCCGCTCCTCCCGCTCTCCCCCCCCCCCGGGCGCGCGCTCCGCGGGTGCGCGTCCCGGGCCCCGCAGCCCCCCGACGGCTCGGCCAGAGTTGCGGTGCGGCTTCCCGGCCGGCTCCCGGGAGGCAGGTGTGCGGGCGAGGGCGGCAGGGAGCGCGCCCGCCCCGGCCCCGGCCCCGGCCCCGGCCCGGGCCGTGCAGGAATGCGCGGAATGCCCGCGCCCCGGAGCATCCTCCGGGCCGCTCCGGCTCGCGCTCGGGTTTGCGGCATTTTCCTCCGGGAGGATGAGTTTGGGGGAGGGGGGAGACCGAACGCACAAGGTCATCCAGCCCTCGCCGAGCCGCCCGGCTGCCCCGGTTGGGCTCGCTCGGAAACCGGGACCCGAAGGTGGACGTTCCCAGGAGGGCATCGCCGATTTTAAAATGTCTGTTGGTGCTCGTGAACGGGAGACGGAATGCGAGCAAGATTCGCGCTCCTCACATGTCATAAGAATTGTCATTTTTTTTTTTTGGTCTACTTCAGAATCCATATAATGCATAGTGAATAGAGACGGAGAGGCGGTGTTTGGCCGGAGATGGGACTGATAGAGCTGTCTGCTACAGTTAAACGAGGTGCCTGCCAGTTACCTTTGCAAATGGCAGAGAAATGCCACGAGCTGCAGCAATCGCACGCACGCCTCTTCCAGGATTTGCATTGCTTAAGAAAGGTTGCGTTTCTGGTTTTGTAGTCATCCTGATCGCTTAAGGAGGAGGGGAAGAGGAAAAGGGAATAACTTGGAGCATGGTGACTTAGTTGAATAAAATGAAAAATTATTGCTATGGAGTTTTTAAATTAAAAGTTGATTTTTTTTCTTGACACGAAGGAAACAAGTTCAAAGAACGCTTTCGATAAATTTTTTTAAGAAAGGAACGTTTTTTTTTTTTGGTTTGCAAAATTTTTATATTCTCTTCCAGTTGGCTGTGTGATTTGTCGTTTGGATGACTTTTATTTGCAAGGTCACAGATAATTTTGTACAAATGTAATGAAAAAAAAAATTTGTAAAGAGCTTTCCTCCTGGTATAGAGAAACCTTAATGGAAGCCAGCTAAATTATTGTTTGAGTGGAAGTAAACAAAAGTAAGTGTGTGCTTAATATGAGACTTAGTTTGCTTTTGAGAATACGTACTATAAGCTTCTCTGTGAATTTTGGACCAGACTCAGGAAAATAATGAGTTTATTTCCCAGATTAAGATATTTTCTGTGGTTACCTGACTTGGATGAAAGCCTTTGTATGAAAATTGGACAAGGCAAAATAATAAACAAAAACTGATGGGGAATTATTCCTGGTTGTTAGTTTTCTTATACCTATGGTTACAATCACGAAATATTCTAAGTTAATGCTTTCTTGATATCTTAACATTGTAAGTGTAACAGCAAACTTTTTTTTTTATTAGAACCAATGGCAGTACAAGTTGAAATATATTCTTATTTTGGTCTGAAATTCAGACTACAAAGTAGAAAATAAGATTGTTGCTCTGCTGCATTAGGAAATTAAAATAACTATATACTGTATACCTATTTTGATATTTTGGGTAGCTAGTTTTAACTGCTTGACAGACCTTTCCATTATTAATCATGCATTCTAAAATTTTGATTCCATTCATAGAAAAAAAGCTCCATTCTGTTTGATTCACAACAGTAGGGAGTTCTTCAGATTTTTTTTAAATATTATATACTTTTTTGGAAGTCTGGTGAAAACCTGTTCTCAGAATGTTTTCTAATGCATAAAATAAACATACATAAGATTAGATAGGAAACCAATATTGCCATAAAGATGTAATTTTGTTTTCCAAGTCAAGTTCTGGGACCCCTGAACTCTGTCCACAGGGTGTGTTCCTGGTCTACAGTATTGGATTCTGCAGTACTGGGGAAGGTGCTGTGACCTTATGGCCAGAGATGGCAGAAAAAAAAAATTAGCTTGTGATTTAATTTAAAAAAAAAACAAATGTTTTTTCACTAGGTTGTAATTTAGAGGGTAAATCCAAACTGCAGAAATTTACCTATAATCTCAATACATTTCATATTTTATTTTAAAAAGGTGATTAAGATGTTGGTATTACATTTGAATTTTAACAGAAAATTTAAACTATCATGGGATTGTAAATATATCATTAGTATCTTCATTTCATCTGAAATATACCAATCTATTTAATAAAATATTAACATAGTTGGGGAATTTAATAAAATCTAGGGTATATGATCTATCTGCATTTATTCTCCATTTTCCTCAACTTGCTTATTTCTAATATAGCATTATTACTTGTATCCTTTCACCTTAAAAGGTGAATGAAGGGTGTAGTCCAGTTCTTCCAGTGCATAAACTTCTGGGATTTCTTAGGCATTTTTGGAAATTGCTTTAATTTGTTCAGGCTAGTTATTACTTTATTGTTCTAAATGGTACCCTGGTAACTTTTCTGCTAGCATTGACATACTACTCATGGAAACACAATTCTAATGGGCTTGATATGAGTAGAAAATGAATAATGCTATGATATTTAAGTATCTGTTTTAGAGCTAAAGTGAGGTTAACAGCAAAGAAGGGCAGAAACAAAACTTTGAGGATAAGCTGAATTTGTTTTCTTTTCATTATTGGGAAGCAGCAGCAAAAGTAGAGAGTTTTCACAAGTGTTGGATTTTTCTCCTGATTTCTTGTGGAACAAAATGTAATTTCATTGAGTTCCCTTTTTTTCTGAAACAAGCATGGCTTTCTAAAAGACTTTTTAAAGTTTTACTACTAGTAAAAAAGGGGAAACTGACTTTAAAAGCTCCCACTATATCCTTCCCCCCACACACACCATTGAGTTGAAGGGACAGCAAAATTACAGACACCTTATATTTGGGGGGGGGTAGGTTTTTTTGCAAGGCAAATGGGGTTAAGTGGCTTGCCCAAGGCCACACAGCTAGGTAGTTATTAAGTGTCTGAGATCAGATTTGAACCCAGGTACTCCTGACTCCAGGGCCTGTGCTTTATCCACTGCACTACCTAGCCACCCCCACACCTTATATTTGTTCAGCAAGATCTATTTCCTCTATATTTTATAGATTAGAAAAAAAAATTTTTACTATGACTGTTCAATAATTTCATTTTGAAACTGAGCAGGTTATGAAGACCATTAGAGTAAAGATTGAAGATATGTACTAGGTTCTAGCAGCCTCTTTCTACCTCTGTCAAAAGGGAACTGACTGAGGCAAGTATAGAAATGGGATTTTTCCTTCTAAATTGCATTTTTCCTTCTAAATGCATTAACATTATATAATATTCACATTGTTGCTTGTGCTGCCATGAAAGAATCCAACAAAACTTTGTATTCACTTGAATTATATGACTTAATAAATCTTTTTTTTTAAGGTTTTTGTAAGGCAAATGGAGTTAAGTGGCTTGCTCAAGGCCACACAGCTAGGTAATTAAGTGTCTGAGGCTGGCTTTGAACTCAGCTACTACTGACTACAGGGCCAGTGCTCTATCCACTGCGCCACCTAGCTGCCCCTTTAATAAATCTTAATAATAAAAAAGTAAAATTATGTTTAGTCTCAAATTGTAAAAATTGGAAGTTTGATATTTATAATATTCTCAAATCAATTGCAACACATTTCTCTTGGATCAATGAAATTTATTTCTGTTTAGTTTTGACATATCTATGATCATTTTATTAGTCAGCAGTCAATGAATATTTATTTAAGCACCTGTTGTATAACAGGTACTATCTCAAGCAGTTTGGAACTGGATAGAATTGGTAGGCAAAATTGCAGTATTAAAGCATGAATGACCATAAAGACTTTTGCATTAGTAATCAAAGGAAAGCTCATTTTAAGGAAGGGAGCGCACATTAGTAAATGTAAGCAGAACTGTTATTGGGTTTTAGCACTTGGAGGAAGGGATCCAAGAGCCTTCAAATTTGTAGGGTATAGGAATGTATGCTGCTGTGAAGTCAGTGACACATTTCTAAAGGAGGTAATTGTTTACTGGTGTGTAGGAGAGAGTACTGGACTCTATATAAAATTGTGGACCCAGTCTGGGTTCTGTAACCTAGCATGCAAGCAGTTGTCTTCCTCTTCCCTCCTATGATGCACATACCCAGATCCTCAGGTTGTAGGTAATAGTTTTGTGACTTCTTTTCTACTTTGAGACTTACTTTGATGTTAATTCTAACTTTTATATGTATAAAAGTGTTATATTTGGGGGCTTCTAGGTGGTGAGGTGGATAGAGCACCGACCCTGGAGTCAGGAGTACCTGAGTTCAAGTCGGGCCTCAGATATTTAATTACCTAGCTGTGTGGCCTTGGGCAAGCCACTTAACCCCATTCGCCTTGCAAAAAACCTAAAAATAAATAAATAAAAATAAAAGTGTTATATTTGGCTCTCCAAATTAATTCTATATGCTGTGATATGCCTTCTGAATGACCCACCCTTCCAAGTATTCAACAGATTTAGAAGAGCAGCTGGGGGGAGTTCATATCCATACTACTATATGGATGATAAAAAGCAGTTACATTGCAGTGTTCAGGGCAATAACACAACTCTACAGGTAATTATAGACTATTAACTTGCTTTATAGGGACAGATTCAAAATGTAAAATCTCATGAGTAGGGTCAGGGTATTTTGAGAAAGCAAGTAACCAAAATTCAGATGAACTAAGAGGGTATTGGTTTCCCCAAGTGATTATCAATAAAAAATAAAATCAGCTAACAACACATAAAGAAATTTGCCTCTGGAGATCCTTTAAGTATGTAGCACTTGAAGTCTTTAAAACTGCTTACAAGAGTATTTGTTCATTGTCAGAAAGAGTAGGAAGTATGAATAAACTTAATAAATTTGCTAACTTTAAAAGGTATAAAGTAATGGTCTCAGTTCAAAGAAGTGGAAAGTAAAATAGTTAAAATATAAACATATGTTTTATGTCCTTTTGCATTGAAATTTTGCATAATACACTTGTAAAATATGGTTGACTTGTCAGTTTAGGGAAAAGTGTTAGAAAAGTGGTAATTTTTGTGGATCAATTGATAGGTTCATGAATTGATACCTTTGGGCATTTGTTTTTTTTTTTACTGGACTATCTTAAGTGTATATTTTTTTAAATGATGTTGTTCATAAGCATTATGCATGTACATTGAACTTTAGGAACTTAAAAAATTTATGTAAATCTTTTTTTGAACCTATTTACTATTTAAACCTTTGATACCACATCATTATATTCTGCTTAGTAAGGAATTTTAATGAAGAAGTTGAGAATTTTCAAGGTCAAACAAGGGATATCTGGATTTTCTAGGTAAAATTATATGCCATCATAGGCTTACAAAGGTTTTGTCTTTATGTAATGCATTTTTATATATACATTATGATTTTTCTATGTTACTTATTTTCATTTTAGCCTTTATATTTCCAGACTAAAGAATCCCAATTTATGGGTTTTTTAAAATCATATCTTTAATATATGAAGATGAATCTGCTGGCTCAACATGGTAGAATTGTGAATCGTGTTTTTAGTAATAATGATGAATTTGCAATAGTTTTTCGTCTACTACTACTTTGTCCACCATTGGAAGGGGCCTCAGAAGACTATCTTAATTCAATATGTTCCTGAATTAAAGAATTACTCTTCAAGATCCAAGAAAGAAAAATGCCTTTGCTTAGAGTAGTCCAATCCAATTTTTTATAGCCCTAATTTCTTAAGATATTTTTCCTTAGCCTAAATCTTCTGTTTAGCCTCCTGCTCTTTATTCCTATTTTCTATCTTTTAGACAGAAGCAAAATAGATCTAGTCCCATTTCTGAATAGTGCTTTAAAATAATGTCATATATCCCCTAGCCACCAGAGTCCCCTCTTTCCCAAGTTCTCCCTTCTTGATCATTTTAGTTTCGTTTCTCTGGACCATTTCCAGTTGTATTCTGTTGGTCTTGAGGTTTAACTGATAAACTTTGCTTTTAGTATAAGGATGAGATTCATACTGTCTGTTTTTGTTCAGGAGTTTTCTGTTGAGAAAATGTAGAGGCAAAGTGAAATAGTGGCTAAAATGCTGATTTTATACAGTGCTTTTCCATTTGCAAAATGCTTTAGTGCCATCTCATTTTATTCTCACAACAATCCCAAGAAGTAGTTCCTGTTATATAATACATTATATTATAATAATATATTACATTATAATAATAATATATAGAGGATAATCCTCATTTTGCAGATGAGAAACCTCAAACAAAAAGGTCCAAGGTCACATGACTAGTAATTGTCTCAGGCAGGATTTGAACTCGGGTCTTCCTGACTCTAGGTCCACTGTTCTCCTTACTGGGTTAGCCTAGCTGCCTACCTGTCTGGTTGAAATTCTGCCTGTGATACTAACCTTGTGACTCTGTGCAAGTAACTTTTCTCTGCCTCAAACATGTCCCTAGGACTTCAAGTATACCAAGTCAGAGTGGTATAAGTCCTGGGGATGGAGGGCTCCAAAATGGCAAAATCACAGATCCTTGCAAAATAAAGAGAATATCTCTTCCTCAAAATTAAAAAAAAAAATTAAACCCAGAAGCTTTTTAGGAATTAGTCTTTGACTTCAGAAATTTAAAACTTACTTTAAAGAGATAAGGTCCATTGACATGAAAAAAGAAACAACAAAATAGTCTATCTCTGTCTAATGGTGTTTATAGAAAATTAATACTACAGATGTATAGAAGAGGGGGAGTTGGAAGTCAACAATTACTGGGTTATCATGAAAGTAGGAGACATAAGTTGAACCTTGAGAATGGACAAGTATGTGTGGAAGAAGTTTCCATTTTAAGGACCCATCATGGCTTAAGGTGTGTAGTTGGGAAAACATGTCATGCATATAGAAGATAAGGAGAGTAATCTGCTCAAACAATTTTGTTGATATATGGTATTGAAAGAGAAGTTTGGGGTTTTGAGGCAATTTAGAGTTATTTTGTAAAACAATCTTATTGTTGAAATTGAGGAGTTCAGATTAGAAGTATTTGAGTGTGGCTTGGATAGTGGTAGTCTTGAATTTAAATTCATCCAAACATTAAAAAAATTGTACTATTATTGGTAGAACCTATGGATTATTACAAGTCTTTTGGAAAGCCTTTGGAATAAAAAAATAAATTAACTAACATATCCATATCTTTTGACCTAGAGATTCCATTAAGCTTAATCTCCTCCATTGATAAGAAAAGCCCCCAAATTATTTGTAGCACCATTTTTTGTTATAAGAGAGATTTGAAAATAAAGTCAATACCAACCAATTGGGAAATAGTTAAGCAAATTGTACATAAATTTAATGGAGTAAAATGATTATGTTAGAAGCAGCAAATGTGAATATTGAGGAGCATGGAAAGATCTACATGATATGCTGTTGATTAGAGTGAGCAGAGCCAAGAAGACAATATGCAGGGATTACGTAATATAGTTATCCCTTCCACATCACAGCAGTTTGGGGCATGGCACCCTCTTGATCTGGAAAATCAAATCTATGTAAAAATTTTTTGGCTCTCCCTTTCTATCAGAGAAAATCTATTTTTTCCCCTTTTATGTGGTATTTACAGTACCTTGTTATACAATTTGATTTAAACATTTCTGAGTTTCTAACCTTTTTCCATGTTGTCTGCTGACCCTTGCATGTCATCTGTAGCTTCCACAAAACTTACCCCCATAATTCTCATTCACAAAAATTTCTTATTCTGAGTGTCAGTATATCAAAATCAAGATGGTTAAAATCGTGCTGTAGAAGGGATAACTGTAAATGGAAAGAGTAACCACAATAAAAACCAAAGATGTCACAAAATTATAAAGAACAAGCATGACTCAAAAGAAGAGATGTGAGAACCATCGCTTAGCCGCTTAGTTGAGGTAGGAGGTCAACAAATGTTATTTGTTGAACATAGATATGAACTTTTTTGTTGTTTTGATGAAATCCAAAAGTATTAATGATATTGATTTCCCATTTTTTGTCTTTAAAAAATACTATTTGTATTTTTATTGGCTCTCTTGGGAGATAGGAGAAGCAGGGAGAGATACTGGGGAAAACTTGGAGTTAAAAAAAAATCAATAAAAACTTTTTTTTAAAAAAAGACTGCATTGCAGATTTTTAAAAAATCAAAGTCTCTTACCCCAAGAAGTTTACATTTTGTTTGGGGAATAAAAAGTATAATACAAAAGTAAACTGAAAAGGGAGAAAGTGCTAACATTTGAAAGACTGGATAAGGAAAGGTTTCACCTAGAAAGTGGCACTCAAGCTGAGAGTTTTCAGTAAAGAATTTGGAGAGGGAGTATAGGGTAAATTCAAGGGTTAGAAAATGGCTTACACAGTTAGAAAGCATTAATCGCCTATTGTGTTTCAGGTACTGTGAATGAAATTTTCTTGAGAGGAGTGGTTTTCATTTTTTACTTTGAATTTCAGTGCTTATATGGGGGGGCATAACATATAGACAGATAAGCAAATATAAGATCTATGCAAAATAAATAAAAGTAAATTGTGGGAGTTGACTCCTGGACAGGACTAGAACCTGGGTGGAGATCAGGAAAGATTTGATTATGTCAGATGTATCAATTGAGATCAGCTTTTGAGGGAAGCAAGGTGAAGAATGCATAGGTGAGGGTAACAACCTATACAAAGATAGAGAACTGAAAAATAAAATGTCATGTGAGAAAAGTGAAGTAGACCATTTTGTTTTGATATAAAGAGCATGAAGGGTAATATTGTATAATAAGCTTAGGGAGGCATATAGAAGTTTGTATTTATTATAAAACCAAGGAATCAGTGGAACTTTCTGAGCAGGGAAATTGTTCCTGAGTTTTAGGGAAGATCACTGAGTAGCAGCCATGGGGAGGATAGATAGGAGAGGGTTAAGGAATGAGATAGGGACATCAATTGGGTTCTATTAGTCTAGGTGAAAGAGGAAGGAGGAGAACTAGAGTGGGTTGAGATGTTTTATAGTGGAGTGAACAAAAATTTGGCCAGTGATTGGAGATGAGGAATAAGGTGGGTGATGAAGGTTAAGGAAGAGTGGGAAGTCTAGAGTGATTCTGAAATTGTAAACAAATGCACAAAGTCGGATAATGGAGTATCAATGACTAGGAGCAACAAATAGTCGTTTAGTTTGGACATGGATTTCGGTCAATCTTCAGTAAACATCTAAGTGCTTTCTATGGGCTAGGCATTGTGCAAGGACTAAGGATATAAAAATGAAAAAGATGGACCTCAAAAAAGCTTACAATCAAATGGAACTATACTGAAAAGAAAGCTAGGGTGTGATAGAATACCTGAGGGGAAGGTGGAGAAACCAAATAAGTCGAAAAAGAGTCAGAATGAATGCAGCTGGATGAGGAATGAGATGTCTTAGCAGATGCCAGTTATCTTCCTCTTCTTAAATGGAGGAGGAGAGAATACAGATTGGTCACTTAGAGAGTTATTATTGTGAAATTAAACAAGAAAGTAAGTGAAAGCTAGATTATGAAGGTCTTCAGGTTTGTCTTTTATCATCCTGGAAATAGGCAACAAGGGGTGTTCTTTTATATAAATATTTTGTTTCCTAATTATAAATAGTAGTTTCTACCTGTCACTTTTACATATTTTTCCCCATCCTCTCTTCCTTCCCCACAGAAGGCAGTCTTATAATCTTTACATTGTTTCCAGGTTATGCATTGATCAATATTGAATGTGTTAAGAGAAAAATCATATCCTTGAGGAAAAAATAAAATATTGGAGAAAGTAAAATTATATAGTATATAAGACAACTTTTTTTAAAAAAAATTGAAGGTAAAGATCTTTGGTCTTTGTTTAAACTCCACAGTTTTTTTCTCTGGATACAGATGGCATTCTCCATTGCAGATATCCTAAAATTGTCCCTGATGAACTGAGCAAGTCCATTAAGGTTGATCATCCACCCCCATGTTGCTCTTAGGGTGTACAGTGTTCCTCTAGTTCTGCTCATATCACTCAGCAACAGTTCATGAAAGTCTTTCCAGGCTTCTCTGAAATTCCATCCCTCTTGATTTCTAATAGAACAATAGTATTCCATAACGCACAGGCAATTTGTTCATCCATTCCCCAATTGATGGACATTTGGGGGAACGTTTCTTATTTTTAACATTCTATTCTTTTTAATTTTTGAGTTCTAAATTCTTTTTCTTCCTCCCATGCCCTCCCGCGCCCACTAAGAAGACAAGCAATATAGCAATATAGGCTTTTTTTGTTTTTGTTTTTTGCAAGGCACTGGGGTTAAGTGACTTACTCAAGATCACACTGCTGGGAATTATTAAGTGTCTGAGGTCGTTTTTGAACTCAGGTCCTCCTGACTCCAGGGATGGTGCTCTATCCACTGCACCACCTAGCTGCCACAATGTAGCAATTATACATGTGACATCTTGCAAAACATTTCCATATGAAAAAAAGAAAAAATTATTCTACAGTTTGATACTCAGTTCATCAGTTTGCTCTCTGTATTGTATTGATCAGAGTAGCCTCATCTTTCACAGTTGATCAACAACACCACATTGCTATTATTGTGGTCAATGATCTACCACTTACTCTCACTTTGCTTTGTATCAGTTCATATATTCTTTTCATGTTTTTCCGAAACCATCCCCCTTATTATTTATTATAGCACATTAATACTCCATTACAATCATGTGACACAACTTGGTCAGCCATTTCTCAAAGAGCATCTCTTCCATTTCCAATCCTTTGCTACCATAAAAAGGAGCTGTTGTAAATACATATTTCAACATCTATTTACTTTTTCTTTAATGTCTCTCAGGTAAAGACCTAGTAGTGGTATTGTTGGGTCAAAAGGAATATGTCATTTTATAGACTTTGAACCTGGTTTCAAATTGTTCTCCAGAATGGTTGGATCAATTTACAACTACCAGTAGTTGATGAATGTATCTATTTTTCCCTCAACCCCCTCCTCATTTTCTATTTCTGATAGTAAGGAGATGTTGCCTCAGAGTTGTTTTAATTTGCATTTCTCTAATAGCGATTTAGAGAGTTTTTCTGTATGACTGCCTATTTTTCATTTGGGACCATTTATCTTTTGGGAAATGGTTCTTATTTTAGTAAACTTGACTCAATTCTATGCTCAATATATATTGAGAAGAGTCTTTATCAGAGAAACTTGCTAAAAAGATTTTTGACATCACTTCATTATCTATGGTACCTTTTAGCAAAATATGGCTTCCCCAATAATTGCTTTTAAATTAGTTTTTGGGGCAGCTAGGTGGTGCAGTGGATAAAGCACTGGCCCTGGAGTCAGGAGTACCCGGGTTCAAATCCAGTCTCAAGACACGTAATAATTACCTAGCTGTGTGGCCTTGGGCAAACCACTTAATTCCATTTGCCTTGCAAAAACCTAAAAAAAAAATTAAATTAGTTTTTGTTTTTTTGCAAGGCAATGGTTCAGTAGCTTGCCCAAGTCCACACAGCTAGGTAATCATTAAGTGTCTGAGGTCGGATTTGAACTCAGGTACTCCTGACTCCAGGGCCCGTGCTCTATCCACTACAACACCTAGCCACCCCTTTAATTGCTTTTAAAAGCTTTTGCTTTGTCAGAAGTCATGATTGCTGCACCTGCCTTTGTTTTTAGTTTAACTGAAGGACATTAGATTCTACTCTAACCTTTTATTTTTTTAAATCATTTTTAAAAAATAATATAATTAAAAATTATTTTTAGCAATAAAATTCCCTTTCCTGCTACTTATATTATTTGAAATGTACATTAAAGAAAAAAAACTAGAGCATAAAAGTCTGCTTGATTTTTTTTTCATGGATTTTTTTTAAATTTTTTAAAATTTTTTCAATTACATGCAAAGATAGTTTTCAACATTCATCCTTTTGCAAGTTTTTGAGTTCCACATTTTTCTATCACCTTCCCACCTCTCCTCTCATAGCAGTGAATAATCTGATATAGGTTGTACATGTACAATTGTGTTTCACATAGTTTCATATTTGTCATGTTGTAAAAGAAAAATTTAGAAGTGAGGAAAAAAACATGGGAAAAGAAAGAAAAAACATAAGTTTTAAGTAGTGAATATAATGTGCTTTGCTCTCTATTCAAACTCCATAGTTTTTTTTTTCCTCTGGATGTGGATGGCATTTTCCATTAACAGGTCTCAGGATTCTCTTTCATCATTGAACTGCTTAGAGGAACTGAGAACATCATAGTCTCACAATATTGTTCTTAATGTATTAGGTGGCACAGTGGATAGAGTATCAGCTTTGGAGTCAGAAGGACCCTGAGTTCAAGTGGCCTCAGACATTTAAACATCTGTGTGACTTGGGCAAGTCAGTTACCCCTCATTGCCTCACAACCAGTCATCTCCAGTCCTAATTAATATCTGAACACTGGAACTAGATGACTTCTGAGGAAAAAGTGAGGGCCCAGCCCTTCTTCATTTAAATACAATTCACTTGTTTGCCCTGGCATCATCTCCCTGAGGTCATGATCTTCATGAGGGACACAACTACAATGATCTCCTGGTTCTACTCACTTCACTCAGCATTAGTTCTTGTCTTTCTAGGCTTTCCTGAAGTCTGTCCACTCATGATTTCCTATAGAACAATAGTAATCCCATCACATTCATATATCATAATTTGTTTGAGTACTCCCTCAATTTCAAATTCTTTGCCACTACAAAAAGACCAGCCTTTTATTTTAACTGTGTTTGTGTGTGTATGTGCACACATGCATCATTCTGTTTACAAGAATATCTCTTGTAAACAACTTTTTGTTATGTTTTACTTTTTTTAATACATCCACTTCTGTTTTATAGATGACTATCTCATTCACATTTACAATTTGGATTATTATCTGTATTTCCCTTCAATCTATTATTTCTGTTTCATTCTCTCTTTTTATCCTATTCCTCCTCAGAAGTCTATTTTGTTTCTTGTCATTGCCTCCCACAATCTAATCTCCCTTTTATCATTCTTGTCTGCCCTACTCCCCTTCTCATCTCCCTCCTTTCCTGCTTCTCAATTTGTTAAGCTATATTTTTATACACACCTGTGTGTGTTTATATATTCTTACCTCTTTGGATCAATTCCAGTAAGAATAAGGTTCAAGCATTGCCCACCACCCACACACCCTATTTTCTCTTCCATTTTCCCAGTGCATTCCCCTTTCTCACACATTATTTTTTACATCATTCCATTATAGTTGATTTGCATGATTTCTGTGTATGTAATTCCTTTTAACGGCCCTAATAATGATAAAATTATCAAGTTACATGTGTCATCTTCCCATATAGGAAAATGGTTTAACTTTATTGAGACCCTTGTGAAAATGCATTTGTTTACCTTATTGTGCTTCTCTTTAGTCTTGTGTTTAAATATCATATTTTCTATTCAGCTCTGATGCTTTCATCAGGAATGCTTGAAAGTTCACTTTCATTAAATGTCATTTTCTTCCCCCAAAGGATCATATTCAGTTTTGGTGAGAAGGTTGTTCTTTTTATCTTAACTCATTCTTTTGCTGTCTGGAATACTCAATTGGAAGACCTCTGCTCCTTTAAAGCAGAAGCCATTAATTCTCATAGGATCTTAGTTGTGGTTCCACAACATTTAAATTGTTTCTTTCTGGATGTTGCAATATTTTCTACTAGACTTTGGAGCTCTGAAATTTGTCTTTAATATTCCTGAGAGTTTTTATTTGGGGATGTCTTTTAGGAGGTGATTGGATCTAAAATATCAGGTTGGTTTTCCTTGGTAATTTCTTGGAAATACTTTCTTTAATCCTGGTTTTCAGTTTGTCTCATAATTCTTATATGATCTCTCCTGGACCTGTTTTCCAGATCTGTTATTTTTTCCAATGAGACATTTCACATTTTCATCTCTTTTTTTCATTTTTTGACTTTTAAGATAATTTTAAAGAATTTTTTTTTCAGTGAGTTTTTGTACTTCTTTTTCCAATTAGCTAGTTCTGTTTTTAAGGAGTCGTTTTTCTCCATGAATTTTTATACCTCCTTTTTATTTGACCAATTTTCTTCAATGAATTTTTAGATTTCTTTTACCTTTAGGTCCATTCTGTTTTTTAGGGTGTTATTCTCTTCCATATTTTTTGTACCTCTTTTACCAAGAGATTAATTCTCTTTGCCTAGTTTTCTTGTAAAACTTGTTGTCTTTCCTAAATTATCTTACCACTCTTTTCTCTTCCTTAATTTTTTTTTTTTTTAGAATTCTTCTTGGGCTTGGCTCAGTTTAGTTTTTTTTCTTTCTTTGAGATTTTATGGCTATTTTCACATTGTTGCCTTTTTTTTTTTGAGTTTTTGTCTTGGTCTTCCCTGCTACCACACTAGCCTTTTATGATCATTCTCTATTTTTGTTGTATGCATAATTTTCCAAACTATGGCTTAGAACTTTATGTTAAAGTTGGGCTCTGGGGATAGGGAGGCACTGTTCCAAACGTTTAGCTTTTTCATGTTCCTGTTTTTAGATCTATTTATAGTGGTGCAAGTTTTTGATCCTTCCCAAGGTATCTGATATGGAGAGAGGAGTGTCACTGTTCTCCTGATCTGTGTTTTGCTGTCTTTACTCAGGAAGGCCTCCTGGTTCCCTGCAGCCCCAAGCACTTGTCAGAACTGCATATGAGCCATAGAGGCAACTGTCAACAGTGCCAGCAAAAAATCCATTGTAATCTCTTCCTTACCTGGTTCTGACCCTCTTCTGAGAACTCCCAAAGTTCCTGCTGTTGCTGCTTTTTCTTTGTGACCTCTAATGACACAAACTTGATGTCCTTTTAGGCAAGAAAAATATCTCACTCTGATCTTTTGTTGACTCTGTCATGCCAAAATTTGATACGAAGTGTTATTTTAAAGTTGTTTGGAGGGGAATATTGAGAGAATTCTACTGGGTTGTCTCTGTTCTGTCCTGTCCTCTTGACTTGGCACCCCACCAACCTTCCATTTTTATTTTCAGGGATTACTCTGAGCCTTATCTGTATCTAAGTTTAGACCTTTTGTTTCCTAAATATCTCATTCCATGAGTTCAGAGGAGCATAGAATTTGATTCGACTTCCTCATTCAAGAATCACTTCTGTTGGTCAAATGTTACATGTGTATAGCTAGCAATGGATAAATTACCACTTCACACAGCAGTCTTACTCCATTTTTGAACTGTTGAAATTTTGATCTTTTTGAAGTTGCTGAAACCAGGCTTTCTGTAACTTAAATCCTATTGTCTCTTGTTCTCTCCCTTCATCCCTAATAAGAATCTAAAACCTCTTCCACATGATTGCCTTTCAAATATTTGAAGGCTGCTTTTATGTAAGCCTTTATAAAGTCTTGTCTTTGCCATTTCTTGTGAGGTAATATAGAGACTTCCCTTATCCTGTTCAACTCTTTATGAAGGTTTGACACTTAAATATGACACTCAGAAGTGAATATAGTATTCCATATGAAGTCTGCCCAATGCAAAGTATAGTACAGCTAATATTCAATTTTTTGAATACTGTGCATGAGCTTTCATTAATATTACATTAGCCTTTTTGACAGCTCATTTATTCTGAGCTTGTAGTAAACTGAAATTCTTTGCTTTTTCAACTAAATGGCTTTTGAGTCAGGGATTTCTCATCTCTTATTTGAACATTTAACTTTTTTTAACCAAATAACGCATTTGTATGTCTTCATTTAAAATTTTATCTATACTTTGGGGCTTTTGGTAAAACTGTTAAGAGTCTAGATTTTACATTAACATAAGTATTCTTTCTAGTTTTGTGTCATTATGAATTTTTAAAGTTTTTTTATAAATTCTATACAATACTATTATGTATCTATAATACTACAATATAAATACTAATAAAATTTTAAGACTTGGTAGTTTTTGAGGAATTAGAGGCTGTTGAAAATAACCAAGAACTTTGGAAAAGATCTAGATTCCGTTCTCTCTGACACATATTGTGCCTGTGTTAACCCCCCACTCCCACCTCGTTAAGCTAAGACTTTCTTATAAAAAGGATACTGATATATTGATAGGGAGATTCTATATCAGGTATATACTGTATTTGTGAAGTTACAGATCGAGATTTAAAAAAACCCTTAATAATCCTTCACAAATTTGTTTAAGGCCTCCTTTACTAAGCTGTAAAACTTTTGTTCCTTCAAATGGTAAAGATAAGAGTAAGTACATTTCAAATATTTTAGTTATATAAATTCAGAATATATTCAAACTTAAAACAATCACACTTAGTAAATGATAACTCTTATTTTTACATTTAACATTCTTATGTAAATTTTAAATCAATTTGTGATTCATAATTTTGGTAGACTTTTTATTTTTGAAATGACCAGTATAATTTCCCCCCCATCTTACTTCCCTCCCCCCACCCCCCCACAGAAGGCAGATGAGATAGAAATAATATCCTTAAGAAAGAAACATAAAGTATAAGAGATAGCAAGATCAGACAATGAGATACCAGGTTTTTTTCCCCCCTAAATTAAAGGTAATAGTACTTGGTCTTTGTTCAAAATCCACAATTCTTTCTCTGGATACAGATGGTATTCTCCATTGCAGACAGCCCCAAATTGTCCCTGATTGTTGCACTGATGGAATGAGCAAGTCCATCAAGGTTGATCATCGCCCCCATGTTGCTGTTAGGGTGTACAATGTTTTTCTGGTTCTGCTCATCTCACTCAACATCAGTTCATGCAAATCCCTCCAGACTTCCCTGAATTCCCATCCCTTCTGGTTTCTAATAGAACAATAGTGTTCCATGACATACATATATACCAGTTTGCTAAGCCATTCCCCAATTGAAGGACATTTACTTGATTTCAAACAGGGCTGCTCTGAATATTTTTGTACAAGTGATGTTTTTACCCTTTTTCATCATTTCTTCAGGGTATAAACCCAGTAGTTGTGTTGCTGGATCAAAGGATATGCACATTTTTGTTGCCCTTTGGGCATAGTTCCAGATGGCTCTCCAGAAAGGCTAGATGAGTTCACAGCTCCACCAACAATGTGTTAGTATCCCAGATTTCCTGCATTACTTCCAATATTGGCCATTGTCCTTTCTGCTCTTATTGGTCAGTCTGAGAGGTGTGAGGTGGTATCTCAGAGATTTGTATTTCTCTAATAAGTAAAGATTTGGAACAGTTTTTCAGATGACTTTGAATTGCTTTGATTTCCTCAGCTGTAAATTGCCTTTGCATATCCTTTGACCTATTTGTTGATTGGGAATGGATTGTTTTTTTTGAAAATTTGACTCAGTTCTCTGTATATTTCAAAAAGAGTCCTTTGTCAGAAATACTAGTTGTAAAAATTGTTTCCCAATTTACTACATTTCTTTTGATCTTATTTACAGTGGTTTTGTCTGTGCAAAAGCTTTTTAATGTAATCAAAATTATCCAGTTTGTTTTGAATGATGTTCTCCATCTCTTCCTTGGTCATAAATCTTGACAGGTAAACTACTTTTCCATCTTGTAGTTTGCTTATCACATTGGCCATATCTGCAAATACAGGTCTCACTCTGCATTTTGATTCCATCACCTCTCTGATTGGTTGGCAGTTTGTTTCATTATTGGTCTTCCAGAATTGCTCTTGGTTATTGAATTGATCAAAATTATCTAGTTTGTTTTTAATGATATTCTCCTTGTTTTCCTTAGTCATAAACTGCTTCCCTTTCCATAGATTTGAGAGGTAAATTACTCCTTGATCTTCTAGTTTGCTTATAATATTATTTTTTGTCTAAATCCTGTACCTATTTGGATTTTGGTATAGGGTGTGAAGTGTTGGTCTAATCTAACTTTCTTTCATACTAACTTCCAATTTTCCCAACAATTTTTATAAAAGAGAGAGTTTTTATCCCAATAGCTGGACTCTTTGGGTTTATCAAACAGCAGATTACTATAATCATTTCCTGCTATTGCACCTAGTCTATTCCACTAATCCATGCCTCTATTTCTTAACCAATACCAGACAGTTTTGAGGACTGATGCTTTATAATATAATTTCAGATCTGGTAAGGATAAGCCACCTTCTTTTGCATTTTTTTTCATTGAATCCCTGGAAATTGTTGATTTTTCATTTCTCCATATAAATGTACTTACTTCTAACTCATTGAAGTAATTTTTTGGAATTTTGATTGGTAAGGCGCTAAACAAGTAGTTTAGTTCTGGTAGAGTGGTCATTTTTATTATATTAGCTTGACCTATCCATGAGCAGTTGCAATTTGCCCAGTTATTTAAATCTGATTTTATTTGCACGAGAAGTGTTTTGTAATCATTTTCAAAAAGTTTTTGAGTCTGATTGGCAGGTAGACTCCGAAGTGTTTTATTTTTGTCTGAGGTTACTTTGAATGGGATTTCTTTTTTTAGTTCTTTCTGCTGTATCTTGCTAGTCATATGTATAGAAGTGTTGAGGATTTATGAGGGTTTATTTTTTATTCTGCTACTTTGCTAAAGTTGCCAATTATTTCTAGTAGATTTTTAGACGACTTTTTGGGATACTCTAGGTATACCATCATGTCATCTGCAAAGAGTAAGAGTTTTGTCTCTTCCTTCCCTTTTCTAATTCCTTCAATTCCTTTTTCTTCTCTTATTGCTGAGGCTAACATTTCTAATACAGTATTGAATAGTAGTGGTGATAATGGGCATCCTTGTTTCACCCCAATCTTCTGAGTCTATATCTCCCTAGCCCAGTATTGCATATGATTTTCATTGCATTATGATCTGAGAAAGATGTCATTGCATAGAATGCTTGTTGATGGTTTCATATAGACACTCTTTATTATTCTAAGGAACAAACCATTTATTCCTACACACTCTAGTGTTTTTAGTAGGAATGGGTGCTGTATTTTGTCAAAAGCTTTTTCAGCATCTTATTGATATGATTTCTGATAAGTATGTTATTGATATAATCAGTTATACTAACAGTTTTCCTAATATTGAACCAACCTTGCATTCCTGGGATAAATCCTATTTGATCATAATGTATTATCCTAGTGATAACTTGTTGTAATCATTTTGCTAAGATTTTATTTAGGATTTTTGCATCTATATTCATCAGGGAGATAGGTCTATAGTTTTCTTTCTCTGTTTTAACTCTTCCTGGTTTAGGCATCAGCATCATATTGGTGTCATAGAAAGAGTTAGGCAGAGTTCTGACTTCACCCATTTTTCAAAGAGTTTATATAGAATTGGAACCAATTGTGCCTTAAATGTTTGATAGAATTCACTTGTGAATCCATCTGGCCCTGGAGATTTTTTCTTAGGGAGTTCAATAATGGGTCGTTGAATTTCTTTTTCTGAGATAGGTTATTTAGGTTTTATTTTCCTCTTCATTTAATCTGGGCAACTTTTATTTTTGTAAATATTCATCAATTTTGCTTAGATTGTTAAATTTATTGGCATAGAGTTGGGCAAAATAATTCTGAATTATTACTTTAATTTCCTCCTCATTAGTGACGAGTTCAGCTTTTTCATTTATGATACTAGCATTTTGGTATTCTTTCTTTTTTTAACCAAATTGACCAGAAGTTTATCAATTTTATTGTGTTTTTTTCATAAAACCAGCTCTTGGTTAATTCAATAGTTTTTTTGCTTTCAATTTTATTAATTTCTGTAATTTTTAGAATTTCTAATTTGGTATTTAATTGGGGATTTTTAATTTGTTCTTTCTGCAATTTTTTTTACTTGCATATTTAGTTCATTGATTTCTTCTTTCTCTAATTTATTCATGTAAGTATTTAAAGATAAAGTATATCCCCTGACAGCTGCCTTGAATGTTTTCCATAGGTTTTGGTATGTTGTTTCATTATTGTCATTATCTAGGATGAAATAATTAATTCTTTCAATAGTTTGTTGCTTGATCCTCTCATTCTTTAGAATGAGGTTATTTAATTTCCAATTAGTTCTGGGTCTATATCTCCCTAGCCCAGTATTGCATATGATTTCAATTGCATCATGATCTGAGAAAGATGTATTTGCTATTTCTGCCTTTCTTCAATTGATCATTAAGTTTTTATGTCCCAATACATGGTCAATTTTTATTTAAGTGCCATATACTACAGAAACAAAAGTACATTCATTTCTATCCCCATTCTGTTTACCTCCTTAACTTCCTTCTTGTTATCTATTTTTGCAGCTGTTTTGTCTGAGATAAGGATTGCTACCCCTGCTTTTTTCACTTCTGCTAAAGCAAAATATATTGTACTCCCCTTTTCCCTTTTCCCTTTATGTATCTCTGCTTCAAATGAGTTTTTAGCAAGCTGCATACTGTAGGATTCTGTTTTTTAATCCAATCTGACATTCACTTACATTTTAAGGGAGAGTTCATCCCATTCCCATTCAAAGTTATAATTACTAACTCTTTATTGCCCTCCATGCTATCTTCCTTGTTTGTATTCCCCCCTTTTTTCCATTTATTCATATTCACCAATGTTTTGTTTCTGAATACCCCCACCTTCAGTGTGTTTGCCCTCTTATATCAACCCCCCTCATCTTTCTTTCCCTTTTCCCTTTTGCCCTTCTTCTCTTCCTTCTGTTAGTTCCCATTTTTCTCCCCCCCCCCTCCCCTTTTCCCCTTTAATGCTTGAAAAGTAAGATAAGTTTCTTAACTAAGTGTGTGTAAATTAAGCCAAGTCTGATGAGATGAAGATTCAGGTGGTTCTCTCCTCCTCACTTCTTCCCTTCAATTACAATAGGTCTTTTGTACCTCTTGATGTAATGAGAATTATCCCATTCAGTCTCCCTCCACCCTCCCTTCTTATTGTCCCCCTTTTTAAGAAGGTATTGTTATTAAATCATTCTGTCAAGTCACAGAAAAATTATGAGCATCACTTTTGGCTCTATTCTTTCTAATAGAGTTACAATTCTCAAGAGTTATGAGACTCTTTCTCCCAAGTGGGTATATAGCCAATTTCATCTTATTGGATAGCAGGTTTTTTTTTTAAACTTTTTCCATGTGTCTCCTGAGCCTGCTTTTCGATGTCCAAATTTTCTATTTAGCTCTAGTCTTTTCATCATGAAATCCTGGAAATCTCCTATTTCATTAAATGTCCATCTTTTCCTATGGAAGAGAAGGCTCAGCTTTGATGAGTAGTAGATTCGTGGCTGCATTCCATGCTCCCTTGCTCTTCAGAATATCTCATTCCAGGCTCTTCCATCCCTTAATGCTGCTGTGGCCAGGTCCTGCATAATCCTTTCTGTGGCTCCTTGGTATTTAAATTTTTTCTTTCTCCCTGCTTGCTGGGTCTTTTAGATGATAGTTCTGCAATTTTGGCCACAACATTCATTGGTGTTTTCATTTTCGGATCTCTTTCCAGAGGGAATGGATGCATTCTTTCAATAACTATTTTGTCCTCTGGTTCCATGATATCAGGGCAATTTCCCATCATTAAATCCTGTAATATTAAGTCCAGGCCTCTCCCCCCCCCCCCCCCTTCAATGTTTTCAGGAAGGCCTATAATTCTCAGGGTCTACTGTCTTGATCTGTTCTTGAGGTCAGTGGTTTTGCTGATGAGGTATTTTATGTTTTCCTTCTTTTTTTTGTTCTTTTTCTTTTTTGCATTTGCCTAAGTTGAGGATTTGAGAGAATCATTTTCTTTTTGCATTTGCCCAATTGAAGATCTGAGAGAGTTATTCTCATTTTGTATTTGTCCAATTGTTTTTTCCTGGGGTTTGTTTTCTTGTTGCAAAATGTTAATTTTCTCTTGTTTCTTTTCCCAATTTTTCTAATTGGTTTTAATCTCCTTCCTGATTTCTTCAAGGAAATCTTTCTGGTCTGGAGACCAATTCATATTCTCTTCAGCAGTGCTATATCTCTCTGGGTTAGAATCTTGTCTCTTCTAAGTATTTCTCCATGGGTCCCCCTTTTCTCTGGCCTTTTTTGCATCTTTCTAGGATCTTGTGTTGGCAGGTGGGGTGGGGTGGGGTGGAGTGGCTGGCTTTCAGAGGTTTGCTTTTGAAGTTCCTAGAGGCTTTGTTCACTTGGTTTAGTGATTCCCAGGGCCAGCCAGTATGGCAGGCTGGTTGCTTTCTCTGGAGTGAAGTCCTTAGCAGCAGGGTCTGAGTTGACCTTGAACACTGGGCTGGGCCCTGTGGGAGGGAGTTAATCTCTTTCCCTTGAGTGAACTCTGTTTCTGTTGCCCTGAGGGTGTGGGGGGGCGGGGTTGTTTATTGTTGGCTCTGGGCCAAGGGGTCTGCAGAAGGTTTGGATCTCAGGTCCCAGGCCCAGCTGTTTGTTCTCCAGGTCTACTCTGAGACTCTATGCTAGAACTCACCCTCCCATAGCTCCTCTTCCCCCTGCTAAAGACTTGGCAGCTAAAGTTGAATCTTGCACTTGCCACTCATCAAAGTATGTATGGCTGAGGCTGGGTTGCTGGCTTCCCCCAGCTGCTATCCCTGCGGTGATCCTCTGCTTCACACACTGACCCCTGAGACAGACCTTATTGATAGGTGTTCTTCTCCTAGCTTCTCTTTCTTGGTTTTGTTGATAGAATTTCTGTTAAGAGGTTTCTCTTGTAAGTGCTAAGGAGCACTTATCACAGTGCCTGTCTCCTCTGCCATCTTGTCGGGGAGTCCAGTAATAGAACTTTTTAAAAAAAAAGTCATTTGGAGTGATTAGCATTGTAGTAATGGCTAAAATCATTTGATTTGCCATCTTTTATTAGCATTATAATTAAAACTGGCTTTATTGTTTTGCCAAGGCCTGATCTTTTTTAGGTTCTTTTTTTTTTGCGCAAGGCAATGGAGTTAAGTGGCTTGCCCAAGGTCACACAGCTACGTAATTATTAGGCATCTGAGGCCAGATTTGAACCCAGGTACTCCTGACTCCAGGGCCGGTGCCTTATCCACTGTGCCACCTACCTGCCCCTGATCTTTTACTTTAGATGAATTTGTGTACCTCAGATTTATTCTATCTGATATAATGAAAATTGCCATCAAGTATTTTTTCCTTTTATTAGTTTCATGTAGTTGATAATAGTTTTAACTATATTACTTTCCTTTTGATGACTTTCATTAGAGAAGTAATTAGTAATTAAAATAATGAATAAATAATGATATATTTTTCAAAAACTTAATTTTGCATATAAATTTAATATATAAATAATTTATTACAGATTCTGTGATATTATGTATAGATGATTAAAGTTTTGGACTTCCCCCCCAGTCAATGCCTAATTAGTCAACAAATACCTGGCATGTATGTGCTAGATGATCTAAGCATTGTAGATGCATAGCCCAATACACAAGAAAACAACATATATACAAGGAAGTATAAATTATACTTAAGATAATTTGCCAAGTGAATGGGAAGGAAAACAAGGTATTAGTATTGGGGCATCAGAAAAGAACTCATATAGAAGATGTCTTTTGAGCCAAACTTTAGAGGAATTCAGAAATTCTAAAAACCAGAATTGAGAAGTAATTTCTTATTAAGCATGATGGAAACATTCATAAAGGCATGAATAGGGGCGGCTAGGTGGCGCAGTGGATAAGGCACCGGCCCTGGAGTCAGGAGTACCTGGGTTCAAATCTGGCCTCAGATGCTTAATAATTACCTAGCTGTGTGCCCTTGGGCAAGCCACTTAACCCCATTTGCCTTGCAAAAACCTAAAAAAAAAAGGCATGAATATAAGAGATTGTAATATAATGTAAAGAGAATAGTAAATAGACCAATTCCACTCAAGTTGTAGAATGTATGAATAAGAAGTTTCCTGATAAGTCTGCAAAAGTTATGAAAGGAATCTTGATCTGTCATCAAAGTGGAATCATTAGGGAAGCAGCTAGATGTCTCAGTGGATAGAGCACCAGCCGAGTTCGGAGGACCTGAGTTCAAATCCAGCCTCATATGCTTGATGCATACTAGCTGTGTAACCTTGGGCAAGACATTTAAACCCACTGCCCCACGGAAAGAAAAAAAAGATGGAGCCATTGAAGGTTTTGAAATAGAAAAATGACATGATCTATACTGTAGGAATTTTTTTTTTGGCAGTTTGTGAAAGGCAAATTGAAATGGGTAGAAGATTGAAGTAGAGAGAATAATTAGGAGAATTTTTGTGTTGGTTCATGTGAGAGATAATGGATACTTGAACTGAGGATGTAAAGTAAAGGAGGCAGATGTGAGAAATAAGGAGATAAAACAGATTTATGTCATGAGGGAAGAAAGAATTGGGCATGGTTCTAAGGTTGCAGGTCTGAATGACAGACACTAAGACTGATGATATCCTCTAGAAATAAGGATCTTAGGAATAGGTTGTGTTTTAGGTGAAAAAAAGAATTCTCTTTTAGATATGGAAAGTTTGAGAATGTATATTACTTGGAAATCTCTAAGTGGTGGTGGATGATATAAGGGAAGAAATAGGGTTAGAGACAGATTTGGGAATTGTCTTCATCGAGATAATTAAACCTAAAGAAGCTAATGAAATTACAGAAACTGAAAGAAGAGATGGCAGTCCAGGACATAATTTTGTGATATAACCATAATAAGGTGGCAAGATAATGGAAGATGATCCATCAAAGGAATCAAACTTTACTACTTGAGTAGAAAAGAGGAAGGATTCCTTTGACCCTTTACTTTCTTTCTTTAAAGAAAATATTGCCTTGAGAGGCAGCATGGCAGTGAACAGAGCAGGCCTAGAAACCAGGAAAATTTGCTTCTTATTGGCTCAGTAACCTAGCAAAAGTCTTAACCCCTTTGCCTGTTTTTCTGGTCCAGTCTGCCTGCAGAGATAGGAAAGAAACACTATTTTATCAGTTCCCTCCCCACTATTCCTTTCCCTAAGCTGTCAAACACTCTGAAGGGCTGAACCCCAGTGATGTTAATAATGCTTCTGAACTCTTTCAGCATTTAAGTCACACCCTCCTCCCACTGATTTTGAAACTTAAATTGTCATGATATGAACTCCTTTCTTTATCCTCTACTCTTTCTTTAATTCTGTCCTCCCTAAACTAACACCTACCTCCATTGATATATCCAATCCATAAGTAACAGACTTACTTGCATCTTAAATCTTTTCCTTTTCCACTCTTTCATCTTCTGACTCTGAGAGCTGGGTCCCTTCTAATAACAATCTCCCTGGCCACCCTTTCTAGCACTCACTGCACTTTAATTGATCAGATTCACTAGTCAGAGTTGGGGAAATTGGAATATTCCTTGCTCCCCATTGCCACTTCAGCCTCTCCTACCTCTGTCACTTGGTAATTTCCCCTCATTAACAGTTCAATTTATATTTATTTCCCATTTAATAATTTTCATGTTGTCTAACAACTTCCAGAATACTCTTCAACTTTCCTCTTTGAAAATCCCTTTTTTATCTCTCTTGTCCTTTTTTCTATCCCTCCCACTACAGTTGTTCTTCCGGACCTTTTCATGCCTCCTCATCCTTCCCACTATACCTGCCCTTCTAGCTGAGACCCTTGCCTTCCATTTTCCTGGAAAAAAGCTGAAAAACTGGACCATTCACCAAAAGAATGTTTAACTATATGAATTCAATAACTTTTCATGTGCTGCTAGTTTCCAATCTCATCTTTCCAACTGCTTATTTCTTCTATTTGCCTTCTGCCACTATCTCCATTATCTCCTCCCTCACTCTGATCTCACATATTGAAGTGGTCCTGCATAAATGATCCCATTCCATGATGCCTTTTCCATCAGGTTCTCCTTTTCTATCATCCTTACTCTTTCATTTATCTTCAGTATATTCTTGTTTTCTGGCAGCTTCCCTTTTGCCTACAAATGTTCCCATGCCTACCTCTCCCCCCAAAAAAACCCCTCACTTGATCCATCTGCTCTTGCCAGTCATTATCATGTATCTTCCTCCCTTTGGGGGCTAAACTCCTTGAGAAGGCTCTCTACAAGGAAGACTGCACTTCTTTTCCTCTCCTCTGTAATTCTACATATAGCCTGGCTTTCCACTTCACCATTCAACAGAAGCTGCTCTTTAAGGTTACATTGATTTCTTAATTGCTACTTCCAGTGACCTTTTCTCAGGCCTCATCCTTCTTGACCTCTCTGCAGACTTCTGCTCTATCAGTCACTCTTGTCCTTGGCACTCTTTTCTGGTTACTCTGACATTCTTCTGTTATATTTCTCTTTATACTTGACTGTTTCTTAGTCTCTTGATAGATCTTTAGTTACAGGGGTGGGGAAACTTTTTTATACAGAGCCATTTGGATATTTATAACATCATTTGCAGGCTATATTTGTTTGTTTGTTGGGGGGGGCTTGCAACGCAATGGGTTTAAGTGATTGGCCCAAGTTCACATAGCTTGGTAATTATTATGTGTCTAAGGTATGATTTGAACTTGATTCCTCCTGACTCCAGGGACAGTGCTCTAACCACTGCACCACCTAGCTGCCCCACACAGGCTATATTGGTCAAACATTTAATTAATTCACTTATAAAAAAGCACCTAGATTTATTGAATTTCCTGGGCTGCCTGCAGTAACCTTGGCAATGCCAGACCAATATAGTTTGCACCCCTGATTTAAAACATGACTGCTTGGTGTCCCACAGGGCTTCCCCCTCTCTACTGTTTAACTAGATTAACTGCTTTTTATGTGCCAACAGTTTCCAATCTCACCTCTCCAACTGCTTATTGGATATCTCAACATGGATGTTATTGACCATTAAAATTCAAGCTATTGAAAAGTGAACTCATCTAAACCCTCTTCATAACTTCCTTATTACTGTCAAGGGTACCACCATCTTCCACTAACCTGTTCACCAGGCTTCCAATCTAGATGCCATCCTTTACTCCTCACACACTTTCCTTATCCAATCTGTTGCTAAATCCTGTGGATAGTATTTTTGTAACATTTCTCATATGTCTTCTTGGCTCTTCTTGCACTGCTACCACCATGGTACAAACCCTTCTAGTGGGGTTCTTTTTATCTCATGTCCATCTTCCACTTAGCTGCCGAAATGCTCTTACTAAAATGTAATCCTAACCAATCAGTAAATACCAGTGACTCCCCATAAACACCTTGTTAACAGAGTCAGATAGAAAATCCTTTCTAACCTTTCCCTTCCCTAACCTTTCCTCTAACTTCTCTATCCCCCATTACTACCAGTCTAATGACATTAGCTTCCTTGCTTTCCCCTGAAAAAGACTTCATTTCTCAACTCTGGGCATTTTCGTTGTCTATCCTTGCCTCAAAATGCTCTTCTTTATCTTCATCTCTTGATTTCTCTGACTTCCTTCAGGAAACCTTTTCCAATTTCCTTTATTTCCAGTTCCTTTCCTCATTTTATTCTCTATAAATATATCTTATTTCTAAATAGTTGTTTTGCATATCACTTCCCCCTCCCAGACTGTGAACTCCTTTTGTATCCTATTGTCTAGTTCTGGGTAAATGCTTAATGTTTGTTTATTGCTTCTTAGACTCCAGAGACTTTGAAATAAAAATCTTGAGTATGCCAAAGCCAGATTAAAATGTGAATTGGAAAATGTTTAACTATGTAAATAAAAGTATAATACAGCATGGTTAATGTTAATTTGTGTTTTTCTAAATCAAGAATTTGGTGTGGGACAAACTAGTGGTGCAAACTAGTGGGGCGGCTAGATGGTGCGCAGACCCTGAAGTCAGGAGTACCTGAGTTCAAATCCGGAAGCCACTTAACCCCATTTGCCTTGTAAAAAAAAAAAACTAAAAAAAATCACTAATACAACTCTTTTAAAATGCTGTTCACTTTTCAATATTAAATAGTTTAGAATATATGAATCAAGGAGAGACCCTTTAATTCTACTATCATCTAAACAGGTTTCACTGTCATCAAATACTTTCTGTACTATTTAAGACAATCACCAACTCCTCAACATACTGATTTGTAATATGCTACTTTGATGACAGTGAAATTCGTCAGTTTTAGGGGTATGGGGAAAGCTAGGGTGACTAATGTCATTAGTTGCACACCAAATTGATCTGGACAATCATTTTTTAAACCAATTAAGTATTATGCAAACAAAGTAACTAAAATAGCCTTATCTTTTGACATTACTTGGTATATATCCCAATAAGGTCTTTCATAAAAATAAAAGCACAATATACTCCAAAATATTTATTCCAGTACTCTTTGAGGTTTCAAAGACCCAGCAACAGAGAGTAGATGAATTAACAAATTGTACCATAAGAAAAAATGAATGACAAAGAAAAAGTCACATGAACTGATGTAGTATGAAGAAAGTCAAGAAATAATACAGATTTTGACTAACAGCAATGTCAATAGAAAGTACAACTAAAATGAAATGTTGCAAAATTAAAAAAATTTTGCTTTTTTTCTTTATTCTTAAGTCTTTTGAATAAAATTGTTTTTTTAACATCTCCAAGTTTTCCTCTACTGTCCCTCTTTCCACTCTGAGGATCATCTTATATAAGAAATAATATTTTTAAAGAATTAAAAAATAAAAGAAGAGGAAAAATCAGTATAACTGATGACTATGTTGACAAAGTCTGAAAATGTATGTACCATAAACTTCCTTACATTTCCTTGGAAATGTTTCCTTTGTAGCCATGCTTGATCTTTATAATTTTGTGACATTTACTTTTAATTTTTTAAAAAATGTATTTGTTTTTTGTTTTATATTGTTTTAGTCAGTGTTTGTATTGTTTCCTTCGTTCTGCTTTTTTCATTATGCATTAGTTTATGTGGTTCTTTCCATGTATCTATTCATATCATTTTTATAGCACAGTAATATTTTTTAACATTCATGTACCACACAGTCTGTTTAGTGATTTTGTGTCAGTGTTCATTTACTTTTTTCCTAATTTTTTGACAATCAAAAAAATAGTTGTTAGAAGTATTTTGATGTATATAGGGACTTTGTTTTTCCTCAGTGACTGCTTTGGGTATAAACCTGGTAATGGAATCTCTGAGTCAAAGGATATGGACCTTTTAGTCACTTTTTTGCATAATTTCAGATTGCCTTCCAGAATGATAGTATTGGTTGGCAACTCCTTTAATGCCTTAATGTACCTGTCTTCTCACAATACCCCCAAATTTGACTTTACTGTTTGATCATCTTTGACATTTTGTAGGACAGGAGGTGAAAACCCTGGATTATTTTGATTTGCATTTGTCTCATTATTAGTACTCTTATTATTGGAGCATTCTTTCATGTTAATAGTTTACAATTCTTTTTGAAAACTAATTTTTCATGTGTTTTGATTACTTATCTTTTGGAGAGTGACTTAATAAGGTCATTTTGTTGTTAGTGTTTTAGTGGGATGATCTTGGGAGGACTTAGACCATGGATGAAGGGAAATTTAATCAATGAAAAATTATATAAATATATCATTTTAAAATGCTATTTTGTTGTGGTCTTTCTGTTTTTAAAATTTTTTTTTTAAATTTTATTTAAGGCAATGGAGTTTAAGTGACTTGCCCAAGGTCACACAACTAGACAATTATTAAGTATCTGAGGTCAGATTTGAACTTAGGTTCTCCTGACTCCAGGATCCATGCTCTATCCACTGCGCCATCTAGCTGCCCCCATGTTGCTGTCTTTTTAAAAAACTTTTGATAGTCCTCTTATTTTCTAAAGTAAATGATCATATTCTGTAGGCTGAAATTCAAGACCTTCTGTGGTCACATAACAGCATTTCCATTAGGCCAAGTGAACTCTTAGCATCACTTGAATAGGACTTAAAATTCCTGTTTTGAAAATATACAGGTTTTTCCCCCCTTCTTGTATGCCAGTCTAATAATTTGTCTAAAAAAAATGAGATTGGGCTGCTATAACCTGTCTTGGATGAATCCTTGAATATTGACTTTCTTGAAACCTTCTAGAATCAACCTAGAATCAGTTTTCTTCTCCCATTTATTTGGTTGTAGCCTTGTTTCTGGGTTTTACCTGTATGGTAGTCTAGAGTCCAATGACTTAATTAGATTTTACCATAGGCTACTAGATGAAATCTTCCTTATGAAGCAGTTTGTTTTCTCTCAAACCCATTAGTATTAGCTCTCTAATAATGTGAGTATTATTTATGTAATGTTTTATGATTTGCAAAGTATTCTCATCCAACTTTCCTGTCTTCTTTCCCACTTCCATCTTCCTGTGTTCACAAAACCTGACTCCTACCTCCTATGTCACTGTCCCTATGTTCATCCCTTCTCTTTTCTCAGTTTTTCTGACTGTTTGCATTTACTTACCCTGTTTATATTCCAACAGTATTGGCCTAGTTTCTGTGTATCCTAGATATGACATCTTGTTTATAACCTCTATGAGTTTATATAGGTAGTCTTCCATGTGTGCAATTATCTTCTTCCTCTTGAAACTCCAAGCTACTTTTTTTTTTATTAATATTTTGTTTTCCAACTAGTAGTAATGTGTACCTATCATTTTTTGTAAGGTTTTGAGTTTTACAATCACACACACACACACACACACACACACACACACACACAGAAGGCTATCTGATAGCCTTTACCTTGTTTCTATGCTATACATTGATGTAAATTGAATGTGTTACAAGAGTAAATACACCCCCCCCCCCAAGAAGATGAGAAACCTCAAAAATAGAGAGAGAAAAAATGTACTTTGGTCTGTGTTCATATTCCAATGGCTCTGTTTCTGGGATGAGTTGCTTTCTTTATCATAAGTCCACCAGAGAAGTTGCTTCAATATTTTCTCCACAGTTGCTATTACTAGCTATACTTTCACTCTATTTTTCCCCACTCTCATTTATTCTATTCTCTCTCTATTCCTTTCATCCTGGCCCTGTCCAAAAGTGTATTATATCTGAATACCTTCTCCCTCAACCTTCCCTCTCTTCTATCACCTGTTCCCCCCTTCCCTTCTCCCATCCCCCCTTATCCCATCCCTTCTTTTTTTTCTCTAGGGTAAGATAGATTTCCTCACCCTATTAAGTGTGTGTATGTTATTTCTTCTCTGAGCCATTTCTGATGAGAATGAAGGCTCACTCATTCCTCCTTGCCTTCCCCCTTTCCATTCCATTGAAAAAGTGTTTTCTTGACTTTTTTTAACTTTTTTTTTTTTGCAAGGCAATGGAGTTAAGTGGCTTGCCCAAGGTGCCACAGCTAGGCAATTATTAAGTGTCTGAGGCCAGATTTGAACTCGGGTACTCCTGACTCCAGGGCCAGTCCTCTATCCATTGCATCACCTAGCCACCCCTCATTTTCTTGACTCTTATGTGAAATTTCTTAGCTTATTCTTTATCTCCTTTTCCTTCTTCCCAGTACTTTCCATTATCACCCATTGACTCCATCTTTTTACTATTTTATACCATTATATTTCACTCTTTCCTGTGTCCTGTCTATATTTGCTCCTTCTAACAAGCTCTTATAAATGAGAAAGTTCACATGAGTTATCAATATCTTCTTCCCATGCAGGAATACAAACAGTTTAATATCTTTACGTTCCTCATAGTTAGTCCTTCTCTTCCACTCCCTCAGTGGTTCACCAGAGTCCTGTGCTTGGAGATCAAACTTTCTGTTCAGCTCTGGTTGTTTCAATAGGAAAGTTTGAAAGTCTCCTGTTTCATTTGAGAATTGATCTTTTCCCCTGAAAGAGGATGTTCAGTTTTGTGGGTGGTTGATTCTTGGTTGTTGTAAACCATGATCTTTTGCCTTCCAGAGTATCATATTCCAATCCCTATGAGCCCTTAATGTAGACGCTGCCAGATCCTGTGTGTTCCTGACTATGGAGCCTCGGTAGTAGAATTGTTTGTTTCTGGCAGCTTTTGGAATTTTCACTTTGATTTGGGAGTTTTGGAATTCGGCTATAATATTCCTGAAAGTTTTTCTTTTGGGATCTCTTTCAGGTGACCGGTGAATTTTCTCAATTCTATTTTTACCCTCTGCTTCTAGGATCTCAGGGCAATTTTGCTGTATTATTTCTTGAAAAAGGAAGTCTAGACTCTTCTCTTGATCGTGGATTTCAGAGAGCCCAGTAATTTTAAAATTATTTGTTCTGGATCTGTTTTTGATGTCGGTTGTTTTTCCAATGAGATATTTCACATTTTCTTCTAATTTTTGGCTTTTGGAAGAGTTTTATTTCTTGCAAAGTCTTCAGCTTCCTTTAAGTGTTCCATTCTGCATTTGAAGGAGTTATTTTCTTTAGAGAGCTTTTTTACTCTCCTTTTCCAGCTGGTCAATTCTCCTTTTTAAGGCATTCTTCTCCTCATTTGCCCTTTTGTTTTGCTTTTTTCCATTAGGCCTAAACTGGTTTTTAACATATTATTTTCTTCAATTTTTTTTGTATATCTTTTACCAAGCTTTTGCTTTGGTTTTCATGATTTTTCAGCATTGCTGTCATTTCTCCTCCCAATTTTTCCTCCACCTCCCTTAATAGCTTTTCAAAGCCTTTTTTGAGCTCATCCATAGTCTGAGCCCATTTTCTGGAGATTTTGGATACAGAAGCTTCAATTTTCTCATCATCTGAGTATATGTTTTGATCTTCCATGGAACTAAAGTAATTGTCTATGGTCAGATTCTGCTGTTTTTTACTCATTTCCTCAGTCCAATACAGCACTCCCAAGGCTTTGGGTTTTTTTTTGTAGGGGAGGGGGGACACCCCACTGAGACCTTTATTCCTCCAAGGTCTTATGCTCTCCTGCCTGGGCTTTGATATCACCTTACTTCCCTCTGCCCTGGAGCTGTAAGGAGGATCCTGCTTAGCTACTTAGTATGGAAGCTCAAACTGCAACCTATATCTGAGTGTGGGTAAACAGCAGAGACCTACTCCGAGGGAGAGCAGAGAAATTTCTGCAGTCTTCCCTGACTCCTTTACAGTCTCTGAGGGTGCAGACTGCTTTCTCCAGATTCTAGCTGCAGATTCTGTGGCTTGTGCTTCTCACTCCACACTCATTCTGGTGTAGCAGAGTTCTCTCCCTGCCCCTTCAAGCTGTTGCTGTTGGTCGCTGGACTGGGTTGCTCTGTGGCCATGGCTTTTTCCCCCAATCCCCGGTCCTGGTGAAACACACCTTTCCCATGGAACTTATAAGTTTTTCTTAGACTGGGAAAATGTATCACTCAGTCTTTCCGTGGGTTCTGTCTCTTTAAATTTTGGCTAGAGTCATCAGTTGTTGGTTTTTGGAATTTGGGGGTGGGGATTTCCTGGAAAATTCTGCCTTCATGCCACCATCTTGGCTCTGCCCCTCCAAGCTACTTTTAAGGCTCAACTCACATTCCTCTGCATTTTAGTGACTTGCTTCTCTTTATTTGTGAAGATTTTTTTATACTTTGTACTCAGGTGTACATTAATTATTAATAAATGTCAACTTGATAGATTTGTGCTATGATTTTAATCTCTGAAGATCTTTTTGGATCCTCACTTTCCATACAGTGTGTTAGTTATTCTTAGCTTTTTCATTTTTTTTTATTTGCTGATCCCAAATCTACTTAATTTAAGTATTTACTCCCTATTAGCTATTTTTCTTCTTGGTTTTTGCATGGCAGCGGGTTTAAGTGACTTGGCCACAGTCACACCACTAAGTATTTTTGAATATCTGAGGCTGTCCTGACTCCAGGACCAGAGGTCTATCCACTGCGCCACCTAGCTGCCTTTGATTTCTTTTAAAAAATGCATTGCTCTTGAGTTTGAGATTTTTAAAAATTTGAAGTTTTGATTTGAAAAGCCATATTAGTTTTTTTCCCTTTAAAATAGGGATCAGTCACTAAAATTTAGAGCTAATTAGTGGCATCCAAAATTGGAATAGTCTCTTTGGCCATGGGTAATTTTGAAGAGAAATTAATGAAACATGGATTTGTTCCTCTCTTGAATTGCATGATTTGATTAGGTCAAATAAGTTGGAGTTAGAGGTAACATTTAGACCATCATTCACATATATATAATGTGCTTTTGTTAACAGCATTGACAGTATATGCTGTAAAAGCACAATATTCATGCTAATGAGACTGGAATTTTTCTAATAATAAGTGAAATCTTGAGTTTTTCCATGTGAATATTGTATTTAATTAAAACAAATAATAGATATTTCTGTTGATGATACAAAATTCTATTCAGAAGAAATGTTTTTCCCTTCATTTTGAAAATTACTTCTCTAAGCAATAACTTTGACATATTTAGGATAAAATTGGTGCTGAAAGAATTTAGCATTTGTATTTAAAATTAACAAGTATATTCCTTAAGTATTTCCCCTTGCCTTTAAATACTGAAGAATAATAGTATAACAGTCTTTGTTTTTTGTTGCTTTTTAACAAAGCAATGGGATTAAGTGACTTGCCCAAGGTCACACAACTAGGTACTTGTTCAGTGTCTGAGGTCCAATTTGAACTCAGGTCCTCCTGACTCCAGGACTGTTGCTCTATTCACTGCAACATCTAGCTGCCCCCAGTATTGTGACAGTCTTAAGGATAGTTCACAAAGTCATAAAAACATTCTTAAAGAATATTTCTTACTTGTATTTATGAGGAGTGCTTGAAGAAGGATAATGTAAGTTTTTTAAACATTTTTGTTAAATGTTTGAGGCAGTGGTGCTTTGTCAACAGATTTGGTCTTAGAGTTATAAAGACTAGGGTCTAGTCTTGCCTCTGACACATATTTTTTGTTCATACATTGATCAGGTAATTTATGGCCACAGACAATTTTCTTATGACAATAAGCATTTATGTGCTAAGTACTTGGGATACAAAAAAAAGGTGAAAACAGTGCCTGTCCTCAAGGAACTCACAGGGAGACAACAAACAAGCAGTCCTCTACAAACAAGATACATACGGGATAACTGGGAGGTCATCTCAAAGGAAAAGCATGAAGGGGAACTGGAAAGGCTTCTTGCAAAATGTAGGATTTTAGCTGAGACATGAAAGACTATGTAGAAGGTTGAGGGAGATGAATAGAGAGATCAATCTAGGAATGAAAACTCATGGAATAGGGAGGCAGAGTGTCTTATTTGGACAACAGCAAAGAAATCAATGTGACCAGATCATATAATATGTGGAGGAGAGTAAAGTTTGAAAAGACTAGAAAGGATCTGGTTTAAATTATGAGGGGCTTTGAAACAGGACTTTATATTCAATCCTGGATTTAATCAGGAGCAACTGTATATTGGATGACAGACAGATTGACTGCTCAATGTGTAATGAACTGCAATGGGGAGAGACTTTAGACAGAGAGACCAACTTTACTATTGCACTTGAAGTGATAAGTTTAGAGAGGGGTGACAGTATCCCTGGAGAGAAGGGTAAAAATGAGAGTTGTTAAGGTAAAATTGTCAAGCACGAGTCTTGGCATCAGATTGGATATGGGAAGGGAGAGGGTATGAGGAGTGGAAGATGTTGCCTAGTTTGAGAGCCTGGATACCTGTGAGGATGATGGTATCCTGAACAATAATAGGGAATTTAGGAAGGGGAAAATTATGCCTTGCAAAAGTTACATATCTGTAGAATTAGAGGGAATTCTCTGAACCAATAAAGTCAGGGACTGAGTTTTTTTAAAATAAAGAAAAATTATATTTGAATAAAGGTTATCAAAGAATAGATATTGATAGATGATGTCTATTAAATGATGGGGAAGAAGACTGATTTTTCTAGATCTTTTCACTTCATAAGACATTTTGAATTTCACATTTGAGTCTGTTTTTCCTCCAGTATCACCCAACCCCCTAAAGCACTGGGTTTACTAAAGAAGAGGAGGAATTATTTTTTATATCAAATTTAGATTTGTAGTAAATCTGTAATTTGGGGGGGCAATGACAATGTGAATAACTAGAATAAATCAAATCTCTAAAAAAAATTTTAAATGTCATTTTAGTCAATTATGACATTTATAAGTCATGATAATTATTTACAGTGACATAAATGTTATTTAATTTTTTAAACATTTATAGAATTTTAATTTTTCTTAGCTTAGTAATTACCATCATTCACATTTGTTATTATCTTAAATGTTTGAGAACAACTATCATTTGTCTTAGCATTATAGCATATTTGGATGCAAAGATATTAGAAATCATATAGTATAGTTCACTCATTTCATTTTACAAGTGGAACCTGAGTACTAGAGTGGTTGTGTTTTGTCTGTTACTAAACTTGACTCATAATTCTTTCCACAGTAGTTACATATGAATTTTGCATGTTACTTAGTCATCTTTTGTTAAAACTGTCTTTGATTCATGCATTAAATAAATTTCTTGACTAAAATTACCATTTTAGTCCATTCAGTCTGTCTCTCCTAACTTTTGACATCTGTATTATGTCTTTTAAAGTCCTTCTTCACCTTTATAGTGTTTCTTACTTTTCTCTCTCCAAAGTTATGTTTCTTCATTCTGTAGGCACATCAGTATAGGATCGATCACAAAATTTATAGTTGAAGTGCACCTTAAGTGACCCTAGTTTTGCAGTTGAAAAAACCGAGAGCCACATATAAGGTAAAATGACTTACCCTACCCAAAGTTGCAGTTAATAAATGTCAGAAGTGGGATTTGAACTAAGGTCTTCTTAAAATCCATTATTTGATCATTTAATTTAAGTTTCCAATAGTAATAAACAATCTATGAAATTTACTGCATATAACTATTGCAGTTTTTTATATAGCTTTTATTTTTCAGTTAATAAGCATTAATTTTCTCTTCCTACTCAAAAAAAAAGAAACAGAACTCTTAACTAATATTTATGTGCATGTTAGACATTCATCAGTATAGTCCACTTTTACAATATATCCTTATTTCAGGTTAAAAATACATTTTACTATTAAATCCATTTAATAAAATGGATATGATCACTTTTTCCCCATGGACCTTGGCCTTGGTCTGAAACTTATCTCATTCTTGTTGATTTGAATTTTAAATATATTATCAATTTTTAGATAGTGACATTGTCATTTATCACTGTACTATTAAATAAGTAGTCTTCTATGATAGTCTTTATTGTTGCTTTCCTTACAAAAATAGGAGATTTTAAATCATTACTATTAGATAAATGCAAATTAAAGTAAGTACAAGGTACCTACTTCATATACCTATCATTAGTTAGCTAAGGTGACAAAAAGGGAAAACAGTTAATGTTGAAGAGATTGTTGGAGGATTAGAATATTAATGCACTGTTGGTGAAATTGTGCACTAATCCAACCATTCTGGAGAGCAATATGAAATTATGCCCAAAGAATAATAAAACTAATCATACCTTTTGACCCAGCAATTCCAATACTAGGTCTGCATCCAGAAAAATAATAAAAAAATGGGAAAATCCCCAAATGTTCCAAAATATTCATAGCAACCCTTTTTTGTAATGGCAAGGAATTGGAAATTGAGGGGATACCACCAATTGGGGAATGTCTGAATGAGTTATGATATATGAAAGTTATGGAGTACTGTTGTTTTAAAAGAAACCATGAATGGTCAGGCTCTAGAGGAGCATGAAATGAATTGCAAGAACTGATGCAGAGCAAAGGGAACAGAACCAAGAGATTATACACATTGACAACATTGTGAGTTGATCAACCTTGATGGATGGAACTCCTCTTAGCACTTCAGAGAGCTAGGATAACCATGGGAGATCTGTGTTATGAACAATGCTGTCCACATCCAGATGAAGAAAAACAAAACAAAAAGCCTCTATGGTATCTGAATGAACACTACATTTTCTTTTTTAGAAAATTCTCTTATATTTTTTCCTTCCTATCTCATGGTTTTCTTTCTTTTCCCTTAGTCCTAATACCTCATACAGAAGAACCTAATCTGTAAACATGTTTAACACAAATGTATACGTACATGGTTCACCAGACTGTTCGCTGCTGAGGGAGGGGAGTGGGAAAGGTGGATGGAAGAAAATTATGTAACTTATGAATGTGCATATGCATGTGGATAAATGTTGAAAAAAATGTAATTGGAAAATAAAATAAATTAAAATATCAATTAAAAATGTAGAAGATTTTCTTGTTCTAGACAGATTAATATTAGTAGCTTCCTGAAAAGGACTGAGTAGTTATTTTGACCTTTGACCTGTGGTTTGGGGGAGGAATCTGCTTTTGTAAATGCATTGATTGCCCTGAGGATGAATTCTCCCAAGTATTTTCTTAGGTTTATACTCAAGAATTGACAATATTTTAATTAATGAACAGTAGAGAAAACGATGGTTTTTGAAGTCAAAGACCATGCATTTGAATTTTGACTTTTGCTACTTCATAGCTGGACTGCAATGTCCACAAAAAATAGAATGAAGGAGTTGTGTTGGATGATCTCTAACATGCATTCCAACTCTGAAACTGTACTGGACTTGAGTTCCAGGAGGAAACATTGGCATAGGCTAGAGAAAGATCTGAAGAGATTCAAGGTGTTTCTCAGTAGGTGTGTAGGATAGTCACTAAGTACCTTAGAGATAGGCATGTTCTCAGAACATTGGCAAGACTTTCTTGTCTTAACTTAGTTAAATGTTTTCTTTTGAAGTAATTTCTCTGATCCCTCCACCTTCCAAGAATATTCCCTATAATTCTAATTTATTCAATGACATTATTTGGTAAAATGAATGAGATTGTTTGATATTTGTAAATTCTCTATCTTCACAATTACCTGAATTTGCTCAATTGGCAGTTTGACTTTTTATGGATCAAGATAAAAATAATAAATAGGGGCAGCTAGGTGGCACAGTGGATAGAGCACTGGCCCTAGAGTCAGGAGTACCTGAATTCAAATCTGACCTCAGACTCTTAATCATTACCTAGCTGTGTGGCCTTGGGCAAGCCACTTAACCCCATTGCCTTGCAAAAACAAAACAAAAAAATAATAATAATAATAAATAGTAGGCCAACATTAGTCTACTGATTGTATCATAAAACTCCCAAGTTTCTGATTCTAACAAGGATCCTAATTACTAAGCACATAGCCATTCATTTATGGGTTAAATGTATTTTATGAATTCTCCACCTATTTACATTCAACTCTCAAAGATCTAAACCATTGAAGGAAGTGAAAAACTGACATCAGTAGATAATTAGTCCAGCTGGTGTGTTGGACCATAGGAAACTTAGGGTATAAGACTATGCGATTATTCCAGTTGTTCAGCAAACAATCTTAGTGAGGATTCGTGTTCTCAACAACAAGGTTTCTTTTCAGCCACACCAGCTGGAAATTTTTTTTTTCAATTAATAAGCATTTGTTTTTTCTCTTCCACATAGTCTTCCTGCACCCAATTGGGGAAAAAGCCAGGAGGTGAGGGTGGGGGAGAACACACCTTCCAACAGATATTCATAAGTCTAGAAAAACAAATTCATTCCCACCATAGTCTTCTGCTCAGATGTAGGCCTTAGTCAGCATCTTGAGTCCATAACTTCTAAGATGGGTAGTTTGCTTCATCTATTCTCTTGAATTATTTTTGATCTTTTCCTTGCATTGATAGGGATTCTTATTTTTAAAAGGTTTTTGTCTTTGCAGTGTTGATGGATTGTTATTGTTTAAATTATTCTCTTGGTTCCACATACTTCATTCTGTATCAGTTCTTACAACTTTAAATTTTCTTTAAAATCATCTCTGTAGTCATTTTGTGGCAATAGTATTCCATTAAATTATATTATCATAATTTGTTCAGTTCTTTTGATGTACAGTTCTTTTCAGTTATTGGATACTTACTCCCCAATTTTCCGGTGCTTTGCCACCACAAAAAGCACTGCTATAAATATTTTTGCAATTAAGCCTCTTTTTCTTCTACTTTCTTTGAGTTAGTATTGGTCTTGATGCATCAAAGGGTATGTATGGTTTCTGACTTTGTCAGTTCGAAATTTAATGAATTGTACTAAACTAAAGGAGTTGTTGTGTGTATTTGCCATAACCAACAGGAAAAGTTCTAACTAACATTTTTATAAAAGAGTATTAAGTGCAAAGAATGTTCAATGGGATTTGTTAATGGCTTATTTTCTGGCAGCTCAGTAGCCAGAGATTCTTCTGGAAGGAGTAATTGGACATACTTTGTAGAAAAGTTATCTAAATGCCACATTGATTGATTTGCAGTTTAGAAGCTCTGTTTCATAGTAGGGAATACACTTATTAAAGAATAGATTATCATAGCCACATACCTCGCTGGGCTGTGGATAATGGTTTCTGGGGTAGGTAGATCATATAAGTTGTTGATCATAGTAATATACTGTGTACCCCTAAGACTTTATATTCCAGAACGACTGGTTAAAGGTAAATATATTTTTGCTATTTAAAAAAAAAGTTTGCCACAGGTTAACAGCATAGGATAATATGTTGTATTTTTGAAGAAAGTAGTATTGAAGGTAATACTATGTCAGGGACTGGTGCATAAATGAAGAATTTTTGTTTTATTCATAAATGTAAAGAGATCATTTGGGAATTTTTTAAGTATAAAATCCTGTGAGCTTTTAAAAGAGTAAGTTTTGTGCTTTCAAATTAGTAAATTTCATATGTATTTTTGGTCTTCACATTTACATAGAATGTTTTGATGGAATATTCAGGACTAAATGAAAGATTATAGTTTTAACTTTCAGAGTTTAATAAACACTTTAAACTGCAGTAGTGATTTAATGTGTTTTTTTTTCAAATTAGTTCTGCTAAAAGATATTAACACATTTTGAGAAGTGTGGCACCAAGTGCCATCCTAATAAAGTGTCTTGCTAATCAAATCGTGCTGATCACGTGTTTTCAGCTTACTATCAACTGCTATGCATTGGAAATAGTTTATTTCACTTTTGAATAGTCTTCTAAATCTTTTCACTGAGTTACAGAAAAGTTCTTGGTAGTGGCATAAAATTAAGCAATGATGAAGTATAAAAAAACATGGATTATCTGCTATTTTGTTTATCACTGTTCTAATGAGCAATTTAAGCTTGTTAACAAATACTACATCTAAAAACACCTAATATTTATTTGATACTTATTTTCTGTCTTTTCCCTCTCTCATCATTAGAGAATCAATCCCACTCAACAATTCATTTTGAGAGTAGAGATTTTTTTTTTCTTTTCAGTTCTTTCTCTAGGTATCCACTGCCAAGCTATTGTTATGCAGGAGATTTCTTTTTTTATTTGACTGCTTGAGCTTATATCCTTAATTTTTCCAACTCCTTACCTTCTGGAAGTTAAGTATCAGCTAATTTTAAAATGTAGGCTGTGATTTTTGGTACCCTTTAGTATCTTTCTGTTTAAGCTTTCTTTCATAGTTGAGAAAGTTATGGAGTATTTTAAAGCATGAATGATAATCTAGCAATCTAGCACCATTTGTTGAAAATAGTTTCTTCTTGTAGACCCAGAGTATAGGCAACTGAACATTTTATGAATGAGTAATATTCAAAAAGTTTGTTTTTCAATTAATTCTCTAAAATTCTCCCAGTATATTTTGGAATAGAGAAAATTTTATAAAATGATGATTGTAGTTCCTAATGCATTTTATTGAACAGTATCATTTAAGCTTATAATGTACCCCTAAGATTAAAAAAAATCTTACAACTAATGATAAAAGTGTTTCTTCTGGAAAATGAATTTGGAGTTAAAATTTGGGATAACTAAACTGTTTCTTCCATTCTTCTCCTTACTGCTTTAAAGTTTCTATTTCCTGGTTCTGAAAAACCCAGAACTCCCCATCTCAACTTCTGGCCTCAGGGATCGTGCAAGGGATTAGTATGAACTATGGGGTTTAGTATGAACTATGAGGTTAGCTTGAATGGGTTATTTTCTGTGCTGAGGGGCTGGGAGAACTGTGAAGGGCTAGAAAAAAAAGTTTTTAAAAAATCTTCACACCCTTTCCTTCCTGTTTCCTTTGTGGATCCCCGGACCTTTTTGCTTATATAACCTTTAAGAGAACTTCTTTGACTCCCTGATTACACCTTTATTCCTCTCCCCTTTTTCATGTCTAAAGGCCTATTTCCTTCCCTTTTCCTATTAGCCTCAGCCTACACCTTGTGTCTCATTGTTTCTGTTGCCCACCATGGAACTGGATGTTTCTCATTGTTCCAGTACCTGAAGCAAGCAAGCAGGTTTTTTTGAGGTTGTCTTAAGGTTTCCATGACTGGGAACAATAGGAAAACTTTTGGTTGTTTAAAAGAAAGTCAAAAGATTCACAAAAAAAGTTATCCCTGTTATACATTGAAATGGAAAATCTTTCCAGTAGGCCTCAGTCATACTCTATTTCTCTTTAGTCAGTCAATTATTTAGCAGATCTTTTGTCTTTAGATAGAGCCCTGATGAAGTGCTTACAATGTGCCAAGCACTGTATTGCTGAGAATAGAGTGCTCTCCTTTGACACCTATTCCCACCTCATGCACCCCATTCTCACCTCATCCTGTGGCAGTAGGCTCTGTTCAAGCCTCAACTCAGTTAATTGCTGTCACATTGATCTTCCTAAAGAACAGATCTTACCATGTCTCCCCCTTTAGTCACTAAACTTAAAGGGCTGTCACCTCCAGAATCAGTTATAAAATCATCTATTTAAAGAAACTTGACCAGCTCTTATCTTTCTAGCCTGTTTACTTATTCCCTTTCTCATTCTACCTTCCAGTATTCTTTCATAGTCACACTGCTCTCCCAGCACAAGATGCTCCCTAGTCTAAATCGGGGCTTTTTCACTGACAGTCCCCCATGCTTCTAACTGGGAGCTGAAAAAGGCAAAGAATATAAAGGTGAGAGCCTTGAAGTCCAGAAGAAGATTGTATAATCATGGGCACAATAAATTTGGAATAAGCATGACTTGGTGTCTTGGCTTCCTCAGATGGAAGCTCAACAGTGAATTCACCAATCAGAGGAGGAGACCTCAGAGATTCCCTTTCTCCAGTACTGTTCTGCACTTCTATTTTGTACTTGTTTTATTTTTCCTGTGAGTCTTGGAGACGTCTTAGTAAGTCTGAAATATAAGTCTTTCCCCTTTTATCATCATTTTTTTTATCTTGCTTTTTATACTTAAAGCCACAGCAGAACCCATTCCATTATTCTTTCATTTTCTTCCCTTATCACCACCCTTTTCTCCATCCTGTATTTTCTGTTTTTGGTCTTCTTTGAGAATGAAGGACAAACATCATCACAAAGTTTATGTGTTCATTGTTCTCTAAGTTCTGTTCCCTTCACTCACCATCAGCTCATGCAATTCTTTCACCCTTCTCTAAACTCCAGCTACTTGTGGTTTCTTACAGAACAATACTATTCCTTCACATTCATAACTTGTTCAATCATTTTCCAATTGATGGGCATCCCCTCAGCTTCCAATTCTTTACACCTAAAAAGCTGCTATAAATATTTTGAACATGTGATTTTCCCATTTTTTATGATCTCTTTGGAATATAGACTTAGTAGTGGTATTGCTAAATTAGAATATGCAGTTTTATTGCTCTTTGAAGTTTCAAATTGCTCTCCAGAATGGCTTAACCAACAATGCATTAATGTCCCAATTTTCCCATATCTTCTCCAACATTGATCATTTTCCTTTTTTTCGTCATCCATCTTAGTCAGTCTTGATAGGTACGAGATGATATCTCAGAATTTTTAAATTTGCATTTTTCTTAGCAATAGTGATCTGGAGCATTATTTATATGACTATAATAATTTTTATGCATCAGAAAATTTTCTGTTTATATGCTTTAACCATTTATCAATTGAGGAATAACTTGTAATATTAGAAATTTGATTCAATTCTCTGTATATTTTAGAACTAAGTTACTCAGATTAATAATAGAAGAGGAAATAAAACACTTAAATGACACCCCCTTCAGAAATGAAATTGAAGAAACCATTAATAAGCTTCCTAAGAAAACATTCTCCAGGGCCACCAGATGGATTTACAAGTGAATTTGTACCAAGCATTTAAGGAGCAATTAATTCCAAATCTATTTTAAACTTTTTTAAAAGAAAATATGAGTAATTTTGCCAAATTCTTTCTGGACACCAGTATGGTGCTGATAACCTAAACCAAGGAGGGGCTAAAACAGACAATGAAAATTAGTCCAGTGTCTCTAAGGAATATTGATACAAAAAATTTAAATAAAATTTTAGCAAAGAGATTACATGTTATTACTAGGAAAATACTCCATGATCAGGTAGGATTTTTACCAGGTAAGCAGGGAAGATTCAAAATTAGGAAAACAATATTATAGAGTTTAAAAAATCATGATTATATCAATAGATGCTGAAAAAGCCTTTGTTATTTAAAAAACTAGGAATATGGGGGCAGCTAGGTGTCATAGTAGTGGATAGAACACCGGCCCTGGAGTCAGGAGTACCTGAGTTCAAATTTGACCTCAGACTCTTAATCATTACCTAGCTGTGTGGCCTTGGGCAAGCCACTTAACCCCATTTGCCTTGCAAAAAAAAAAAACTAAAAAAAAACTAGAAATAAATGGAGTTTTCCTTAAAATGATAAGCAATAACTAGCATCAGCAAGCATATGTGGGGATGATCTAGGAGCATTTCCAGTAAGATCAGGGGTAGAACAAGGATGTCTACTATCAACACTACTATTCAAAATTGTATTAGAAATGTTAAAGAATCCTAGAAAATCAATTGAAAAAAACTACTTGAAGCAATTAGCAACTTTAACAAAGTAGCAGGATATAAACTAAACCTTTATAAATCATCAGCATTTATATATATATATATATATATGATCAATAAGATAAAACCCAAGATCAAGAAATAGAAAGAGAAATTCCATTTAAAGTAAATAATTACCTTCAAACCCAAAACTATATATGAACACAATTACAGAATACTATTCACACAAATATTCAGATCTAAGCAGTAGGAAAAATGTCAATTGTTCATGATTAGTCTGAGCTAATATAATAAAAATGGCAATTCTACCCAAATTAAATTACTTATTCTGTGTCATACCAATCAAACTACCCAAAAACTATTTTACAGAGCTCAAAAATATAGTAACAGAATTCATCTGGAGCAACAAAACTTCATTCAAATTCGTTATCAAGGGAATTGGAAAAAAAAATTCCAAGGAAGCTACACTAGCTTCTAGCTACACTAGATCTAAAACTAATATCAAGCTTCAGTCATCAAAACTGTCTTGGATTGGCTAAAATATAGAGTAATGGATCAGTGGGTTAGATTAGGTACAAAAGAAACAGTAGCAATTTACTATAGTAATCTACTATTTTATAAACTCAAAAGACTTCTGGGAAAGGAAATAACTATTTGGCAAAAACTGATGGGAAAACTGTGAAAAACAATTAGGCATAGACCCACTTCTCATACCCTATATCAAAATAAGGTCAAAATGAGTACAGGATTTAGACGTCAATGTTGATACTATAGACCAATTGAGAGAAAAAAAAATATTCTCTCAGATTTTGGAGAGGGGAAAAATTTATGACCAAACAAGAAATAGAAGACATAAATTGCAAAATGGATGATTTTGGCTATGTTAAATTATTTTTTTTTTTTGCACAAACAAGTACGATGTAGCCAAGATTAAAAGATTAAAAGTAACTGAGTTATTTTAGGGTAAAGTCTTTAATAAGTTCGTTCTATACTGTGGGGGGGGGTCGATTTTTGAACAAGAAAAATAAATTGTGTTTCAGTTGCATTGAATTGTTCATACCTAACGTATATATGTGTGTCTGTGTGTGTGTGTGTGTGTGTGTGTGTGTGTGTGTGTAATAGTGAGATAATAAAAATCCATATAACATCTAGAATTTAGGAACTGATTAAGATGGAAGCTGAAAGTGCAGTTTTACACTACCATTTGCCATGTTGAATCCTAAATTTATACTTGTAACTTAGGAAAACGTAGTTTTAATAAGTTGTAATAATAAAATACAATTAATATTAATTTCTGAATGAGGAATAGAAATATTCATAGAAACAAGATTTTTTATTTTTGTGGTTAATTATCTTTAATCATAGCAATGCTGAAGTTTTCATCTCAATGTGAATCAAGGCAATTAAAATCCTTTGTAGCTATGATATTGTAATATTAATATAGTATCAAGTTGTTTTTAAAATTGAATATATAAAACTCTAGTTGTATATAATTCTAAAAACCTTGGATTTGCCAGATGTAATTAAGAAATAAATCTCAGATAGCAAACACTCATTAATAGGGAATGTCCATCTGGAAAAGGTCAGTATGAGCCTATAAGGTCCTGAAACTAAGTTAACTAGGTCAGAATGAGCATTTAATTTTGATGACTGACAGTATTCTCACATGTCTTTTTATATGGAAGTTTAAATTGATAGTCTATATTGATATTATTTTGGCATCATCTACATTTCCTAATATATCCCCCCCCCCAGAGAATATCTTATTAAAAATAAAAGAAGAGGAAAAAGTTAAATGATACTTACAATACATCCAAAAAGTCCTATTTTAGACTCTGCAAAGAAAAGAGAGGGAGGTCTTTCTCATAATTCTCTATAAGACCTTTTAATGTTTACTGTTGTGATAAAATGTGTGTATGTATTGTTATACATTCTTTTTCTGCTTTATTTTGCATCAGTGTAAAAATTTTCCATACCCCTTTGTATTTATGATGTTCATCTCTCCAACGTCTTGTATTATGTTATATTCATGTGCCTCAACTTGATTACCCATTCTCCAGTAGATGATCTTTACTTTGTTTCTACTCTTTGCTATAATAAAAGGTGCTACTATAAATATGGTGGAATATATAGTACCTTTCTTTGTTTTATTGACCTTCTTAGGTTATAAAACTAACACTGGAATCTTTAGTTCAAATAGTTTACATTTTAGTCACTTAGCATAATTCCAAGTTCTTTCCAGAATGACCAGAGTAATGCTTAACTCAGGCATGCTTTAATTTACCTGTCTTTCCACAATCCTTTTAGTAGTTACTAGTTCCATCTTTTGTTTCCCTTTCTAATTTGTTGATTGTAAGGTGAAAATCCAAAGTTGTTTTGATATGCATTTCTCAATTTTTTTTAGTGATTCAGAGCACCCTCTCAAATGGTTATTTTTAACAGTTTGTCTTTTGAGAACTGTTTGTTCATCCTTTCAAAGACTTATCCATTAGGTATTCAAGACTGGCTGACAAGTATTTTATTATCTAAAACGTGCTTGATACTGGGTTAAACCCCAAGAGAGATACAAGAAAGTCATTACTTTCAAGGATCTCACATCCAGAGATATTTAAGATAATTGCCTGTTTCTTGGAAATCAGATACTTAGTGATACTTGATACAAATATATATTTTAGGATTAGCTACTTCTTTTGCTAATTGTGTTTATTTCATTCATACAAAAACTTTTCCGTTTTGTGTAATCTGTTTTCTCTTTGTTGATTACCTTATTTGCTACCTTTTGTTTAGCAATTCATTCTCTAACCATAATTATGAAAGGTACTTTAAAATTCAGATCACATATACTTTTTTGTTTATTGTGGTTTATAAGAAGTTAAATTTCAACTTAATTTTTTTCCCAGACTACTTTCCAATTTTCCTTGACTTTTTTATAGGCAATTTTCCCCTAGTCAGATATTTTCAGGTTTATCAAAAATCGGGTTATTGAATTCAGTTACATAAGAAACATTTATTAAGCACCTATTGTGTGTCAGGGTCACTGTGTTTGACATTGGGGATATAAAAAAAGAGAAACATACTGCCCTCTAATGGAGAAAATGACATTCAAACGATATATCTAAAGCAAGCTATGTACAAGATAAATAAGAAATAATTTACTTAAAGAAGGCTCTAGAATTAAGAAGGATTGATGAAGGCTTCTGGTAAAGGTAAGATTTTTAATTGGAACTTAAATGGAAGTCAGGGGAGTTAGTAAATAGATTTGGGAAGGGAGGGAGAGAGCATTCCAGGCAAAGGGGACAAATAAGAATAAAAATTCATGCACTTGGGAAGTATCTTATGAGGAATTGCAAATGTCATTTTTGGCTTATAGAATATGTGGAGGTAAATGATGTATAAGACCAGAACAGTAGAAAGGAGCCAGTTTATAAAGAGTTTTAAAATCCTAACAATGTGGTGGAATTGTGAACTGAACCAACCATTCTGAAGAGCAGTTTGGAACTATGCCCAAAGAACTATAAACTTGTGCATATCTTTTATTCCTAGCAATAAATATCACTACTAGGTTATTATCCCAAAGAAAAACATAAAAACAGGGGGAAAGACCCAACTGTACAAAAATATTACAGCTACTTTTTTTGTGGTGGCAAAGAATTAGAAATTGAGGGGATGCCCATTAATTGGGGATTGGCAGAACTAGTTGTCATATCTGAATGTAATGGAATATTATTGTTCTGTAAGAAATGATGAGCAGGGGACAGCTAGGTGGCCCAGTGGATAGAACCCTGACCCTAAGATCAGGAGGACCTGAGTTCAAATTTGACCTCAGACAATTGATACTTACTAACTGTAAGTTTGGACAAATCGCTTAACCATTGTGCTGCCCTCCCCACCACCCCCAAATAAACAAATATATAAGAAATGATGAGCAGGCAGATTTCAGAAAAAACTGAAAACACATGAACTCTTGCTGGGTGAAGTGAACAGAACCAGAATATTGTCTGCATTAACAGCAGCATTATTTGATGTTCAGCTATGATAGATTTACCTCTGTCTCAACAATAATAGTGATCAAAGACAATTCTAAAAGCTTTGTGACAGAAAATGACATCTACATCCAGAGAAAGAACTGAAATATGAATGAGATTAAATTATTACTTTTGCTTAAAAAATGAATCCAAGCAGTAAATTTTATATTTGACTCTGGAGGTAAAATAAGGAGCTATAGGAATTTATTTAATAATGGGTATAACATGGTCAGACCTGTCCTTGAGGAATATTACTTTGACAGATTAGGGGGTGATGGGGGAAAACCAGCCAGGCTATTGTCCTAGTCTAGACATGCACCTATTTTCAAATACCAGTAAGACATTCAAAAAGACTCCCAGAAACATTTTTGTTTCATTTTAAAATTATATATATATATATATTCTTTTTTTTTAGTCAGCAAAAATCTTTTCTCCTTGCTCTCCCATCCCACCTCTAACAGAAAGCTAAAGAAAAACAAAATTAGCCAAAACCAAATAAAATATTTTTGTTGTTCAGAATTCTGGTTCTGACACCTATCAGAAAATAAATGTTTAGATTTAAAAATTAACTATAAGAATGATGACTAGAGTTAAATTTAGTTTATTATTCTGAAAGCAAACTTGAATTTGCAGAAAGTTTCTGTACAAGATGGGGCCGTATTTCTTGAATGATAGAATAATATGATATTTACTAAATACCTTTGCTATATGTGAGGTAGTCTAGAGATAGGTCACAAAAATTGAGTTTCTGAGGAACTAGAAGATGACCAAGATTTTAAAAAGACAGTACCTGAGGGACGGCTGGATGGTGCAGTGTATAGAGCACCGACCCTGGAGTCAGGAGTACCTGAGTTCAAATCCAGCATCAGACACTTCATAATTACCTAGCTGTGTGGCCTTTAGCAAGCCACTTAACCCCATTGCCTTGCAAAAAAAAAAAAGACATGACTTGAGAGCAAAAAATACTTAATATTGACTTTATTGGGGAGGAGGGAGAGTAGATGTTCACAGCAACTGGATTTGAATGGCATGAAGTACACTTTATACTCACTCCGTTTCCTTATGTCACAAATGCAAATAGGTTAAGATGAGATGATATCTAGGGTTCATCTTTTAACTACAGGAATATACACTAATACTTATTAAGCTGGTTAGTTTAGATGCTATCCAACTGTGCTGTCTGTTAGAATTACACTAATACTTGGGGTGCCATTTGAGTTCTCCAAATGGTTTGGTTTGAGGTTCTTTCCAACTCAGAATCTGATAAGAGCAAGTCTGAAGGGTCCCTTTTTCTTTTGGATAGCTGGTGCTTAAATTAGTAATATATTTCTGTAGCTTTTTAAGTTTTACCTTGCAGTTTGTAGATTTTTCTTTACATCTTTGAAATTAGGCAGTGCAAATATTATCCTCATCTTGCACAATAGGAATTTGAAGTGTAGTGAGACTGTGATTTAGTTGGTTAAGCTAGGAAGCACCTTAACCAGGACTCAGCTCAAGTTTCATGAATCCAAATTCAGTGTTCTTTCTGTAACACCTTAGGTCTTTTTCTAATGGTGCACAGTTTTATAGTTTACAAAGCATATTCTATAGAAGAATAGTATGTTCCTTGAGGCCAGGGACTACTTCATTCTTGTCTCTGGATCTTAACTTTTGTCACAGCTTTGTTATCCTCCACTGTCTTGTATATAATATATATCCAATAACTTTACTTTGATTGAAATCTCTGTGAAATTGACAATAATACTAATATTTTAAATTATACTGAGGATTATATAATTTGGCTGCATTCCTTCTGAAGTCAGAGCTGATATGCAAATTCAAAGTTTTCTTTCCATAATAGTACATATGCTAATTGTACAGTTAACAGAATGGTACAATGGTCTTCCTAACATGAAGTTAGGAAGACCCAAGTTCAAATGCAGCTTCATACATGAACAATGTGACTCTGAGTAACTCACTTAAACTCTTTTGGCCTTAGTTTTCTCATCTGTAAAGTGGGGATAATAATTGCTTTAAATTCTATTTTCTAGGGTTATTGATAAAGTATGTATATTCAATTAGGGATTATGAAACAGTATTAGTGATTTGATATGGTAATTAAACTTTAATTATACTTTTAAAAATCACTCTTCAAAATCATTAAACCAATATTTCTATGAACCACAAGGTCACACAATGGTTGGAGTGTTGGGCCTGGAGTCAGAAAGACTCATTTTAATGAGTTCAAAAATGATGATTTCTAATCTGCAAAATGAACTGGAAAAGGAAATGGCAGACCATTCTATTATCTTTGTCAGGAAAATAGACTTTAAACATGACTGAAATGACTGAACAACAAATTCACTTTGCCTTCAGACAGCTACTGTTGGTCCTTGGTTAATAGTTTACATTTGATATGCAAAATATTTTACAAGTATTATATCATTTGAATCTATTCATAGCAGAACTCTCAAGCAAGTAGATCCATTATTCCCATCTTTTGATGAAGAAGATTTAAATGGCTTTCTTCAGGTCCTAGAGTTAAGTAGAAGACTAGAAATCAGGTCTTCTGATTCTGAATGTAGGACTCTTTTCAATATATCATGCTCAAAGTAATATGTATTTCTCTAAAAATATCTTCTTTCATGTTTTTAGCTAATTAATCACATTGAGGACTTAGTTTTAGCAGATAATTGGGTGTACTATATCACACAAGAGTTTTTTTCATATTAAAAAGGAAGCAAATTACTTCATAGCTTCTTTTTTATTTTTGTAAACTGAGATTTAAATTTTTTGCTGAAATTTATTTAAACTAATTTAGAAGATAAATTTCTATTTAGAGGAGAAATTATGGCAGTATAATAAAACAAAATTTCAAAAACCTGTTGCGTTTATAGGTCATATTAATCAATTTGATTACTGCAATCAGGTGGAGTAAGTAATTATTTTGGAAGTCATTAATTTTTAAAATGATTGATTTTTTTACTTTAACTAAGCATTTGTTTTTATTTTAAAATCATACTGAATTGGGGGGGCTAGGTGGCGCAGTGGATAGAGCACCGGCCTTGGAGTCAGGAGTACCTGGGTTCAAATCAGACCTCAGACACTTAATAATTGGGCAAGCCATTTAACCCCATTGCCTTGAAAAAAATCTTTAAAAAAATCATACTGAATTGCTAGAATTTTCAGGTACTTTGTTTTTGATTATGTGATCAAAACTTGCCAGAGCACAAATACAAGTTAATTGACTTCCATTTTAATGGCAATATCAGTGGTGATTCTAAGTAGTTCCTTGATTCCCTTGAAATGTCACAAAGGGGACTTCCGGCCAAGATAGCAGAGAGAAGACAGGCACAGTTCTAAATTCTCCTTGATCTCTTCCCCATCTATGAAATGAAATAAACCTCTTAAAAGAAACCCAACCCACAAAACCCAGAAAGAAAAGCCAGGAGAAAGAACATCTACCTCAGGATTTGTCTCCAGCAGCAGCTTTGGCTGAATTTGGACTGGTGAGTCTGGGTTCCGAGGGAGGATCAGCCCTGGATCAACCAGATTAACAGCTGAATTAGAACCAGGAGTCTGAGGGCCCGAGAGCCGAACCTACTGGACCTGCAGTGGAGCTAGATGGCAGGGGCTTGGGTCGGCTGGGGAGCAGAGGCGCTGGTGTTGGTGCTGTACCCCTGGAGCTTACAGACAAGGCTGGGGGTGGGGGTGAGTTCTGGAGCAGGAAAGCCTGGGATGCCATCCCTGGGCTCCTCTGGTTGGAGGTCAGAGCTTCATTACAACTCAGACTTCTTCCCTAACAAACAAATGCAAACTAATTCTGCCTCAGGCCCAGGAGTGTGAGCAGAAGAACCAGCCCAGCTGAGGAATGACCTCAGGCCAGGGTAAAGCCCACCATTGATTGAAGGCAAAAGAATTCAATAGCTCCAACTCCTCCCTTAAAGCAAAGGGAGAAGGCCTCAACCAAGGTCACAGACACTCCAGAAAAAGCAACCAACACCTCCTACTGTCCAGCCTGAGAAAGTGCACTCAGTGAGTAAAGCCTTTAGAGATCCCAGGCCCCTGTGAACCAGCCCCTCCCCAACTCAGGTCTTAGCAAAATGAAGAAGGGTCAGCAGAAAGGTGGATCCATAGAAAAATTCCTGGAAGGGAAAGACCTAACTCAAAGAGACCTGGAACCTCTGAGGAGAATACAACCTGGGCTTCAGCACAGAAAGACTTCCTTGAAGAAATGAGGAATGAGCTTAAAAATTTGGGAGAGACAATACCTTGCAACAAGAAAACAAATCCTTAGAAAGTACAATTGGACAAATACAAAAGGAGAATAAATCTATCAGATCATCAATTGGACCAATACCAAATGAGAATAAATCTCTCAGATCCTCAATTGGACAAGTGCAAAATGAGAATAATTCTCTCAGATCTTCAAATAGGCAAATGCAAAAAGGAAATAATTCTCTCAAAACCTCAATTGGTCAAATACCTCTTTCAAAAGTAGAATTGACCAATTGGAAAAGAAGTTGCAAAAAGTTAATGAAGAAAACTCCCCCCCACCCCCAAAAAAAAGAATGGAGTCTACAGAAACCAATGACTCCATGAGACAGCAACAGTCAGTTAAACAAAATCAAAAAATAGGAAAAAAATAGAAGAAAATAGAGAATATATCGAGGAGGGGCAACCTGAAAATTATAGGACTTCCTGAAAACATTGAAGAGAAAAAAAGCCTGGACTTAATATTACAGGATTTAGTGAAGGAAAACTGCCCTGATATCATGGAATCAGAGGGCAAAGTAGTTTATTGAAAGAATACATTGATCCCCTCCAGAAAAAGATCCTAAAATGCAAACACCAAGGAATGTTGTGGCCAAATTCCAGAACTATCAGATAAAAGATAAAATCCTACAAGCAACCAGAAAGAAACAATTTAAATATCAAGGAGCCAGCCACAGTAAGGATCCTGCAGGACCTGACTGCATCAACATTAAGGGATGGAAGAGCCTGGAAGGAGATATTTTCCAAGAGCAAGGGAGCTTGGAATGCAGCCAAGAATCTACTTTCCCACAAAACTGAGCCTGCTCTTTCAGGGGAAAAGATGGACATTTAAGGAAACGGAAGAATTCCAAGAATTCCTGATGAAAAGACCAGAGCTAAGTAGAAAATCTGGACATCAAACAGGAGGTTCAAGAGACACATGAAAAGGTATATAAAAGGAAAAAAAAACTTCTATCCAGTAAGTTGAAACTGGCTGTATCCCAGCATGGGGGAAAAGATTCTCATAAATGTTGAGAATTGTAGCTCTAACAGAGAGAACATACTTAGCCAGAAATAATGGACATTCATGATCTATCCATGAGACTGCTATCTAATGGGATGTAACTGCCTTTAACTCCATTTGGGAGAAAGACTCTAATAACTCAAGAATCTTAACTCTATTCAATATAATATACTGAGCTACAAGTGACAGACACTCAGAATTTTCTATGACTTAGATAGAATGATCTAAATAACACTACCTCCTTAAAAAGGGGGACAGGAAAGAGACTGGAGGAGGGAGGGGATTGAATGGGGTAAATCTCATTACACTAAGAGGTACAAAAAACCTATAGTAATAGAGGGGAAGAAGGGAGCAGATGAGAAACACCTGCATCTTCTTCTCATCAGACTTGGCTTAAAGTCAACCTACACATACTCAGTTATATAGCAGAGTGGATTAAAAACCAGAATCCTATAATATGCTCCTTACAAGAAATTCATTTGAAGCAGAGAGACACATATAGAGTAAAGGTAAAAGGCTGGAGCAAAATATATTTTGCTTCAGCTGAAGTAAAAAAAGCAGGGGTAGCAATCCTTATCTCAGACAAAGCAGCAGCAAAAATAGATAGCGTTAAAAGAGATAAGGAAGGAAACTTTATCCTCCTAAAAAGTACCATAGACTATAAAGCCATTTCAATATTGAATATATATGCACCCAGTGGGACAGCACCCAAATTCTTAGAGGAGAAGCTGAAAGAACTACAGGAAGACATAGACAGCAAAACTACTAGTGGGAGACCTCAACCTCCTGCTCTCAGATCTAGATAAATCAAATCATAAAATAAACAAGAAAGAAGTTAAGGAGGTAAATAGATTGTTAGAAAAATTAGATATGGTAGACTTATGGAGGAAACTGAACGGGACTAGAAAGGAATATATACCTTTTTCTCTGCAGTACATGGAACTTATACAAAAATTGACCATGTGCTAGGACATAAAAACCTAATGATCAAATGCAGAAAGGCAGAAATAGTGTATACATCTTTTTCAGATCACAATGCAATAAAAGTTATATGCAATACTGGGCCAAGGAGATATAGACCCAGAACAAATTGGAAACTGAATAACTTCATTTTAAAAAATGAGTGGACCAAAAAGCAAATTATAGAAAGAATTGACCATTTTATCCTAGATAATGGTAATAATGAAACAACATACCAAAACCCGGGGGATTTATTGAAAGCGACTCTCAGGGGATATATTATAGCTCTAAATGCTAACATGAATAAATTGAAGAAAGAGGAAATCAATGAACTAAACATGCAACTAAAAAAATTAGAGAGAAGAAATCAAAAATCCCCAATTAAATACCAAATTAGAATTTCTAAAAATTAAAGGAGAAATTAATAAAATCAAAACCAAAAAAACTATTGAATTAGTACATAAAACCAAAAGTTGGTATTATGAAAAAACCAATAAAATTGATAAACCTCTGGTCAATTTGATTAAAAAAAAGAAAGAAGAAAACCAAATTGCTAGTATCATAAATGAAAAAGGTGAACTCACCACCAATGAGGAGGATATCAGAGTAATAATTTGAAATTATTTTGCCCAACTCTATGTCAATAAATTTGATAATCTAAGTAAAATGGATGAATATTTACAAAAATATAAGTTGCCCAGGTTAAACGAAGAAGAGATTAAATACCTAAACAACTGTATCCCAGAAAAAGAAATTCAACAAGCCATTATTGAACTCACTAAAAAGAAATCTCCAGGGCCTGATGGATTCACAAGTGAATTCTATCAAACATTTAAGGAACAGTTGGTTCCAATTCTATGTAAACCCTTTGGAAAAATAGGGATAGATGGAACTCTGCCTAACTCTTTCTATGAAACCAATATGGTGCTGTTACCTAAACCAGGGTGAATTAAAACAGAGAAAGAAAATTATAGACCTATTTCCCCGATGAATATAGATGCAAAAATCCTAAATAAAATCTTAGCAAAATGATTACAACAAGTTATCACTAGGATGATACATTATGATCAAGTAGGATTTATTCCAGGAATGCAGGGTTGGTTCAATATTAGGAAAACTGTTAGTATACTCAATTATATCAACAACAAACCTATCAGAAATGATATGATCATATCAATAGATGCTGAAAAAGCTTTTGACAAAATACAGCATCCATTCCTATTAAAAACACTAGAGAGTGTAGGAATAAATGGACTGTTCCTAAGAATAATTAGCAGTATCTATTTGAAACCATCAACAAGCATTATATTCAATGGGGAGAGGCTAGAGGCATTCCCAATAAGATCAGGCGTGAAACAAGGGTGCCCATTATCACCACTACTATTCAATATTGTATTAGAAATGTTAGCATCAGCAATTAGAAAAGAAAAAGAAATTGAAGGCATTAGAATTGGGAAGGAAGAGACAAAACTCTCACTCTTTGCAGATGACATGATGGTCTACCTAGAGAATCCCAAGAAATCATCTAAAAACAATTAGCAATTTTAGCAAAGTTGCAGGTTATAAAATAAAACGTCATAAATCCTCAACTTTTCTATATATGTCCAGCAAGAAACAGCAGGAAGAGCTAGAAAGAGAAATCCCATTCAAAGTAACATCAGACAATATAAAATATTTGGGAGTCTATTTGCCAAGACAGACTTTTTGAAAACAATTATAAAACACTTCTCACACAAATTAAATCAGATTTAAATAAATGGGCAAATATCAACTGCTCATGGATAGGCAGAGTTAATATAATAAAAATGACAATTCTACCAAAACTAAACTACTTGTGTAGTGCCCTACCAATCAAAATTCCAAAAAATTACTTTAAAGAGTTAGAAAAAATTGTAAGTAAATTCATATGGAGAAATAAAAAGTCAATAATTGCCAAGAGCTTAATGAAAAAAAAGTGCAAAAGAAGGTGGCTTAGCCCTACCTGATCTAAAATTATATTATAAAGCATCAGTCATCAAAACTGTTTGGTATTGGCTAAGAAATAGTGGTGGACCAGTGGAATAGACTAGGTGTAAAAGCAGATGATGATTATAGTAATCTGCTGTTTGATAAACCCAAAGAATCCAGCCATTGGGATAAAAACTCCCTCTTTGATTAAAACTGCTGGGACAATTGGAAGTTAGTATGGAAGAAACTTAGATTAGACAAACACCTAATACCCTTTACCAAGATTAGATCCAAATGGTTACAGGACTTAGATATAAAAAACATTACTATAAGCAAATTAGAAGATCAAGGACTAGTTTACCTGTCAGATCTATGGAAAGGGAAGCAGTTTATGACTAAGGAAGAGTTGGAGAACATCACCAAAAGCCAATTAGATGATTTCAATTACATTAAATTAAAAAGCTTTTGCACAGATAAAACCAGTGTAACCAAGATCAAAAGAAATGTAGTAAATTGGGAAACAATCTTTACAATTAATGATTCTGACAAAGGACTAATTTCTAAAATATACAGAGAACTGAGTCATATTTTTAAAACAAAAAGCCGTTCCCCAATTGACAAATCGTCAAAGGATATGTGAAGGCAATTTACAGATGAGGAGATCAAAGCAATCCATAGCCATATGAAAAAATGCTCTAAATCATTAATTATTAGAGAAATACAAATTAAAGCTTCTGTGAGGTACCACCTCACACCTCTCAGATTGGCCAATATGACCAGGAAGGATAATGATCATTGTTGGAAGGGTTGTGGGAAATCTGGGACACTATTACACTGTTGGTGGAGTTGTGAACTCATCCAGCCCTTCTGGAGAGCTATTTGGAACTATGCCCAAAGGGCAACAAAAATGTGCATACCCTTTGACCCAGCAATACCACTACTGGGTCTATACCCTGAAGAGATGATGAAAAAGGGTAAAAACATTACTTGTACAAAAATATTTATAGCAGCCCTGTTTGTGGTGGCAAAGAATTGGAAATCAAGTAAATGTCCATCAATTGGGGAATGGCTTAGCAAACTGTGGTGTATGTATGTATGTCATGGAAGACTATTGTTCTATTAGAAACCAAGAGGGACTGGATTTCAGGGAAGTCTGGAGGGATTTGCATGAACCGATGCTGAGTGAGATGAGCAGAACCAGAAAAACACTGTATACCCTAACAGCAACATGGAAGTGATGATCAACCTTGAAGGACTGGCTCATTCCATCAGTGCAACAATCGGGAACAATTTTGGGGTGTCTGCAGTGGAGAGTGCCATCTGTATCCAGATAAGGAGCTGTGGAGTTTGAACAAAGTTCAGGGACTATTCCCTTTAATTTAGAAAAAAACATATCTTTTTGTCTGATCTTGTTAGCTCTTAGACTTCTCTTCTTTAAGGATATGATTTCTCTCATCACACCCAATTTGGATCAAGGTGGAGCATGGAAACAAAGTAAAGACTGACAGATTGCTTTCAGTGGGGGGAGGGAAGTAAGATTGGGGGAAAAATTTTAAAACTCAAAAGAACATCTTTACTGAAAATTAATTTAAAAAAAAGATATGTTACAAAAGGACATTTTTTGAGAAAGTTAAGGCTACTATAAAAGTACCCTAATTCAGAACAATGAGGAATGTCTAATGAGTTGGGAAAAGCTTTTAAAATTTGACAAGAAGATTATAAGTTTATATGAATGGAAATAAATTGAAGAAACATTATAGAAAAGTTGGATTATATGACAATGTTCTATTTACAAAATGTTTAATTATAAAGGTGACTTTCTAGCTGCCAAATTTGAAATCATTATGTCAAGTTAGCAAGCACATGATCCTACTTTGTCTCAGACTTAGAAAGAAAGGCAAAAAAAAATATTCCTTGCTCTCAGGAGCCCACTGTCTATCTCAGAAGAAATGCTTTTTTTCTTTAGCACCTTCATTTGTCTAAGCCATAATTCTTGTTTTGATTCTCTTTTAAAGTACATATTGTCTCTTACCCTTTTCCTTCCCGCATTAAATTGCAAAAATTTTGATCGCCTCTGAAATCTGCTAGTTATTTATTAAACTGCTATGGATATCCCTCAGCCAAAGGGCTTATATGGGCATACCCCCATCTAATAACATTAATTGGTTACTTTAAAAAACTATTAAGTGAAATTCTTTCACTTAAGGAATTTAGGGAGTAGTTTTATAAATGAGTGAATAGCTGAATTGATGCCATGACCTTGACTTGCCTGGAAATGATAGGGTTCTAACATATCAGTTATACTCAACAACAAAACGTGTAGGAGCATAATGGAAAATACAGGGTAATGTAAATAGAAAAAAATAAAGACTACCTACAGCATCTAGTTCCTTTAAAAAAAAATCTGAGGAGTGAAATTACTTGCCCATAGATAGTCGATAAGTCCTGTTAATCTTTTAGCCCTTTTATTCAAAATTAACTTTAAACTTAAAACAATGATATTTCTTGGCCATACTTGGATTCTCATATAACACTCTTTCAAATAACTTAAATGTACTACATTGATACAAAGTCCATGTTGTCCAAAACCATTTATTTTGGTCATCTAACAGTGGTATACTCATATGGAAAAGGGATCCACTAAATCATAGATAAAGATTCAAATGGATAATGATTTACAAAGCCATATTTTAACATCATCTTTGTTTTATTTTTATAATATTTCTTATGATCTCTTTCTGGCTGCACTTTATCCTTTGAAAGCTCTGGTCTAAGACATCTATTATTTTTGACCTGAAGAATTTTGAGTTTAAAGGGGGTACTAAAAATAACTTTTTCTGGTGCAATTTACAGTTCTGTTTCATGACTTCTAACACCTTGTTTTAATATTCTCTATTTCATGTCCTGGTACAGTATAAAAAGCACAGAATCTGATGGGATACTATGTTCACTTTTTTAAAACTTCTCATGTTTTGCCTATTCCATAGTTTTCTTTCTTTCCCTTTAGTCTTAATTCCTCATATATAACATGACTGATATGTAAATATTTTAATCACAAAAGTACATGTACAACTTTTACCAGACTAAGAGGAGGGGATGAGAAGGGAGGCTGGTAGAAAAATGTGTAACTTAAAAATATTTAAGTGAATGAATGTTGAAAAACTTCCATAACATGTATTTGGAAAAATAAAATAAAATTCAATAAAAAAATAAAATACAGATTAATAAAGAAATATAGGGACTTTTTTCTTCTTTTATATCAAAAACATTTTCATATATATATAGAAACATTTTTTTAAAAGTCTTTTAGGATTCTAAGGAACATTGATAACAGATTTATAATAAAATATCAACAATTTCACTATCAGAGTTCTGAAGACTTAGAAATTTTTTAGTCTTTACAATGTTGGTTTTTTTGGAAATTGTTCCCCTGCTTTCTTACTCATATTATTCTGCAACATAGAAGTCTTCCTAGGTTTCTCTGAAACTGTCCCTTTCGTAATTTCTTATGGCACAATAGTGTTCTATCATATTGATAAACTATAATTTGTTTAGCTATTCCTCTATTGATGCACATCTTTATATTACAATTCCTTGCTACTACATATAGAACTGCTGGTATTTTTGTACTTGGGAGATCTCACTTTCTTGGGGTTCTTCTCTTTCTTTGATCTCTGGGTTCTAGGCCTATTTGTGGTGTCTCTAGGTTACTGTGCTTAGTTACAAGTAGCCTTCCACAGGGGCTAGAGCAGTTACCTTCTTTACTAGTTGTCATCCATTCTTTTTTCAAGACTCATTGGGGGGGGAATGATTGTCCCTTACGATAGTCCATTGTACTTTAGATAGCTCTAATGCTTTGGTGGTTTTTCTTTATATAAACCCCCAGTTTTTTGTCTTTGCAACTTCTATTTCTTGCTCCTGGTTTTGTCAAAGCTCTAGGACCAAGAAAAACAAGGGCAATTTCTTTTCCATTTATCAGACTCCAGAAACCTATGTGTCATATCTCCTTAAGGTTTTTCCTTTTCAGACTAAATACATACTATTCCTTTAACCACACTTCCTATTATTTGTATTCAAAACTCTTTGATTTTCTCCAGCTTGTCATTGGTTTTTCTGAAATATGGCAAGAACCAAACACAGTATTCCAGAATTTATTTGTATTTTTAATTTCCTGCTAAGACACACACACACACACACACACACACACAAAACAGTACCTGTCCTCACTGAACTCATTCTAATAGTCTGACAATAAGTGAACAAATAAAAACCTAGAAACAGCAAAAGAAAATGCTTGAATTTGGGAGGTGGAGTGTCTCATTCAGGGTACATCAAAGAAATCAGTATCACTGATCATGTTAGGGAGTGAGTTTTAAGAAAACTAAAAAAGGGTTTAGGTGAAGGGTTAGGTATTATGGCAGATATTATAGCCTAAGATTGGTAGCTTTCTTAGCTATATAATACTAGTAATAACAAAGCTCTTTACAAGCAAACATTATTTTTAATTTATTGAAATTTAGTTACAATTAACGAATTACCTTTCTCTTCCTTTCTTGTACTTCATTTACAGAAAAACTTGTAAAAAATATGCAAAGACAAAAAAACAATTCATCTTGTGATGTCTCATTCACCATTTTGAGTTTCAAAGTGGTAGCATGTTTCATCACTGGATATCTGGAATTTGATTGATCGCTGGAGCATTCAGAGTTAAATAATTCTCTGATGCAATAGATCAGCTCCTTATTTTAAGTCTGTATTTAAAGTGTTTTCTTGTAAGCAACATATTATTAGATTCTCCTTGCTGATCAGTCTTTTTAGCTTATGCTAAAGATTATGTTAATTTGTCCCTTTTATCTTTTGGATAAATTTCATACCTTTTATAGTCACAATTAATATCATCAATAGTGTCTTTACCTCCTTCCTGTTTTCCTAAATTTTTCTTTTTGTACTCTAAATTCCAACTACAAGATCTTATCCTTTTGAGGCTCTTTTAAGTTACATTTTGTGGTCTACTTATCTTAGAGTTGTTTTTGGTCCTTTTCCAAAACCATGACATCAGGGAGGTAATGTCATGACATGTGCATGAATTGTGCTAAGTCATCAACCTCACTTTCTCCTCTAGTTTCAATGATTAGATATGAATCAAGATGATTGGAGGGGCGGCTAGGTGGCGCAGTGGATAGAGCACTGACTTTGGAGTCAGGAGTACCTGGGTTCAAATCCGGTCTCAGACACTTAATAATTACCTAGCCGTGTGGCCTTGGGCAAGCCACTTAACCCCATTGCCTTGAAAAATCTAAACAAAAAACAAAAGAAAGATGATTGGAGATGGCCCTGGATGTGAGGTAGTTAGGGTTAAGTGACTTATCCAAGGTCACACAGCTAGTACATAAAAGAGTCTGAGGTTTTGACCTATGGCACTTTTGACCCTATGACTGGTACTCTGTACGCTATCCACTTAGCTATTTAAATCTACACACTTTCTCATTCTCCTTCTTTGACGCTTTCCCTCCTGTGTCCATAGTGACTGAAATGTATGTCTGTACCTGTTTGTGTTTTTGTATTCTTCTTTTGACTGGTTCAGTTTGACTGAGGGTCTCATGCTGCCCCTGCTCATCTTTTTTTTTTTATTTTTTAATAGACTTTTATTTGTTCATCTGAATGAGAAAATTTCTCCATTCTATTTCTTTCTGTCCCCCTAGTGTATTCCTTTCCCTCTTTACATTTTATTTTTAAAATTAATAAACATCAGAAAACTATTTCCAGATCCTATGTTTTGTACAGTAATCATTAAGTTCCTACAATGTATTGGGCATTGTATCATTCTCTAGGGATACAAATAAGGAGAAGATGGTCCTTGCCCCTTAATAAATTATGGTCTACAAGGGAAAATGACATACTTTTAAAAGAAAGCTGAAAATGGGGTGTGGGGGTTTGGTTGGGGTGGGTGAAAGGTGCCCCAGCGGCACCATATTGATGGTACAATCACAACCAAATAAGAAGAACAATGAAAAGATGGCTGGGCTTCTGGGCCCTTTTTAAAGGGAGCCTTGGTTGCATTATTTTATGCTCTATCTTCCAGCTCTGTAGTCAGAGGGACAGAGGCAATTTAGGGATACTGATGAGGTCAGTTTTTCTATCTCATCATTATGAGAGGGTTCTGAGGGATAGGTCATCTCCCCATATTAGAATGTAAACATTTTATTTTCATTACATTTCTCTTGATTCCAACTTTTCTATACAGCATATTCTCCCCACCCCACCCCCAGGTTTGTTTGAAAATGTTTCAATTTAAGGTCCATTTTTTCCCCCCCTGAATAACATTACTTAGTCTTACAGGATAATTTATTCCAGTTATAAGTCTATATTTTTTCTTTCTAGAATATTTCCACTGCTCACTTTGCTAAATTATTCTGACTATTCTTTGGCTATTGAATTTATTGTGATTCCTGATTAGTCCTTCTAGTATGAGATACTTTGTCTTCTATTTTTTATACCTCGTTTCCAATCTGTTTATTCTTTTTCCACTTCTTTCTTCCATAACTCTTTTTACATTTCCCCTTGACAGTTTCATTTCTTTTCCAAATGTTTCTTCTGACAGTCTTTTTTAAAATTTATTTATTATGAATTTTACAATTTCCCCCCAATCTCTTCCCCCCCCCACAGAAGGCAGTCTGTTAATCTTTACATTGTTTCCATGATATACATTGATCTAAGTTGAATGTAATGAGAGAGAACATATCCTTAAGGAAGAAAAATACAGTATAAGAGATAGAAAAATTGTATAATAAGATAATGGCTTGTTGTTTTTTGTTGTTTTTTTTTTTTTTTAAATTAAAGGTCTTTGGTCTTTGTTCAAATTCCACAATTCTTTCTCTGGACACAGATAGTATTCTCCATTGCAGATAACCCCAAATTGTCCCTGATTGTTGCACTGATGGAATGAGCAAGTCCATTAAGGTTGATCATCACCCCCATGTTACTGTTTCCTCTAATATTTATTTTTTTTTTTTTTAATTTTGAGTTTGGGGAGAAATGGCTAGATAGTCACTGATTTTAAAATAATCTGAGTTTTATGGGACTATTATCAAATGAAACAAACTTTAAGCACCTACTATTTTTGTTATTTTTTTTTTGCACATTCTTTCATCCTGTTTCCTACCTTTGGACCTATGTTTAGGCCAGGATCTTCATATTTTTGGAGGAAATGTATGGGCTGAACCTACTGTTATTTCCTTGAAGTATTAAATGTTGTGATATTCCAGGAACCTCAGGAAGAAGCCATTATGGGGGCCTACAAGCTCTCAGTTTCTGCCTTTATCTTTACAGAAACCTCAATTTGACTTTCTCAATGTTAAAAGAAAGTCTATTAGGATGCATTAGTATTGCATGTTAGCCTGTTAGGATGCATTAGAGTACAATTATTATGAACTACTTTGAAATCTCAGTGTCTGATCAAAGTTACATACTTAGCCACATTTTCAAGCATCAATTAGCTTTTCTTGTGTGACAGAAGTTTGCATAGGTTTACTTGGTTTTATTCAAGCCTTTTCCTTTCAAAATCAGTATTAAAATGAGTAAAATGTAAATATTACAACTTCATAATTTTAATTGTTAAACTTAAACAAAATATAAAGCTAGAGTCAGATAATTTTTTGTGTGTTCCATTTCAAAATACTTAGATCTCTTAGTGGACAGCATACTCTTAGATTTTCTGCCTCACCATATTCAAGATTTAGTGTAATCTTCTTTTTAGTCTTGTCCATTTTTCATAAAATCTTTTTTGACTGCCATAATCACTCTGCTTACCTGCCTATCACCTTTTCTCTGAATAGATTGAATTCTTTTTTATTTATTTGGCTGCAGCTCTTTCTGACTTTTGTATGTTACCACTCTACAAAGAGAAGGACACATTTCATTGGTCATCTGAAGTCATGATTATTACATTGATCACATTAAGTCTAATTTACTTTTCATCATCATATAAATTTTTCTCATTCTGTTTACTTCACAATATATATCACTTCATACAACTCTTCCCAGGTATTTCTGAATTTGCTATTTTCTTCAAGCACAGCAATATTCCTTTAGATTCACATTCAGTAATTTCTTTAATCCTTCCTCCAAATGGGTATCCACTTTGTTTTCTATTATTTGCTGCAATAAAAACATCCAGTAGTCTTTCCACAGTACCAAAATGACATATATTAATAGATTTGTAAGAAAAATACGATTCAGAAATTGCTAATAATTTAATGAGACTGAACATTTTATGACTCCCTATAATTACCAGTTTTCTGTACCTGTTTAGTCTAACAAATTAGTCTAGTTCTGAATGGAATGAAGAATAGTATTGCAGAGCTAGCAGTGTGGGAATTTGGAATGATAAGTAGGAAGGTGGAGTAACAGGAAATTTGGAGAATTTCACTTCATAGACATCTTTTTTTTCCCCAAAATTGAACTTACAACTTGTCTTCTCTGTCATGCACAAGAATATAATGTATAAAATAGAAATAATTTCACAGATATAAGAGCAACTTCTAATTTTTATTCTTGAAAACGGTAATATCTAAAAGTAATAATGTACTTGGTCAAGTAAGTTAATGATTTTTTTGATAGACAATGTGATTTTATTATGTACTTTATGTACTTAGAAATTAAGCCGGGGCAGCTAGGTGGCGCAGTGGATAAAGCACCAGTCCTGGAGTCAGGAGTACCTGGGTTCAAATCCAGTCTCAGACACTTAATAATTACCTAGCTGTGTGGCCTTGGGCAAGCCACTTAACCCCATTGCCTAGCAAAAACCTAAAAAAAAAAAAAAAAAAATTAAGCCAGCTCAATAATGTTGCATGCTTGTTAAATAATTTCTCAGCTTTTAGTACTATAATTTCTTTTGCAGAAATGATTTCAATACCCTCCCTGCTCCAGGTACACTCTAGTACAATGATAAAAATGAAAGTGAAAGGTATTGAATTTGTAGAAGAAATCAGTCTTCATTAAGAAACTTTGTTGATTATATGAGTCAAAGTTTATTACTCAAAATTGGGGCTTTGCTTTTTGATAAAGATAGTCCCCCAAATGTCATGTTCATTATTAGACATATCATTCCTGATGAAATTTTGCTTGCCACAAGAAATTATATTTGCCTTAATTAATTAACAAATTTTTTAGATTTTTGCAAGGCAATGGAGTTAAGTGACTTGCCATATGGCAAGTGTCTGAGTCCGGATTTGAACTCAGGTACTCCTGACTCCAGGACTGGTGCTTTATCCACTGCGCCACCTAGCTGCTCCTTAATTTATTTTTAACAGTAAACTCGAAGATCTGTGAAATAATAGCCTTCATTTGTCTTATGAGACCTCTGAGGCATAAAGAAAGTGCTTCAAAGCTTCGTCACAAATTGCTTCTCCTCTGATTTTGGTCTAAGACTATGCTATTTCTGTAAGGTAATCTAAGGGACGCTTGAGCCTGAACTATTATTCTGCCTTCACTGTCTATAGTTAATTTAACTATTTCTACACTACCAAGCCATCTAAAAATGATGTTTTAAACATTTCTCTTAACCCAATTTAATCTATATGAAATATCTTAGATAAGAGAAGGAAATATAGTGTATGGAGGGGAGATTATTGAACAGGGTGTCTTAACACATCCACCTCTGATTTGATCATGGACATGTCACATTCTTTCTTTTTTTTTTTTCTTTTCTTTTTAGGTTTTTGCAAGGCAAACGGGGTTAAGTGGCTTGCCCAAGGCCACACAAGCTAGGTAATTATTAAGTGTCTGAGACTGGATTTAAACCCAGGTACTCCTGACTCCAGGGCTGGTGCTTTATCCACTATGCCACCTAGCCGCCCCCTATGTCACGTTCTTATTTGTAAAATGGGATGGGAAATTGTATTAGCTCATAGATTCATAAAACAGACCTATAAGAGACCTTCAAGACCATCTAGTACAATTTCTTTAAAGAAAGATTAGATTTATTTCTGAGAAAACTATGGCCAATGTTTGGTATATCATTTGTTCCTGGAAATGTAGAATTAAGTTGAAAAAAAGCTAAACCTTGAGGCAGCCTGGTACAGCATACAGTGTAAGGAATATTGAACTTTGGGGGTTATTAAAAGAAGGAGGGAGGGAAGACATTTCTGCTAAGAGCTAACACTATCTCCTTTGAGCCTTAGAATCATCCTGAGATGCAAGCATTGTTATTATCCCTGTTTTATGGTTAAGGATGCTGAAGCAGGATTTGTTCACAGGACTCTTATCTACTGCATCACCAGCTATTTCATGGACCAGAGTTGAATTCTAACTTTACTATTCAATAGCCCTGTGACATTGGGTAGGCTGCTTAAGTTCTCTGGTCCTCACTTTACTCATCTGTAATGTAAAAGAGATTGGTTGAAGTGATATCTCTTTCATTTGAAATTTGTAACTATGTATAGGTGATACTAATACATACTACTATAAAATAGTCACATCACTTTACCAAGAAGTCATATTGATTGGTATTTTCATTAAAAGAATAACAGTTCTATGATTTTTGCATACATTTGTTATTTCCTCAGCAAAATGTATATTTTGCAAGCTGCATTTTTATAATTTGTTTAACATTAAATTAAACAGGATCCTTCTGTAAATTAGGAATCAGAGTGTAGGATATATAAAAGTCATGAAATTTATTACAAGAATATTCTTTGTTAATGCATTTGTATTAGTTTAAATATATATTTTCATTAATAACCAGAAAAGGGGTAATTGTGGCTTGGTGAATTAAAAATGAGTAAACATTTGCATTTCAAGGGAATGATAACAATAATAGCTTTTATATTGTGTACCTCTTCTATGCCAGGATTGTGTTAAGTACAAGTATTATCTTAATTCTCATACCAGCCCTTCCACTTAGGTGCTTCTATTTCCCCCCATCCCCCCTTCCCTTACAGTTGAAGAAATTGAACCAAACAGAGGTAAATTGACAGCTAGTAAATGTCTGAGATTGGATTTGAACTGAGATCTTTCTGACTCCAGTCTCAGTGTTCTATCCACTGTACCACCTTAACTATATAATTTATTCTAAGCAGTTAAAGTTTTTCAGATGATGATAAAATTTCAGAAGTTTAGTGTTAAAAATATTCTTTTTTTTAATGTTTTTGCAAGGCAATGGGGTTAAGTGGCTTGTCCAAGGCCACACAGCTAGGTAATTATTAATTGTCTGAGGCCAGATTTGAACTTAGGCACTCCTGACTTCAGGGCCAGTGCTCTATCCATTGCACCACCTGCACCCCAGCCCTGTACTTTTGATATTGAATTGGCAAGGTCATCCATTGGATTTTCTTGATTTTGACAATGGCTTTTATGTTGAAAGAATCCAGGAAAAGACTTTTATTAAAGTGAGACCTTGCTCTCAAGACTTACATTGTAATAGAAGGAAATTGAGCATGTAGAGTGGTTTTGGTTTAGAGGGTTAAAGAATTATGAATGCAGTCATAAGGGAGATGATTGACATAGTTGATTATTGTTCTATAGGTGAAAGGGGTAGGGAGGAGAATTTATTCATAGCATCAGGGAGGATGGCAATTAGCTTGCCAATGTGGAATGTAAAGTCTGATATTGTGGTCATGTGGCACACTAATCATTCAGGACAGAATGGAACCCTAGATTGAAAATTCAAGAATCAAAATGGTTAAGTAGCCCAGATGGGCACAATCTATTGTAGGGTAGATGACAAGATTGAGGGGTGTAGAGACCTGTAATAGCAGACAGGGCAGGAGGCAATAAATTACTCAGGGTAGGTTGTGAAGCATGACTGAATAGTGAAAATAGTTCTTGTGACTGAATATCAATTAGGGCTATGTCTGAAAAAGAAAATTATAGTTGGTTCTTGTCCTTCATTATGGAAGATGACCAAAATGACATCACTGTGTTTGAGACAAATTGCAATATGTCTGATTGTGACTGATTACATCAATACCAGCTCAGAATGCTCTTCCACAAATAGTCCATGTGGAACACCTGGGTGAGTACTCTAAACTTACATACGCCAGGTTTCCTTTGAACTGCTTCAATTCTACCTTCCTCATAGAGCACGGCACTCTCTTTGATGAGGGCATGCCACATCGGGAGGCCCTATGCCAGTGTCTCTCACACTGTACAATCAAATCTAAAGTTCTTAATAGAGAGACCTTAAGGGCATCTGGTATCTCTTCTTCTGACCCCCTTGTGAGCACTTGTCCTAGTGTGAGTTCTCTATATGTTAGTTTTTTTTTAAAAACCAATATATGACTAGCACTTTTAGAAACTACATAAGACAGACCTTGTTTTATAGATAGTGCTGTTGTGGGAGTGAAGACACTGACTTTTTTCTTGACACGTTAGAAAGAGGCATCTTATTTCTAAGTACCTTATAGCATCTTGGTATATCTACTTCTGTTTCTCAGAATTCTGCAAATCCCAGTTTTCTTTAAGTTATATTTTAATGTATGTTTATAGAATTTCATCTCCCTGCCCAAAATTAAAATCTCCTTAGCAAGGAAGCAGCATAACCCATTGACACATTCATCCATAGCATCCATAGCAAAGTAAATTGAAGTGAGCACGAGTTTAGTACTTGAATTGGCTATAGTCTAGGATTTTATTATTCTTGTTTTGGAATTTACTATTGATTGTTCTTTTAGAATTGGCTTGTTAAATTGCTTGAATGTGTTAAGACCTAAGCCCAAATACCTATGAGAAGGCAGTATAATATTGTCAGAAGACCTCATTTGTAGCCCCTCCTTGTCTGTAAAGTTGTGTGACCTTTGCCCTTACTTTCCTTATTTGTAAAAAAAGAATTTGGAGTACTTGATCTCTGTTTCCTTCAACTCCAACATTCTAAAATTTGGAAATTTTTCTTTAGTTTGGAGATTATTCCTCTTTCCCAAAAGATGAATGCCTTAGTAATTCATCCTCATATCTCAGTCTATAATTGGTAGAAATTTGGAGGTAAATTTTTAGGTCAGTATCAGCAATAAAAACTTGAATTGGTATAGTATGGAGTTCTGCTTTATGATCATGACATTGATCTTGTTTACTATTCATTTCTTAATTCCATATTAACCCTGTAAAGTAATCTACATACTTTCTTTATTTGATATGTGCATTTCAGGATTAATGACTTTTTCTGAATGGTTTAAAAAAAACTTGATGAAAACATTTTAGACCTGTTGAATTTTCCAGAGGATTTGAAACATTTGTACCCTTCAGTATGATTGAATAAAATTAAATAAAATCTGCTCCAATATATGAATTTGTTTTGCTCCTTTAGTGATGGATTCAGATCATGTACATTGATTAGAAAAGACACAATAATGTAGACTAAGTATCTTAGTACCTGCATTTGAACAATGAGATTTTTGTAGCTGCAAGAACTTTAAAAATAAATCACATTTTAAAAGTCTATGATCAGAGGCAGCTAGGTGGCGCAGTGGATAGAGCACCAGCCCTGGAGTCAGGAGTACCTGAGTTCAAATCTACCCTTAGACACTTAATTATTACCTAGCTGTTGGGGCAGCTAGGTGGTGCAGTGGATAAAGCACCGGTCTTGGAGTCAGGAGTACTTGGGTTCAAATCTGGTCTCAGACACTTAATAATTACCTAGCTGTGTGGCCTTGGGCAAGCCACTTAACCCCATTTGCCTTGGAAAGACCTAAAAGAAAAGTCTATGATGGGGGGGGGCAGCTCGGTGGCACAGTGCATAGAGCACCAACCCTGGAGTCAGGAGTGAGTTCAGATTCAGCCTCAGACATTTAATAATTGCTTAGCTTGTATGATCTTGGGCAAGTCACTTGATCCTACTGCCTTAAAATTTAAAAAAAGTTCATGATCCTTTTGCATTACTGCATCTAAAAAACAATCATGGATTTTGACTCAAAGAATATTCGGTGTTATTTTACAGATGAGTAATACAAATTTCTCCCTTTAAAGACTCCTTTAGAAACAAGGAATAATTGATTGACTTGGCACTTTAAAATTCATAAAACCCTTGAAATCATTTTCAGAGATGTACTTTTTTCTCTTACTGTCTCCTAACTGTGAGTTCCCACCATGACTCTTTAGTCATCTTCCAAGAACACTCAAGCATTCATTTTCATAAACTGTTCTCATGGAGGGCAGTTTATACTGAAGTATGTTCTGATAGTAATGCAAATTATATCTGTTTTTAATGTATATCTTAAGTAATAAAGTGTATTTTTAAAATAGCATATGGAAACTGTTAATAATTGTATATTCTTTTTTTAAAAAAATTTAGGACATGAATCTTTGAGACTTTTCCTTCATTGGGTTCCTTCTGTTTGTTTTTTAAAGATTATACTGGAAATTTTTGAACAGGAAAATACTTTTCTAAACCTGGTCACTTTTTAACTTAACTATCTTTATCTCTTCCCTATAACTATTTGTATCTTCTTAAGTTTATGTTCTTTTCCCTGGCTTGTACTTCGACTTCCTGGAACTTGAGGTTTCTTTCTTCAACATTCTTTCATCTATTTTTTTTTTAAAGCTTCTTTGTCCTTCTTTGTCAAGAAGTTTTAATCTTTTACAATGGACTAAAAAAATCCTACTGTTTTATATCAACATTGAATCTTTTATAAATTAAAGACTTTTTGAAACTGTGAATAATAATATTTTATTTTTATAAATTGTAGCATTTTTTAAATTAATTTTCTGAATTTAGAACCCACCTAGAAAATTTCTCTTAGGACTATACTTCAGAGGAAAAAAAAGTCTTGAGAGAAATTTCAAGGCAAAACTTTTCAGTAACTTATATTTTCATGCTGAATTTGAAACATAAATTATTACAGCTAGGTAAAGCTTGTAAAGCTCATGTCATTTGTTTAATTGCAATATATGATTTCTAATATCTCCAAATATCAATGAAAATTCAATTCTTAACAAAGTTTTTGCCTTTTCAGTTTTTATTTTTATAGATATTTATTTATTTTAGAATATGGTTTCTGTTATTTTAAAGTGACTAGTAACACTTGTTCTTTACAAAAGAATATAGACAAAAGAGTTTTTTAAATCTCCCATCATGATCTTTACATTTGGTGAAGTTAAATATCAATTGCTTCTTAAACATTATAGTTTTCTAAAGTTTTCAGAAAACTATATATTCAGTTATTTTGTTTTACTATTCATCAAGTACATTATGAAAAACAATACAGGGATCTTTAACACTATCTTGGACAAATAGATGGGTTTTAATCTTAAAGTTTTACATTACAGTTCTTTAACCATTATTTTTACTACAACATTAACCTCATATTAATATCTTAATGTTAATTAATATCTTAATCTTAATAATCTCTTTATGTAGGAAAGAGTTAATTTGACTGCTTAACTTAGTTGTCTTTAACCACTGAACAACCCTGCCCAGAGCACTTTCCCCATTTTTAATGAGATATTAATGTATACTTGTCAAAAGAGAAGGAAATTGTTGATTATTAACATGCAGTTTATCAGGGTAAATCTTGATCAGCCTTCTTTCCTTTCATCTTCTTCCGTATATTCTCTTGTTTCTTTAGGATAGTTACTTCATTATTTCAGTTTTCATAGGTTAATATATTTAAGAGTAAAGAAGAAATTTTGGAGATTATGATAATGATGTAATGGAAAGAACTCTGGATTCAGAGTTAATAATATTGGTTCAAATCTTTCTTTGTGTGACCTTGGGCAAGTTTTACAACCTTTTTGGGTTGTCAAACCTCAATTATATTTTGTGAAATAATTAATACCTGGCATTTAAGAATTCTAAAGGACCCTTAAGGACTCTAAAATATGCTTCCAAGATCTAATTTGATAGTTGCAGACTGGCTCTATCTGTCTCTCCCTCTCTCCCCCTCTTCCTCCCTCTCTCTTGTCTGAACTACATCATCTACATTTTTAAAACCAGAACGGTTGTTTTAAGCTAAAAGTAGATACATTATTATAAATAGGAGGTAAAGTATCTTTTAAAAACATAGGAACCTATAGACTGATTTTAGCCAAGTTCTCTTTTCAAAAAAAAGTAGAAGTAAATATCTGAAAATTCTTTACATCTGTAGTATTTGTTATATGGATTACTTACTCTTTTCTTTCCCATCCCTTCCCTTCCTTCTAGAGCAGAAACTATATTCATTCTTGTATCTTTATATCCTTAACACCTTGCAAATAACCATGTGCCTAGTAAATGCTGATGGTGGGGGGGGGGAGTCACTTCAGGTCAAGTGCTAATTTTATGCACATTCCTGTACTCTTGAAATTTTTTAACCAGGCCTGAAATTAACAACGGAAAGGCTGTATTTTTACGGGTTTATGTTAATTGTTCTCCAATATCTCATTATACCAAAGAAGTAAAGTAGGGCCTTTGAAATTTGAGAGAATTCTAGAATGGTTCTGATGTTAATTGGTGTTTTTGTTTTCCAGTGAACAAGGTCAATAGAAAATAGACTACTTGAGGATGGGGTTAAAAGCAACTCATTTTAATGAAGGTTTGAGATTGTAATGTGCATCTATAGAGAGGGTGTTCACACTGATGAAATCATTTCACAATAATGAAATCATGTCAGATGTGCAGAAAAAATATATAATGTATATATATAGCCATCTGTTCCCTCCCTCACCATGTTCCTAGTTAGCTACCCCAGATTTTAGGAAATTTCTGGATCAGAATCATCTCCAGACTATAGCTCATGATTTTCTTATTGATGATTTCTTTTAGTTATCTTCCAGAGAATATCCATAGAGCAGAAATACAGTTCTCTAATTCTATCTTCCCATTATCTTTTGGGTGTCTTGGGGAGGAGAATATTTGAAAATGGAATGAAGGTGAACCTGATGGTTAGAGAAGGAAAGGAGGAATAGAAGACTTATAGGCTAATTTGTGATGGGACTTGGAAACAACAATTTGTGTTTTTCTCAAGAATAATCAATAGTTGATCTAGTCAATAGTTGACTAGACTCATCTTTACCAGGGTAGAGGCATGTTTAGGGGAAGGGAGTTTATCTATCCAATCAATCATCAATCAGTTAATCTTTATTTAAGGACCCACCATGCACCAGATACTTTGCTAAATAAATGCAAGGGATGATGATGACAGTATGCATGTGAATTAGATTTTAGTGGGGGGGGGGCGGCAGCTTGTCGTTGCAGTGGATAAAGCACAGACACTGGAGTGGCCAGATATGGACTAGGACAACTGGAGATAGCCCTGTGTCAGAGAAGGGACTATCTTGTTTGAGAAACACCAAGGAGAGACCATGTCTTTGGTTTGAAGAGATGGGGGGGAAGTTAAATAAGTTGTAATAGCTTTTGTATATGAAAACTCCTTTTCCCCCACACCATATATGAACCAAATTGCATTCAGTTGGTTTTAAATATTTTATACTTTTGTTTGTTTTGGGGGCTATTTTTGGATCCCTTTATCTAATTTGTTAATAGCTTCTTCATACTGTCCCTGAAGTTCACACTCTAATTAGAAAGTTTAAAATGTAAAAATCCTGGTTCTGATAAATTAATGAAATTCATATTCATGTGTAACCAATAGTCGTATCAGTTACAATGTGACTGACTCATATCAGATCCCTTACTGTTTAGAAGTAGTAGGATATGAAAGATATGAGTCAGGCATAGAAAAGGGAAGCTGGGAATGTTACTACCTTTTCAGTTTTCTTCAGCCACATTTACTTTCAAGGATGCCTAATGATATTTTTATCCTATACAGCAGCCTACACACTCAATATAGTGGGAACATTTTATAATTACAGGATCTAGAGCTTGAATTAATTTAGAGATTATCTAGGACATCCTCTCATCTTATACATGAGAAAACAACCTTAGAGCTTAACTGATTCTCAAATTCACATTGAATGTAAGTAAAAGATCTAATATTGAGATATGTTAAATCTAAAACAGGAACTGTTTCACTATAATACATGCAAAATGCTTGCCACAACTACTTTCCAAGCAGATTCATGGAGATTTAAGTGGTTCTTATTTTATGTGTATTTTTTTTAAGACAGTATGATTCACAGAGAATTTCTTAATTAAGAAATTGATCCATTATCATTATAATGTGATTTTCATATGATACCCATAATAGCCTCATCCTTAATTTGATCAAAACTAGAAGTGCCTAGGAACAGCTAGGTGATGTGGTAGATTGAGAGTATAGAAGTCAAGAGGATCTAAGTTGAAATCAAGCATCAGACACTTGATATTTACTAGCTGTGTGACCTTGGGCAAGTCACTTTACCATTTGCCTCACAAAAGCCAAAACAAACAAAAAAGTAGAAGCATGTCAATTTATGGGCATTATTGATTTTCTGCTCTCTGCCCCCAGTTAACTTTATTCATTCCATCATAGTATCTGAGAAAGAAGATTGGAAAGTGTTTTTGTTTTGTCTATTTTTAAAAACATAGAGCTTTCTTTAATAACTAGATTTTTATACTCCATCAGTAAATGTGAAATTGGTGTGACCATATATAATTGTGATATATTTAAGCATAATTTTGACAAAAGTAGCTAATTACCATTGCTCTGGGGTAATTGTATTGCAAAGTCCTATCAGCCTAAAATGAAAAATGGAGGATAACTTAAGGTTCATCTCTCTGTTTTAATAACATTATGAAAATACTGAGATCTTCCCAAGGTCAGGTTAGTAACAAAGATGGGGTAGAACTCAGAAATCCTAAATGCCCTTTGCATTTCATGCCACAGCTTGCTAATTACTGCTGTTCTATTGTTCTTTTTGATCCAATAGCTAGGGAAACACTACTTGCTATATGGTTCTAAGGAATGTAAAATTTTGATAATCTATTATAACCAAAAGTTGTTGAATTCTGAAAAACCTTTTTACTTAGGGCTAAATGTTTGACTCTTTATATTCTTAACCTAAAACTCAGGAGGCATCTAGGTGGCACAGTGGATAGAGCACTCCAGAGAACCTGAGTTCAAATCCAGCCTCAGACACTTAATAATTACCGAGATGTGTGAACTTGGGCAAGTCACTTAACTCCATTGCCTTGCAAAAAAAGTGTTTTAGAAATTGAGGGTACTTTATGAGACAGTTGTGGTTTAGTTGGGAGTCAGAAAACCTGTGTTGCAGTTTGAGGTTTTCTAGTTACTTTCTCTTTGCTCATTCTTCTGCTTTAATCTATAATCTATAAAGCATCTACTACTTACCACTACCCAATTAAGATTTATATACAAGAAGATATATACAAAAGATCTTTCGAGCCAAAGCACTCTCTACAAATATTAGCTATGTGCCATGCAGGACTTGACAGATTTGCTATCATAGTGTATTAGAAGGATAGGGAATTGAGAAATAGGGTTTAGTCTTGCCTTTGCCACTAACTATAACTCTGAGGCTCTTCCTAGCACTAATTATATGCTGCTGAATTCAGTTATATGTCTGTGACTTTGGTGTAGGAATTTTTCTGACATAATTAATCTTGATTTTTTTAATAGAAAAGGTATTTAATTCTTTTACCTAATATAATAAATTCTGAGCTTTTCGAGCAAAAAAAATAGATTTAATACCTTGTTGTAATCTTAGGGTTGGTAACATCCTTTAAGATAGAAAAGTATTTAATTTTCATTTTCTTTTTTGTTATCTAATATGGTTAGTAATGATTCTTTAGTGATTGCATTTCTCATATTTAAAATTGCTTTTACGTTTCAAAATAAAAACTGCATATGTCTATTTTCAGTCGTTTTTTGGGAGGGGGAATATTCTCAATGTACACTGAGTCTTTTCGCTATACCCTCTTGAATCAAAAGTAAGTGAACTGTTGCTAAAAAGTTATACATGAATCTTTATCTAGTATATTTTCAAAGTTAGAGACAATGTGTACAGTCGAAAGAGTACTGGCTCTGGAATCAAAGGAGCTGGGTTTTTAAAGTATGACAATACATTTTAACTTCCCTGGACATCGGTCTGCTTATCTCTACAGTGGAGGGGTTAAAATAACTAGATCTATGATCATATAATTAATTTGGAAATTTTGATTTTAGAGTAGAGGAAGTAAATTAATGGTTAGAGAAAAAGAACTGCAAATACTTTCCACAACTACTTATACATGTATTAAATTTAGGGATTTTGTTATTTTCTGTGTAACCTACTGACACTAATACTTACTGAAAATAAATGTTTTCATGTTTATACACTGCTGTAATTCTTCAAATAATCCCCTTTCTATATAATCCTCATTTGTTACAAAAAAAGTATATTTAAGCAAAACAAAGTAATACTATTGTCTGTCTTATACTATATAGTCTTCATTCTTTACCAGATATGCATCTTTTTTACATGAAAAGTTAGGCATTAATCCATTGAAGTCAGAATTGCTAATCACATTGGAACTTTTGTTTTTCTTTATATTAATGTGGTCGTTATGAAATTTTTTCTTTTGATTCTGTTTACTTTTCTTCATAAAATCAAATGAATTTTTCTCTCTTAATTCATACTTTTAAGGGAACATACCCTCACTGATCAATAAGTTATTAAATATTCTGTATCAAAAGCAGGGAAAAAAAGCTGAAGTCTAAACCTGATTGTCTTGTGCGAATTTATAAATGATTGGCCACACGGAGATAGTAAGATGAGTTTCTAGTTAGGGAAATGACTTTGTCCAGATGTAATTTCAGTAGCAATTTACAGCATCTGTTGACTGAAAGTTAGTTGACATCTATCTGGTTTAGCTATCACAGTATGGCATGTTTAGAGAGCACTATGAAACCAAGGATGGCTTAACATACAGCAATATGAACTCATCAATAGCTCTAAAAGCTCAGATGTGTTCTCTTACTCTCTGTTGCTACTGTTGACCTTAAATGACATTTTCTCTACCTGAATTTTTTTTTTTATTTTAGCTTCCACAAGTTAAACATTTTGGAGTAAATAAAACAAATTTATAAGAACTGAGATGTCTTTATTGTCAGTTGCTGGATTGTTTTATCAAGTTGTTTTTAATTTTTCTTGTTTTTAAAAAACATGGTTCTAAGAAATTCAGTTGTGTAGAAAATTTTCTTTATTTTAGACAGGTATTCTTGGAGTTCAAAATTGTAGAACTTGCTTTTATTTTCGTGTAATTTAAAGTACAGATAGATGTTATTAGTCAAATTTTAATTAAGTGCCCTCCTTTTTTGAAGTAACTGAGGTAGGAACTGGGAAAACCAAGACAAAAATGAAACAGTGCCTACCCCTATAAGCAGCTGACTATTAAAAGTACATAAAAGTTAATTTATTATCAAGATAAAACATTTTTAATTCTAATAGATTTATTGAACATCAAAATTTTATATTCACACAATTATCTTAATTGTATATAGATTCTAAAGTAGCTATGGAAAGTCTTCTAATTTGTTATCTTGTTCATACTGCCAAACAGATCTAAATATTTATTAGCCAGACCATTCCATTATTTATAGTATGTAACAACATACTTCATTGGTACATTTTTCTGTCTCTCAAAACACATTGTTCAGGTGACAGCATGTAACCAATAACTTTTAAATAAAAGGGTGTGGGGAACCACAGTGTAAGTGAATTAATATGTGTGGTAACTTTAGTTCATCCAGTTTATATTTTCTTTATACTGAAAATAAAGAAAGCTTCTACCAGAATCAGAATTTGAACTCATTTTCTCATTCCAAATATTTCCTCTATTCCAATTTGCCTTAATTCTATGAAAATACAAACAGTTCTTGAAAATTGGATGGTAAGAATTTTGAAAGAATAAAGCATTCCAAAAAAAAATCCCCATTAACAGTGTTCTCCATTTCCTCTCATCACCTCACCTCCCAAAACCACACACACACACACACACACACACACACACACACACACACACACACAGACACACACACACACACACACACACACACACACACACACACACACACACACACACACACACACACACACCCTTCAAATAAAAGCAGGAAGCCACAAGCATTGGAGGCTTGACTTGAGACCTCCTGCTGAGAGAGACCTTTGTCTTTCTCTCCCCAACCACCCATGTCTGAATTTACTAGCCAGCATGTCTGGCCCCCATGTCTAGCCTAATGCATGTTTTTCCTCTTGGTTTAACTAGTCCCCCAAATGGCCCCATACATTCCTTCTCCTTGATTCTCTTGATTCTCTGTCTTCAGCCTCATGTGTTCTTGACCCATGGATACTGTCCCCTCCTCCCCCAGGTACAAGGGCAAATTTGCATTGCATTAAAATCACTTTATGTAGAAAGGTCTGTAGAAGTCTGATAAATGCTCTACTTACATAAAGCAAGAACTGTCAGTAGTACAGTATTTACAACTAATTCTTGATTCTCTTCTTTCTCTACCTTAATACATCTCCTATGTATTTAATTATCATCTTCATGCTGATGACTCCTCAATCTAGATTTTCAGTCCTGATCTTCTTTCTTGGATGCTGAATAAAAAGTTACCTAATGGACATTTTGAACTGAATGTCCCATTAAAAATCTCAAACTCATTGTGTACAAAATGATGCTCATTTTTTTTCTTCAAACCTACTTCACTTTCAATTTTTCGAATTTCTCTTGAGAGCACCACCATCTTTGAAGTGTCACCATTGCAACCTTAGTAACATACTTATCACTCCGTACATACATCCACTTGATTGTCAGATCTTTTTCTTTTCAGTTCTAGAATATCTCTTGAAAATTACCCCTTACCTTGCTCAAACGGCCACCAACTTAATTCAGACCTTTATCACAAATCAGCTGTACTACTGTATTATTAAGGATTGGTCTTTCTGCCAGAAGTCTTTTCCCACTCTAGTCTCCTTTACCAAATTGATTTTCCTAATTTGCAGGTCTGTCCACATCACTATCTTTCCAAAAAACTCCCCTCAAATAAAATTTGAAGTAATCAGCTTTGCATTTAAATCTCTTTACAGTCTTGACCCAAACCGCCTTTTGCAAACTACTCCTTTCAGTGTATACTACATTCCTATTAAATTGTCCTCGTTATGATGCCTTAAACCATAACACTTGGTCCTCTAACTGGCATCTCTATATCTTTGTACTGTGTTCCCAGTGCCTGGAAAGCATTCCCTTCTCATTTTCACCACTCAAAATTCTACTTGAACAGACCATTCAGCATTGATCTCTAAATGCATGTTGTCATCCTCAGTTAAACTGTAAACTCCTAGGGGCAAAGACTTATACATTATGTAATTTAAAAAAAATATGGAATTCATAGAATCAAGGACTCTTCTCTTTGGACATACTAGCTCTGTGACTCTAGACAAGTCACAGTCTCATTCTGCTTTAGTTTCTTCATCTGTCAAATGGGCATAATATTAGCTATTATTACCACTATTATTTCTTAATTGGAAGATTCATACTTTTCCTTAATAGCCTTCATTTAGTATGGAACAGCTACCTAAACAGAAGAAATAAAAATTAAATATGTGAACTTTTTTACCATTTTCAGTGCCAGCTGATGAACAGAGACTTCTTTTAAAAAAGCAAATTGCCTGATATTAGTCTACTTTGAAGTTTGAACAGACTAATAGCGTTTTCTCAGTAGGTATAATTTCCCTTGACTTTACTTTGTATCAGTCAATAAAAATGGGCATCCCTACTTGGTTCAGAGTACAGTGCTAAGTACCTAGGAGATAAGAGAACTGCAAACTAGTGTCTGTTAACCTTCTATTCTGGGAAGGAAGAAGGGAATCAGTTGCTAGCAATGGGAACAAAATGAGTAAAGACACAGTGAGAAGACTAGTATGTGGGGGGAGGGGAATTGGGTAGCAGCCATTAAGAATGGCTAGAGAGCTGCAACAACTTCTTGTGATGGGAAGTAGTGAACTGTTGGCGTAGGAAGTTAAGGCCAGCTTTGTTGCCCTTTCTGCTGTTATTATTCCCATTTTACAGATGGAAATTGAGGCAGAGGTTAAACGACTTGTTCATTTGTTTAGTTTATACAAAACTATTTTGCTTTCACAATTTTAGCCTTTTTTATTTAAGAAATCATTTATTCTGATACAACAAAGTGAAGTTAAAAGAATTGAAAAGATGTTTCTCTTAACTCACAGACACATTGTACACATAAGGCTGGAGAGGTGGAAATGGAAAAATCCTCAGTATTCAAAGTAAGGCCACCAGTGTTCCACACTGAAAGCAACATACAAAGAGAAGTGGCTGATATTTAAAGTTTGCATTTTGAAAATGATTTTTTAGTGTTTTCCTATGTTGGTAAAAGTTAATTCACAATAATTTCTATTTTCCTTTCATTAAATTCATAGTCACATCGAGTTTTATAATCCTCAATGCATAACTGAAACTGAGTTGTCAAGATAAGTATTTATGAAATGATTGGATTGTAGAAGAACATAGAAAATTTATTTATGTGATATTTATGTGATCTGTTAGATGAGAATAATAATAACAGATTCTGAATTATGGACTTGTAATTGTGATGTTGAATTAAGCACTTAGTTGCATCAAGATAATAAACCTGCCACTAAATAATTATTGATTTAAATTTTTTTCTGAAATTAAAATGACAATAAACACAATCTTTAATATTCAGAAGCTGAATTATATACTTAACTACTCAAATTGTGCAACAGAATGTTAATTTGGCCAAGGTTTCCTAGAAATCTCTTCAGTCTCAGAAATATTAAGAGATTCTGCACACCGTCACTTAAATTCAACTCACTTACATACCATGGCATCACCTCCCTAGTGTCATGGTCTTCATGAAGGAAGGACAAACAGCAACTGTAAGAGAATCTCAGAATTATTATTATTATTGTTATTATTATTATTATTATGTGCCCTATTTAGCTCCAACTGGTTACCTGAATAGGAATGTCTGTCTAGGATCCCTGTGAAATGTTCATCCAGTCTTTACATAAAACCTTCCAGGAAGGAGACTATTTAAAATCTCACATCTCGGACCTGCCTATCCCATGCTCATCATTAACCCACCCTTCTACAAACCAAAACTTATATTTTTCATTATAGTTGACCTTTACTAAAAAAAAGCACCTAATTTAGAACTTTGACAACTTGTTTTCCTATTAACTTACAAATTCCAAATTTTGCTTTTTTTTTAAAAAAAGTTTGGCCTTGAGAATTTTATAGAGAGAAATAAGGAAGAACACTATGAGACTGTCAAACTCTGACTCATCCAGTCATCTTTGGGTATTTTGAGGATCAGAAGAATTAAGAAATTATAGCAGTAATATTAAATAACATTTATATTGACCTTCAAATATTTGGAAGTATTTTACACAGATAGATTTAGTTGGAAAAGATACTGCAAGTAGAGTTCATCTTGTACTTTTTTTTATTTCACAGGTAAGGGAATTGTCTCCAAAAGATGAAAGGATTAGTCCAAAGGCCTACAGGTGATAGTATAATTGACAGTCAGATTTTTAATCCAGACCCTCTTACTCCAAATCCACTCTGCTAGTTATTGTACTACCTCTTCATTTTTTTTTTTTTGTTCTTAGAACAACCCTTCAAGATTCATTTTAGGGATATTACTATCCCTATTTTATGAATGAGAAGCCAGCCTAGAGCTCAGAGAGGTTAAAAGTCATATGCCATTGGCCAGACAGCTAGTAAATAGTAAAGATAGAATTTGAACACAGATCTCCTCAAAGTCGAAGTTCAGCATCATTTCCATGAACTATACTGCATCAGGGTATGAAAGAAATACTTTGTCAACTCTAAAATTGAATACAAATAAATGTAATCCATTGCTATAAATACCATAATGTAATGAATCAGTTTTTTTTTTTTAATCTACTTAGGACCTATAAATTCATTCATGTAGAAAACTCAGGGACAGCTAGGTGGCCATACATAGATATAGGGCCAAGCCTGGAGTCAAGAAGACACATCTTTCATGAGTTCAAATACAACCTCAGATACCTTCTGGCTGTGTGAGACCCTGGGCCAAGTGACTTAACCCCATTAGCCTAAGTTTCCTCATCTGCAAAGCCAGTGAGAAACAACTGCAACATTGTTGCCAAGAAAACCCCAAGTGGGATCATTAAGGGACAGACACATCAGGAAAAATGACTAAACAGGGAACTTCCAACATGCTCCTTACCAAAGGAGCTATTAATTTGGCTATTAATTTTGACACTTGACATATATACCATAGAGACTTTGGAGTAGGAGAAGATTGGCATTATTTATGTGTCCTGCGAGGTCATCTCTTTTGTAACTAGATATACAGGGTCTTTGTGTAGCCTCTTCTGTTCTGCCTTCATCTTTGTCTCTAGCATTTCCACCACCTAAGTGCATTGAAAAAAAACCCGTTTTAATTACTGAATTCTCTTTTGGTTTTATTTCAGAGATGAAAATGTTTCAGGTAATGTAGCCAGAATGATGAACTATCATCCACAGCAGTACTGTCAAATTAAATAGTAATGGATCCTTGCTAGCCACATATTGATTTAGAGAAGCACAAATCAACATTATCTATATTACATTATATTTTTATTTATCTTGTTAAACAGTTCTCAATTACATTTTAATCTGGTTGAGCATATTTGGACGTTTTAAGGGCAAGAAGTGTGACATCTCTGATCTGTAATATATTAATGCAAGCCAATTGAATTCAAGAAACTTTTATATTGTAGAATTGTAGAGGAAAGCTTTAAAATATAAAAGGATTTTCTTTTATGAAGATGTATAAAAGTACATGAACAAGAACGGATCTCAAGTTTGCTTCCCACAAACAGCAGTTATACTACTCATAATGGTTCTTCAGCAGATCTTGTTTTGTTTTGTAAATTGATTCATAGAAGAAAATGGTAAATTACTTCAGTATCTTTCAAAAAAAACAAACAAACCAAAATAGGGTCACAAAGATTTGGCTAGAAGTGAAAAATAGCTTAACAAACTTACTGAAACTTTCTGTGTAATAGTCTTTGTGTGCAACCCAAATAACTGAGTTGTTGGTAGACTGTTTAGATTCCTTAGTTTCTTGACTGATAAGTCTCTCTTGTCATTTAAGATTAAATATAACATACATCTGATCTTTGTGAAATTGCCCACTGAAGTATCACCAAAATAAATTGGCTATAATCATCAATCACAGTATAGTTATCATTTTAATTTTTTTTAACTGTTAAACTCCTTGATAACTTTGATATCTGTTATCTCATTTTATATTCATACAAACCCTGTGTGGTAGGTACAGTAAGGATTTCTATTTTCAAATAAGAAAACTTAAATTGTAACTAGTGGCTTGTTGCAGCAGAGTTTGGGACTATAATTCCAAACCCTAGGTTATATTATATTAGATTGATTTCCATCATCAAAAAGGCATTTGTTAAACACAATTTGGTTCTGTATATAAAAAAAGTTAAAAAAATACAATTCTCTGTATTGCAGGAATTTATTTTTTGGAAGGTTCATGATGCTGCCTTTTAGATTGAGAATAGTGGTAGAAAAGTATAGTGTATCTCCACCAAAGTAAGAGTTATCTATTTCTTCTGTTTCTCCTATTCCCCCACCAAAAAAAGAGGAGAGAAAAAAAATAATATCCTGAAGATGCTTAATAAAACAGAAGGAGAGAGTTTTCCTTTTTAGCAAACAACCATACACACTACTTTTTCACTGCTCATACCCTTAAGATACATTGATGATAAGGCAGGTTTTTTTTAAGTTTTGCAAGGCAATGGGTTAAGTGGCTTACCCAAGGCCACACAGCTAAGTAATTATTAAGTGTCTGAGGTCGGATTTGAACTCAGGTACTCCTGACTCCAGGGCCGCTGCTCTATCCACTGCACCATGATAAGGCAGTTCTTAAAACTTTTATTCTTCAGCACAACTCACCTATAACTTAGTATATTTCTTAGTGTCCTTTGCCAGTGATTTCATTAATCTTTATAGCTAGAGTCTAACAAGAAAATGTTGGAAAGAAAAGTTTGCTTTGATTTAAACAACTGGATAGTTTTCATAAGAATGTTCTTACTGACAAAGCAATATAATACAAAAATAAAAGAACTTTATTTTTAATTAATAATTATTGAGCCAAAGCAAACTTCTCTCTATTTTAATCAGCAAGTATTTGTTAAACACCTCTTCTATACTATGCACTATGCTAAATCTTGCTGGGAATAAAAATGAGTGAGTCAACTGCTCTCAAGGAGCTTCCCTTCTTCTGGTGAGATACATGCTCACGGATAAGTAAATATATAACAGGTTGTATGCAAATAAATAATAAAAGGCTTCTTTGAGGATTGTGGAGGAGATTCAGAAAGGCCACTTGAAGAGAATTGTAAATGAAAGTAAGGCTTTTCTCTCCAAGGTAATATCTACCAATTAATTATTTCTTGCATCTGTCATTTAAAAAGCCTTCAGTCGAGTTAACTCTTAGCTGTAGTCTCCTTGTGTTCGTTTCGTCCACAATAATAACTTGAAATATTATGTAAAATGCTTTGCTGAAAAGAAGGTGCATCATTGTGTACCACATTTCCTCATTTAGCCCAGGCTGTTCAAAAAGGAAATTAGTTTAATTTGCTGTAATTCACCTTTATGTCTTGGGCCTCATGCCCACAAATTTGGTTGTCTTTTAACAACATGTACCAGAATTCACAAGAAATAGAGGTTGAATTTGCCCATCTTATAGTTGGCAGATTTCAATTTCTCATCTTTTTTGAAAACTCATGCTTTTTTCCTTTCTCCAGCTTTGTGGGATTTCTATTCATTATCTGTGAGCTCTGAAAGTTTACCATCAAAGACTGAGTAATGTCCATTTTTTCACATTCCTAACATGCAATTCTTTCACGTCAAAGCATTGTAATTTAAAGCTAGAAAGACCTCAGAAATCTTCTAGTCTAGCTCAGTTTACAGATAGGTCAACTATAGCCCAAGAAGGTCATGACTTTTCTGATAACACAGAGGTAGCACAATAAAGGAAGAACCAGAATTTAAATCAAGCTTCTTTGCCTTAAAAAATCCCATGTTCCTTTCACTGCAATATGGTACCTTCCTTGAATTTGTTACATTCTTATATTTAACTCTTAACCATCTTTCTTCTTAATGTTAAGATCTTTCCTCTAGGCAAAGAAAAGCTAAATAAAACAGAAAGTAAATAAATATCCACACTAAAAGCAGTACTCCTTTCTGTTCTTTTGATCTCCTTTTTGCCCCAACAGCTAAAAAAAAATTCTTTTCAAAAAAAATTTTATTTATATTTATTCCTAGCTTCAATATTTCTCATGCTATCTTTTAAAGGATTATGCTGCTTTTTGGATTTTCATCTTCAGATACTTTTTACTCACACATTCTATAAATGTCTTTTATAAATCCCATTTATTTTAGTTTTCCTGTGTGGCCATATCACTTTAGACATATACTCCTTTTCATCCTCATAGGGATTATTTATGCTTGTGTCTTAATAGCCATTGTGTCCTATATGCTTTTTTAAAAATCCTTTGAAAATGGTTCTTGTAATTATCTAGCATTTTGGTCATATTAGTTTTCCTTCTCTTATGAACTCTTAGAGTTCAGGGTGCTTCATGAAGGTTCTCTTCCATTCAGGTTTCCCATAATTTCTACCCCAGTAAGGTTTGTTTGTTATAATCAGATCCAACCCTTTGTCCTCTGTTATTTTTCCCACTTTTTGAAGGATAAAAATTTTAAAATGCAGTACCAATATTTCCCCATGTAAAAGACATTCCTATGTAGTATAAGATGCACCTTAATTTTGGGGCCTGCAGTTTGAAAAAAAATTATTACATAAAGTTATTCAACTCAAATTTTGTTCATCATTGGATTCATACAACTCCTCATTGCTGTCAAAACTCCCATCCATTAGCTCATCCTCATCTGTGTTTGATGACGAAATCACTGTCTTAAGAGAGGCTCTGGCCACTCTCCTGCCTGTGCTCTGGTCTGGGGTTGACCACAAGCTCTCCTTGGGCAAGTCTGGTGCATGGACAAATGCTTAGTCCGTTCTGCATGAACCTGAAGCACCAATTGTGTCCTTTGAAATCAGTCACTTCTTTTTCATCAGCACTTCTTCTGACCTCCTGCTGAACCATCTTTGTGGACACAAATTCCACTGGTCCTTTGCTCTTCAATCCATCTCTTCAGTCCCCTCTCTAACTCAGGCCACTTGGCTGACTTGCCTCTCATGGCCTTGTGCCAGGGCTCTTTCAGGAGGGTTTCTTCTTCCCCTAGTCATTCGAATTGTTTTCTCAGTCAGAGGAGGCCCAATCTTAGGTTCGATTAGGCACGATTTCCATTCACTTTTGCAAACTGGATCACTTTAAACTTGAATTCAGCAATGGACAAAAATCTTTTCTGAGCTATTTCTGACCAGAATGTGGCAAAATGTAATCTAATATACTGGTAACAAATAGAAAACAACAAGCACAGACAACAAACATGGGAAAAGTGGGAGATGCAAGTAAAAAAAATCTGGAACTACTATATAAGATGCTTCCAGTTTTTAGACTCCCAATTTTTTTTTAAAAGGGTATGTCTTATACATGGAGGAATATGATAATTAACTAGCTACTGTTCTAAAAAAAACAATAATATTATCAGATAGCTGGCTAGTTGAAAGCACTTATTCTCCCACCACCACCACCACCACCACCACCACCACCACCACCACCCCCACCCCCACCCCTCCTCATTCACCCCTGTCCAAACTACAGGAACTTGCAAATGCCAGGATTTTGGGTGTTTTCTGAATTCATGATTCCTTTGCCTGTCCAGTTGATTGAAAACATTCCCACGTTATCTTTTCCAGATTCATTTTCTCTTGGAAAAATAAAAATAATGCCACATATGACCTTCATAAGAATGGTTTGAGGAAAGCACTTTGTCATAATTGTAAACACTGCATGGGACTCATTTGTGTAGTAAGTGTGCATTGTCAAAATCATCCATTATACTTCTTGTACTTCATTCTTCTTTTATCTCTGAACTCAGATTTTATGTTTCTTTTCTCAAAAATCTTAAAATAATATTTGTACCTTTTTGGAATGTTTGGTAGTATTTTGTATGGTTGTCTTCAACAAAATATTCTCGGCTAATTTCTACACTAATTTTTTCTGCCTGCGAGAATTGAGATTTTTTTCTCTAGATCAAGTAAATAATTATCTTGTTAAAGTTATTTGTATATATAATTTATTTCCTCTATGAGATGATGATCTCTTTGAGAGCAATGATTATCCCCCAGCATTAAATTCAGTTATGTGTTATATGTTAATGTTAATTATTGCTAAAATTTTACTGTAATATCTGTACAACATTTTTCCCCCTGAAAGCTTACTGAAATAACATACTCAAAGCAGGTCATGCTATTCCTTATTAAAGGATGAAATGATCTTTTTTTTTTTTTTTTGCTTCTTTGGTATCTTTAAACAGTTTGTTAAGTCCTTAGACTCTTGAATAGTTGTTCACGCAAACATTTACTTGTGGCTGTTTCTGAGTATTTCTTTTCTTCTGGAAGTACAAATATTATCTTATGGAAGGTCATCATTTTTGTAATTCCACTTTAATTATCATTATTCCATATTTCCATTCATACCACCTGAAGGCACTTATCCATCAGCCTCTTATAATGGGTTAATGGGCATAGAATGAAAAGAATTATAATGATAGAATAAGCTGGATTTCATAACTGACACCATAGGGCCTGGGCTTGAATTACTGGAGCACCAGGACAATGAGAACTACAACTTGGTAAATACAAGAATCTTTATTAAAGATAATAAAGATCAGAGATGAAATGGGACAGCTCATTTCCAGTACTAGGCCCAGCAGAATTCCTTGGTCCACCAATTTCTATCATCTCTTGTTTTATCCTATTAGATGCCTCAAAGGCCCTATTGGGATTTTTTGTTAAGACTTCAGTAGATATGTAAACTATGGGGACTTCCCCTATTCTCTACTTGACTGTTGTTCAGACTCAAACAGCATTCATTTCAACAACTAAAATGGAGTCATTTTTTCCTCATAAATTTTCTGTCTCATAAAGAAACTCATTAGAATAGGCAAATCTTGTCTAAATTCAAAGTTTCAAGCTTGGGTGTCAGGTGTTTGAGCTATTTTTAATAATGTTGTTTGAATCACCTTCCCTTTTGAATACATTTCTCCCCAAAGTAAGCAGTCTTCTACAACAAAGAACATAAAAGGGGAGGAGGGGGTAATTAACTGACCAAAACTAGGCAATGTAATTGTTTGACAATATATGCCATGTTACATACTCATGGTTTACCTCTGCAGAGAAGGAAAGGAGAAAAGAAGATTCATTTTCTCATCTTAGAATATTCAAAAACAAAGACCCTCTCAAAAAATACCCATCTTTCACTAAAATAAATCTACATTTTGACCATGTCCTGCTAAACATGTTTAATTCTGAATTTTAAATTGATTGCTTTTTGGTATACCTTTTGAATATTTTTAAATACCTTTTTGGTAGGAGAATATGGGGAGAAAGGGACTATAGTTACCTATTTTTGCTCACATCATTCAGGATTAGATCATAGAAGTCTCACTTTTTAAAGAAACTTAATTTCATCATTTCTTTTGGTAGAGTAACATTCTATTACATTCATATACTACAGTTTGCTTAATAATTTCTTAGTAGATGTACACCATAATTTCTAGTTTGAGTCTACTATGCAAACAAATGTTACAAATATTTTGGTACTTATTATTCCTTTGTCCTAAAGGCCTAGTAGTTGACTAATTGAGCTAAGAAATATAAACAGTTTAAGAACTGTGGGCAAAGTTTTGTATTGCTTTCCTGATTGGTTAGTCAAATTCAGTTCTATCAGCAGTGCATTCAACAATGTGCTTGTTTTTCAAAGCCCTTTTACATTTTAATTTACATTTGCATTTAATCTTTTGTGGAGTTGAACTTAAGAGTAATTTTAATTTAGTTGCTTTATATTTTACAGAAAAATTTGAGATCACTTGCTATGAGCTTCCTCTTTTCTCCTTCACCCCATTTCATGTAATAGCCTCACTCTTTAGCAAAGCAATAAAGTGATTCTTTTTTTAATCAATGGAATCTATTTAATCTCATTCCATTCCATCTCCTCAAACAGACTGTTCCTTTGTCATCCCTCTAATACTTATTTCCAATCTCTACCTGTTTCCTGGGACTGGTTCTTTGCTTTAAAATCTACAAACATGCCCATTTCTCCCCTCTTCTGAAAAAACTTTCATCTGATCATTTGGCCCTTTGTAAAATAGACTTCAAAAAGACCTTATATAACAAGTATCTCCATTTTTCTCTCCTGTCACTCTCTTGTTAACCCCTTATTGGCCTCCAGTCTTACCATTCCACCAAAACTTCTTTCTCCAAAATTAGTTATTCTCTTAGTTGCCAAATCCAATGGTCTTTTCTCAGTCCTAATTCTCCTTAATGTCAGCATTTTTTTTTATGTTTTTGCAAGGCAAATGGGGTTAAGTGGCTTGCCCAAGGCCACACAGCTAGGTAATTATTAAGTGTCTAAGGCCAGATTTGAACCCAGGTACTCCAGACTCCAGGGCCAATGCTCTATCCACTGTGCCACCTAGCCGCCCCATATGTCAGCAATTTTTTACAAGTTACTCTTTCTCCTCAAAATTCTCCTCTTGGTTTTCAGGACTCATGCTCTCCTGGTTCTCCTCCTACCAATCTGACCATTCAGTCTCTGTTTCTTTTGTTGGATTCTCTTCCAAATCACTGCCTCTAACCATTAAAGTTGTCTCTTAGAGTTTTTTCTTGGGTACTCTTTGCTTCTTCCTCTATGTAAATTCTCTTCTGCCTTCACATCTCCAGGTGCCTTTCAATATATTGTTAACTGGATATCCAATAAACCTCTTAATCTATACATATTCAAAAGAAGAATTCATTATCTTTCTTTTCACCTCCACCCTTCCCTGTTAGCTTAGACAGTTACACCATCCTCCCAAACTCTCACCATCTCTCCCTCTTTCCCTTCCCCACACCCCTTTCCAAGGCCTGACAATTTCATCTTTGCCACCTCTCTTGAACCTGCCCCCCCCCTTCTGTCCTCTGACACTGCTGCCACTTAAGTGCAGATTCTCATCACCTCATGCCTTGATTGTTGCAGTACCTGCTAGTGGCCTGGCCGGCTTCAGGTCTCTTCATACCCCAATCCAATCGGCCACTGAAGTGATTTTGCTAAAATATAGGTCTAATCATATTACCCAGTACTCAGTAAACTCTAGTGGCTTCATGTTTCCTCCAGGATCAAATATAAAATGCTGTTTGACATTCTAAGGCCTTCATAACCAGGCCCTCTCCTACTTCCAGTCTCTAATGTGCAGATCAAGAGATGCTGACTCCATCTGAACTCAGGATTTTCTCTGTCTCTCCCAGACCTGGAATGGTGTGCCTCATTTCCCCCTACTGGTTCTCTCTGTTAATTGTGTGTGTGTGTGTGTGTGTGTGTGTGTGTGTGTGTGTGTGTTGCTTTGCTTATTTGCATGTTGTCTTTCCCATTAAATTGTAAGCTCCTTAATGGTGGTTGCCTTTTTCCTCTTTTTTTTTTTGTCATCCTTACTACTTAGCTAGCTCTGTGCTTGACATAGAGTAGATAACTAATGAAATTTTATTGATTAATAATCATTAATGTTTTGGAGCAATTAAAAATGTTAATTATAAATAGCTTGAATTTCTTACTTTGAGAATCACCTACTGGTATCTTTTCATTATTTATTGAGTCATAACTCCTAATCTTATGTAATTGACTTCCTCAAATATCTTTAAAATAAGACGTATTAGATAAAGTTGCTTACAAAAACAATTTTTTACCCAGTTGCCAATTTCCTTCCTTTCTCGCTTTTTCTTTGTTTTGTTTTTGCAAAGACTTTTTGATTTTTATATAATTTTATTCTATACAATTTTATCTTCCATTTTATCTTCTGTGGTTCTGTCCATTGCTTTGTCATAAACTCTTCTGTGATATTGTCTAAAAAGTAATTTCTTCAGTGCTCCTGATTTGCATGTCTTCCTTTGTGTATGTCATGTTTCCATTTTGAATTTCTTATATGGTGTGAAATACAAAATACTTAATTTCTGCCAAACTTTTTCCATTTGCTATTTGTGTTTCTAATTACAGGACATTCATTCATCATCTTTTGCTATTATTGTTGCTTTTTCCTTTTGCATTGTATATTTTTTCTTCTCTTTACTCAACATTAATTTATATTTCTCACCATATTTCATTATATTTGTTTCTTATGTCACAATAATAATCTTTTTTCTTTCATTCATTCCATGCATGCTAGACAGTCAGTGAAAAAAGCATGAAAACAGGAAAATTGGCGGTAGCCTAGTGACTAGAGTGCTGGACAGTACAATGATAAAATAGCTCCAGAGATTTGAAGATGAAACACGCTCTCCAACTCAAAGATATATGAGGCATATACATCTTGGACATGATCAGTGGCGGGTTTTTATTTTTCTTGGTTGTTGTTTGTTTGAGTTTTTTGGCTGAACTATGCATATTTAAGGGTTTAAAAATTGTTCATTATGGGGAGGGAGAAAAACAAGGAGAGATAATAAATGCTTCTAAAAAAAATAAAAGAATTCTGATTCATACATTGAATTTGAGGCACTGCCAGGAATTTTTCATGTTTCTAATAGTCATTGTAAATGCTGTTCCAGAGTGATGCTTGAACTAGAAATTTGGGAGTCATCTTCTAGAACTATTGCAACAATATTTATTATCCCTTTTGCCTGTCGAATTAAATCTACCATTCTTTTTCAGGTGTGAGGATTCAAAGCTGAAGTCAGTTGACACTAATTGAATTATAGTGACCTATTGTATAATTAACAAGTCAAAATTAGAAACATGGCTATTTGTTAGCCATGTAAAATAAAATTTTGGTTTAGTAGTTGTTTTAATTTAAAGCATAATTATTAGAGAGGGTCCCAGAAAGTCTTGGTTCAGGTTTAAATTTTAGTAACTTTCTGGACCAAAACTTTAGATGTATTATGTATATAAATAACTTAGTTATTCATTTAAATTTGTATCTTCTTGCCAAAATATTTCAAGAATATTTGGCTTTACTAGTGCCAACTCCTGAGATTGATTTGTGTCCTAAACTAATTTTGGTAATCTTCTATTTTTAGCAGATTTTTAAATATAAGATTGAGTTATATTTAATGCTATTTCTTGAGTGTTAGAATAGATTCCATATACTTTTTTTTAAAACTTAGCTTTTCAGGCATATTCTGATTTCCTAATATTTTCCTTCTTTCATTCTCTGTAATGGTTCCAGCTTGATGAAAAATAAAATAATTTCATCTTTGCTGTAGAGTGAAGCTTTTAGTAAATTTTTATTATAGATAGTACAAGATGTTATTAATTTTTATTAATATTCCAGTGTCTCTTAGATGAATTATCACATTTAAACTTAAATGTTTTGAGGTATTTTTCCATTTTATGCTATTAGCTTGCCTTTTAGCATTATTATTTTTTCTGATATTCAAGCATTATTTCCTTTATTATCAGTTTCAAAATTCTATTCATCAATCACCATAAGAGAGTTCTTGCTTCATATACAAATTAATTTTTAAAATCTTTTAATTCATTAGCTGTGTGCCAAGCACTGAGAATATGTCTTCAGTGTCTTTGTAATTTCAGTGGTATTGATATTTCTTCATTTGGTAAACATTGAAATCATCCTTGTCTTCTTATCTTGATTAATAAAATTTTTGTCTGTTGCCTTATACATCCTTCATGGAGGTTCTGCTTAATAAATAAATTTTCTTCTTAATGGTTAAAATTTCTGTATAAAACTGTACTAAAACCAAAAGAAGGGGGTGGGGAGCAGCTCGGTGGCACAATGGATAAAGCAACTGGACCTGAGTCCAGCCTCAGACACTTTTTACTTACTAGCTGTGTGAGTTTGGACAAATTGCTTAACCCTATTGCCCCACAAAAACCAGAAAAAGAAAAAGAAAGCTGCTCTCACTGGATTGTCTATTTCCTATTCTCTCAGTCATTTTGCAAGGTGACTCATTCTTTTTTTTTTCTGGATTATACTCCTTTCACCATTTCTTATGCTAACATCATTGCTGATTGGTAACGTGCAGCAGCCTCCTGTATACCACAAATCTTTCCATTGTCCTTGGAGTTGCTTGAAATTTAAATGTTTTGGTCTCATGTTCATTTAACATCACCAGAAGTATACTGGCAAAAGTAAAATCTTTCATCAGGGAACAACTTTGCATTATTGCAAATGTATAATGAATGTAAGAAAACTTTCATTGATGGATCATTCCTTATTCTTATTGAGAGACTTAATTGTGAAAAGAAACTAAATTAAATAAACCTAAAAGGCTCACCTTCAATAAGACATTTCCCATGGACATGTTAAGGAGCTAATGTATACACAGAAATTCTTCATTTAAAATTAGAGCCCAATTGTTAGGTTACCTATTCTAGCAATCTGAGTTATAGACTGATTGAATTAATTGATTTATCTATTTTCATACCATAGTTTAACTGTAAGTCTTTAGTTAAGTGTCTGGTACATAGGTGCTTAATAAATATCCCGCCTTTCCCCCACCCCCACCTCCTACTCCATTTGGCTTTTTCTGTGTGATTGCTAGATACTTTTTTTAGTACTCATGGATTTTCACAAAGATACTCTGTAGAATTACACAGCATGATAAAACTTATACTGTCATTTGAAAAGCAACAGCATCTGTCTGGAGCACTTTTATCATATGTAGGGAATTTCTTTGATTTTGACTTTATGCAGGATATCTTTTATGATAGTGATATACCACTTTAGTATCTAGCAGGATAAGATACCTGGCACATAATAGACAATAAATTCATGAACATTGATGGATATGTTTCCATATTATATTACTTGATCTAAATTATTAAGTTGTCTAAAAAGTTTTTTGTTTGATTTCATCTGTTGAAGACTACTATAATATATATTTTTAGAATAAATCTTTTTAGGTACCAAGGTTTTGGGGTGTTTTTTCTGCCTCTATCTCCCCATACTACTGGGGGAAAAAAAGGAAATACAGAATTCTTATTTCATACAATCATACATAGTCAAGGAAAACAAGTATCTGTATTGATCATCTTAAAAAAAATATCTCAATCTGCTTAAATTGTTCTGATTCTGCTCACATCCGTATCACTTCATTCTGGTTTTCTCTGAAATTGTTTCTACATCACAATTTCTCCTTTGCATATATATCCATGGGAAATGCCTTGTTGAAGGTGAGTGTTTTAAGTTGTGTTTTGTTTTATCAAGTTAAATTATTTTTCATAATGAACTAGCAGTAATTATAGTAGGCTTCTATACTATCTACACTTCATATGAACATGTAGTTTGGTGTTGAATATTATTCATGAAAGACTCCTAATTCCCTTCTCAAAATGTAATCCATATATACTCTATGAATTTTATTCTCATAAATGATTTATAAAGATGAGAAAGTAAGCATTTGAACCAGTAATTATAGATATCATCCCTGCTATCTTTTTTTACTAGCATTTATTCTCTCTTTTTGAAAATTTGCAAATACTTGGCTTCAAAATTATTCCCAAAGAATTCTAGTGATGAAAGACTAGAAAATGATATGTAGGTTTTGAATCAACTGTGAGATATGAAATGTACACAGAAAAATATCATGTACGATTAAGGTTGGCAACAGAAAAAAGACAAAGTGCTTTAAGAAAATTTAAACTGGAGGGTAGAGTGTAATTAGGGGTGGGAGATCAGGCTTTGTGACTGAGATTTTAGATGAATTGAGTCTTGAAGAAAGAAAAGCATTTTGAAAGGCAGAGATCAGGAAGTACTGAATTCTAAACATGGGAACTGGCCTATGTGAATGCAGATAGGCAGGAGGAAGTGAACAGAAATGACAGTGGGAAATATCCAGAAATTCTTTTTATTTTATTTTATGGGGTAAGGAGTAAATCTTAAAAGTGATTACTTCCGACAGAGAAGAATTGGACTCAGAGACTGACAGAGAAGGATTGGACTCAGAGAGTAGATTGCAACATATATTTATTGAACATGGTCAATGACAGAATTTGCTTTGCTTGACTGTACATATTTATTGCAAAAGTCTTATTTTTCCTTTTTTCCCCCAATGGGAGTGGGTGGGAAGGAAGGAAGGAGAAAAGAAAATAGATTTTTGTTAAGGGAGAAAAAAAAGTAGGCAGCAGATATAGGCTTGAGAATAGTGTTAAAAAAAAAAAAGACCACAAAGGAAGCATATAACCAGAGATGAGCAAGTCATAAATGGAGACTGAGGAATGATAGACATTATGAGGGTTATACTAGGAGCCATGGGGTATTGAACACATTGAGTAGATCCTTCATGGAATATTTATAACAAGATAGGAACTATAGAAGGTATGGATAAATTAAAATACTTTCAGTTGGAGGGAATATTGAAATCAATGAGATCCTAATACCATATTGAATTATTATTATGTCCCCTAGAAGACTCCTGGGCAGAGATTGTCTTCTTTTTTTTTTTTTTTTACATTTTCTAGAATAAAAGTTAACATTTATGTAGAACTTTAGAAAGAGTGATTGGCACACAGGAGGCACTTAATAAATGTTCATTGCCTTACTGATAATATGTATCTGTTAGGTGCTTATAATGGGTCAAGTACTGTTCTAAGCACTGGGGATGCAAAATATGAAATAATCTTTGCCATCGGGGAACTGACTTTCCAACTAAGAAGACAATTTATATGCATTAAAGTATATACAGAAGAGCAGCTAGGTGACTCATGATAGAGTACTGGAAGACTCATCAAATCTAGCCTTAGACACTTCCTAGCTGGGGTTGCTGGGCAAATCACTTCATCCTGTTTACCTCAGTTTCCTCATCTGTAAAGTGAGCTGGAGAAAGAATTGGTAAACCACTCTTTGTTATCTTTGTTAAGAAAACCCCGAATGGAAGCCTGAAAGGATTTGCATGACTGATGCTGAGCGAGATAAGCAGAACCAGAAAAACACTGTAAACCCTAACAGCAACATGGGGGCGATGATCAATCTTGATGGACTTGCTCATTCCATCAGTGCAACAATCGGGAATAATTTGGGGCTGTCTGTGATGGAGAATACCATCTGTATCCAGAGAAAGAATTGTGGACTTTGAACAATGACGAAAGACCTTCAAATTAGAAAAAAAAAAAGTTATCTTATTATGTAACTTTACTATCTATTTCATACTTTATTTTTCTTCCTTAAGGATATAATTTCTCTGTCATCACATTCAACTGAGATCAATGTATAACATGGAAACAATGTAAAAACTAACAGACTGCCTTCTGTGGGGGGTAGCGGGAGGAAAGCAAGAATGAGGGAAAAATCGTAAAATTCAAAATAAATAAAATCTTTCTTAAAAAAAGTGATTACTTGGGGGGGGGCTAGGTGGCACAGTGGGTAGAGCACCAGCCCTGGAGTCAGGAGTACCTGAGTTCAAATCTGGCCTCAGACACTTACTTAACCCCATTTGCCTTGCAAAAGCCTGAAAAAAAGTTATCACTTTTTGAGTGGCTTGCTGAAAATGACAGATTTATAGAAAGATGACAGAACTTGGTCTGGGAACTAAATATCTAAATATATACAATAATTTTTATTTTGGGTTCTTTAATCATATGTATATGTAAGTATGTATAAAATTGGGGGTATCGAACTTGTGATTTCATAGGTCCATATAGCGCTTGTTGTGAGACTTCCTTTATCAGTGTAATAAGTCCCAACTTTATGGCTTATAATTTTAAAGCGATACCAGGAGTCATTGGGAGGAGAGATACCTTGATTGTCCTTTGCCTGAAATGAACATTCTTCTTATGTCTACCTCTTTAAGTTTCTAAGTCTCTAACTAAGCAAGTGCTATTTTTTATAGGATCTTTCTCTAATTCCTTCATTCTCCTTTCTCCTCCCTCCCCTTCATAAATCACTTTCTATGTAATCCTTACTCATCCACATAGGCACATGTTGCCGCCCCTAGCTAAAATGGTAAACTCTTTGAGGCATGGAACTATTTGCACTTTGGTCAATATATGACCAGGCCTCATATAAGTGTCTGATAAATGTATGTTGCCTCCTGATAGAATGAGTGATCTCTCCAGGGTCACACAGCAGCATGTGTCAAAAGAGGCATTGAAACCAGGTTTTCTTGGGTCTTAGCCACTTCTCTAGCTATTGTTCTATGAACATACTCCTGTTGTCATGGTTCTCTTTTTCTTACCCTCCCTTCTTCCTTTCCCTTCCCATATTATATAGTTATATGTAATATAAGTAATGCATTTTGCAACTATTAGTTACTATTTATAAACATTTTATACCTATATAAATATATTCATATGTATAATTCACACAATAAAATGTGACTGTCATCGCTAACATTTACAAAGTACTTTACTCCTGCCACCTCTTTTGATTCTTAGAACAGCCTTATGAGGCAGATACATTATCTGTAGTTTACATTTGAGAAAATTGAGTCAAGAATTGAACTTAAAAATAATCCAGACTCAGCAATATCTGGCAGAGAATTATGATCACACATGCCATGATAAAATAGTGCTTGAAGACTATTAACTGGAAGACTTGAAAAAGAGCTACATTTTGGAATATATGACAAACCAAAATAGCAAGTTAAGTGAAAAAAAGTGCTATGGTCTAAGAGAAACTCAAGAGGATAATCTCTGAGATAATAAAGTAACTTCATCAGAAAGAAAGTCAAAGAAGAGAAATGCCATGGTTGCAAGCTGTGGTAGGATTCATATAAATTAACAACTGGTTCTCTGCTCTAATGACCATTTTAAGTATACGAAAAAATAGCAAAAGGCAGTTTAATATTTCATGCATTTAATACTCAAATAAGAACTATTAAAGAGGTACACAAAACTAGATTATGTTGTATTACGCACAGAAAGCAAATGTATCCTTATGGAGAGAAAGCAGCCAGTGTTGGAATAGATATAGTACCAAAATTCATTTTACCTGTGTTATAATTCTTTTTTTCCTTCTACTTCCATGACTTCCAAAATGGGCAATAAGATACTTGAAATCTATTTCTGTTGATTCATTGTGTCCCAGCTTTTTATTGGTTTCACCGTTCAGGGAACACCAGCCCACTCATAATATCACAGGGGAATTTGGGGCATAAGAGAAAGTGGAAACAAATGACAGCCTATCACCCCCTGGTTGTCTGGCACTTTTTCTTTTTATGCTATTTGTTTGTTACTGAAGTAACAAAAATGAAGGCATGAAAATGTAGTTATTTCCAAAGGTATAATAAGTTTTATATATGAATAAATATTACAAGCATAAATTCGTCAATTTTTTTCACCTATGGATATAATGAACATAACTGTAGGAGCTTAGAAAACTGCCACACAGATGAATGTTTAAAAAAGAGTAAAGACTATAAATTTGTGATTTCCAGATTAGGCATTTGTCCAGGTGTCCACCTTAGAGATAATCCTGATTTCAAGTGCCATTTTAACAACCAGCTCACCAAATTTAACATGCAATTAGCTATTACTTCTGCTGAACCAGTGTGAACCAACCGAATCCCATCACTGGCTGCAAGCATTGCAAGAATGGGTGACAAGGCAAGAGTTGAAAAATGGAGTGGAGATGGGAGAAAATGGACCTTTAATAGAATAAAGATTTTTCAAGAATTGCTGATGATGGAAAGGTCAGATCTAAGTAAAAACTTGAAAAACAAAAAGGAGTCAAGCAAAATCTAAAAATATTATTTCAGCAACTTAAAGTGACTAAAAGATGATGAAATGCTCATTCTACTGAAGGGAGAAGAAAAGACCACATTGAGAATTAATACAAACAGGAATTGAAATTGCTGGGTTTGATTACCTTTATATTCAATTCTTTACTCTTTCCTCAACTGTAAAATAGATAACAGTGTCAACCTCACAGGATTATTGTCCCTCAGAGCTCTTTCCTGGTCCCTCTTTTCTTTTTCTTCTATACTACTTCCCTTGGTAACTTCAAACTCAAGGGATTTCAATTTGGAAAAGCTTAAAAATATTGTGATATATGAAAATAATGTAATATTATTGAACTGTAAGAAATTAGAAGAGATGGGTTCAGAAAAACCTGAGTGACATATGAACTGATGCAGTGTATGTAGTGTAATAAAATAATTTACACAGTAACAGCAATGTAAATATAAATTTGAAAGATTTAAGAACTATTAGAATAGTGAGCGACCAGCCATCATTCCAGAAATGATTGTGGTCTATGCTAATCCATAAGCTAAGAAAGGAGTGATGGATTAATGACAAATACAGTTTTGGACATAGTGTGAAAATTATTTTGTTTTATGGTGGGTATTCATTAAGATTTTTATTTTTAGCTTTTGTGATAGTTCTATAAAATATATATGTTGTCTTTGGGTCACCCACTGAAAACATTTTTAACCCTCCAAAACTGATTGGTTGTATTAGAATGAACATAGCTGATATCTTGTTCTAAAGTTATTATAAATGATTCCTCTTCTTGTTGAGATGATAAAACTCTTTATGGGTAATGTAAATATTTTATATTTATTTGTATTTAGTGACATTCCTTCCCCAACCCCCACCAAAGGCACTAAGGACATAGTTTTTGATAGATGTTAAGGATTGTATTATATTGTAATTAAAGACTATATTTTTCCTTAATCTAATTCCGTGTCTTCTACATTTTAATACCAGGTTATGATTGTTGGTCAATTTATTGTTTGGCCTCAAAAATAAATATCATTATTGTATCAGTGAAGCTTCTCCCTCTTCAGATTTCTTTTATGAAGATTTTCAAAATTCATTCTTGACAGTTCTTCTTGCTTTACTTCCTAATAATTTACATTTTAAAAAATTGTTGACTTGTTTCATTTTTATGTAGTAATATTTCTATTCTCTCGACCAAGATGTGTATTGTGGTGTTTTTTTTTTCATTTGACATTGAGTTTTTAAGGCGGGAAAAAACCTACAGAGAAACATTCTGGAGCAGCTAAGTGATGCAGTGAATAGAGCACCAAGCCTGCAGTCAGCAGGACCTGAGTTCAAATTCAACCTTAGACACTTAAATTTTACTTATCTGTGTGACTGGGCAAAGTCACTTAACCCCATTACCTTACAAAAGAAAAATGCTCATTTATATCTTACTTTTGTATGTAGCATTTCTCATTGTTACATATGTTCTCTCTTTTCTTTATCAAAATACAAATAAAATTTATCTCTAAACCACTTTTCCTTTCCTTTATATTTAGTACATTAGGTTACAGTTAAACATTTTTGGTTTTTTTCTTTTAAGTGAACATTGATTTATGAAAATTAGACATTGACTTAGACAGTTGATTCAGTGATATTATTATTATTATTATTATTATTATTATTATTATTATTATTATTATTATTATTTAGGGTTTTTTGCCAGGCAAATGGGGTTAAGTGGCTTGCCCAAGGCCACACAGCTAGGGTAATAATTAAGTGTCTGAGGCCAGATTTGAACTCAGGTACTCCTGACTCCAGGGCCAGTGCTCTATCCACTGCGCCACCTAGCCACCCCAGATTCAGTGATATTTTTAAAGAATAATGGTGCTTATAGAGCCCTATGGAAAGCAGCATACTTTCCAGTGCTGAATTTTTGTGGTTTTACTGTAGTATTACTTTTAGGAAAATTCAGCTGGGAATAAATATAGTTAACAATGAGAGATTGAGAGGTAACATTCTGTGGTCTTATATTCGGTTCATGGTACAGTTAAGAAGGACTAAGAAGTTTTTCTCTTCTCCATCCATGCCAAGTTAGTTTTGCCCTTTGTCAAAAGTCTTTTGGTTTTAACTTAAAAAATTGGAATCATAGCTACCAAGAATGAACCTGAAGTATATTCTAATAGTATTTCCTACATTTATTTGTATATAAATCATGATTGTCCAAAAGAAGTAAAATAGTCTGCCAATGATAATTCTTTTTTCCTTATTTTTGTTCTTTTTATTCCTGCAGCGGTTTTAAATGTCCCTTAATGAACATTTAATGATAATAATAAATCATGAATCACATTTAATGATAATAGATGATATTTTTACATTTTAATTCTGCTTTCCCATCACCTATCCCAACCCATCCCATTCTATCTCCCCAGCCTTTGAAATTTGATTGTGTTGTGAGTCAGTTAGCAGCACAGAGTAAGGTGTTAATTTGGCTTTTAAATATGTGTAATTTCCTTGTTGGATATTGTTGACCTTCAGTTTATAAATGAGAGATTTAGTAAATCTCTCATCATATGCTACTTTAAATTTAATTGACAAAGCATTTCTTTTTATTATCCATCTTATAACATTTAATATCATAATATTCCTCACTTGCCTTTTAAAAACAATTAAGAATGTTATTCTTGTGTAGAGAGTACTTGTGGTTAAGGGAATCAGTGTGAAATTGTTTATAAATATTAAATGAATGAGTATTTCTTGATTAATAGGCAAGATAGAATTTTTGTTATGAGAATTCTTGTTGTCTGCTTTTTTTTTGTTAAATATTTTATCTGTAAACCTATAAAAAGTTTGAGAAACAAACTTGCTTTCTAAATCCAGATGCTGTTTCAACACTAATGGCTCAGAGTGTTGACCCTTTGACTGCTTTGGTTGCAGGAGGAATGCCAGCTCCTGAGCAGGCCCCCTTGATTGAGGAGGAGCTGCAACAAGCCAGCCAGGAAGCCTCCACAGACCCAGGCATGGAACCAGAAACCACAGCTACAACTATTCTTGCCTCTGTGAAGGAGCAGGTACTTTAACATCCTTTTTTATTAAATTTTTTAAAATAAGATTGATTTTCTTCAGTAACATAAAAGTTAAAATCTCTGGATGTGCTTTAAATTTTTTTCCTTGACCCATTCACATTTTCTGATTATAAGGTATTTACATCCCTGAATACAGTGGGATGACTGAAATGTAGATCTCCTCAAGGTTCAAGTCAGAATTTGACCATGCAGGATACTTATGCATCTGCAAGTAAGAAAACACACACACACACACACACACACACACACACACCTCTCTCTCTCTCTCTCTCTCTCTCTCTCTCTCTCTTTCTCTCTCTCTCTATATATATATGGTAATTGGTGTCTTTGTTTGCTATGCATTGCATATTGTTTGCATGCACTAAAATATTTGTAAAGCAGACCTGAAATGCTAGTTTTATTATTAGTGCTCTGGCAAATATGTGACTATAAGACCTTTAAAAAATTTTTTTAACATTGCCTAGATTTCTAGGACTGTCTCTCTCACTTGTAGACAAAAGCTGTTGTGTTTGTGTGAATCAAAGCATATTCATTTTGTGAGCTGTTTTTTATAATTTGTTAAATCTGTGCAAGTTTGTTTTAATGTCGTGTTTTATGTTGACTTTGAAAGAGTTATGAGGTTTCTTTTATGCAGAAATTTTTCTCATAAGATACTATATGTTTTGATTGGAGAAAGTGAATTTGCCGAATTTAATACCTCGATATTTTGAAGCAGAGTTAAGAAGTATAAATTTTAAATTCTTCTGAGCTTGTTCACAAGTGCAAAAAACTTAGGGGACCCCTAATGAATATTTGACAGGTAACTGCTAGCTTTTTTCCCTCTTCTTGACTGATGTAGATCGTTAAAATTGTATATCTTGTGTTTTTGTTAGCAAACTGATATCTAGAGTTGAACAGATAATAATGGGAAAAAACTGATGATTTTTGGTTATTTTACTGCATGTTAAATTAAGGCTATTGCTTTGTGATTGTTCTACTGCTCCAACTCAGATCTGATAATGAGTTTTGAAAGGAAAGAATTAAACAGACCCAGGTTGTAGCTATGATTTTAGAGAATGCATTCCCAGCAGGAGGGAGAATACAAAATAGACTGGCTTGGCTCTCATGTAAATTCTGAGATAAGCCTGGAAAATTAGTTTTGAGCTTTTAGCTTAAAATTTAAATTCTAGAAATTTATATTTTTTAGAAGGCTATGAGGATCCATTAAGAGTTTTTGAATAAATAAGTTCATAATCAGAAGTTCTGTGGAGGATGAATTGGAAAGATGATAAGCTAAAGACAAGACCAATTAGGAGAACATGGCAATAATATAGGCAATTCTCTGTCATCAACTATTTATTGTCTGCTATATGCGAGGCCCCAAGCTAAATGCTGTAGATATATGTAAGGGCCAAAATGATCTCTGTTTTCAGTGAGGAAAAAAATAAGTGCATATGGAAATATATATTGCCTCAGTATCAAGTTAATAAATACAAATATATATGAAGAAATTAAAACATAAGAATACTTGGGATTGGGGGAATCAGCAAAGGATTTCTGCAGAAGCTAGTGCTAAGTTTTATTGTAAAGGCAGAAGGAAACGCTGAGGTGGAGGTCAGGAAGGAATTCCTGCCAGTTCAAAGACTAAAGATGATAATGTCACGTGTAAGCAAGTGGAAGAAGGATAATTTGGCAGAGTTTTATACTATAGGAGTAGGAAGAATATCCAGTGAGGCTGGAAAAATATGTTGTGACCAGGTTAGATAGGGTAGATGTTGTTGGAGTAGAAGATCTGGCAAGTGACTTGGTATGTGAAATGAGAGAGAGTGAGAAGTTTAGAATAATTATGAAATAGCAAACCTGAGAACCTGGAAGTCTCATGGTTGCTTCAGCAGTAATACAGCAGTTTTGAAAATGGGATAATTTAGAGAGAAAGATACCAAGTTTAAAGTGCCTTGAGGACATAACAGTTAATGTCTAAGAGACAGTTGTTACTGCAGGACTGAAGATTGGAGGGGGGAGGAAGGAGAATGTGTTAAGGGTTCTATGATAGATGGGGCCATGATGTGAATGTTGAGCAAGATCAGCCAAAAAAGAGAAAATAAGTGTCAAAAAATTCAGAGAAGAGAGAATCTAGGAAAAGAGGGGTATATCAACAATGTCAAATGCAATAGATAGGTTCAAAAAAAAGTAGAACTCAGGAAAGATGAGATATTCAGCAAGGTGGTAAATTTGAAGAGAACAATTTCAGTTCAGTGATGAAATAAGCCAGATTACAAAGGACTGAGGGGTGGGGAAGTGGATGCTTCTTGCCTCATAAGGAACTCTGACTACAATTATGGAGATCATTTCCAGCACAATTGAGCATCATAACTCCTATATCCAGTTTAATAGAGAGCATATGATGGATACTGATATATCCCATAAATAAAACTTTATGCAGTAGAAGACATCAACAAAGTACCTCCATTCATCCTGACCTTAGAGGAAAGATCCTCTAATTATCTAATCTTATTCTCTCTCCAGTGCCCAGATCATATGAACTTGGATTTCAATTACCACCAATCTAATGACTGATAATTTATCAGGCATTGAATCCTGACAGATCCTCCCAGTGGACTGAACTACTGAGCTGAACACTGACATGAGAAAAATTTTGAGAGAGGAAGAAAAAAAAGGAACCAGGTCTTTATAGATAGGAGACCATTGGGTTAATAATGCAAGCTGAACTTCAGTGCCTGAACTGAAGACTTCACTCTTTGTCATAGTCACAACTAGTTTATGTAGAGAACTAATGTGAGCATGACTGAATGTGCCATTTCCTTTTTTTATTTTAAGGTTTTTGCAAGGCAATGGGGTTAAGTGACTTGCCTAAGGCCACATAGCTAGGTAATTATTAAGTGTCTGAAGCCGGATTTGAATTCAGGTACTCCTGACTCTAGGGCCTGTGCTCTATCCACTGAGCCACCTAGCCACACACCCCCCCCCATTTCCTTTTAATGATAAAACTACATGATCTGCCCATCTTGTCAGAGAGGCCATTTTTTTTTAATCCCCTATCTCAAAATTCACAACTCTGATTAAAAAGTGATTGTATGACACTGTGTGATATTTTTCAGTACCCAGAGCCCAATAATAGGTAAATGGTAGCTTTTAAAAGTAGGATGGTGAGAGTCCACTTTGAGGAACTTACAGCTCCATAAATCTAACAGTTACTTACTCTGTCCACTCTTAAATGCCTGACAAAGTCTCCACTCAGTTTGGTTTTTAATGGACAGAGACCTGCAGAAACTTGATTTTTACTGTGACCTTGTTTTGGACCCTACCAAAATAGAACAGAAAGGTGTAATTTGCAGGTGGCTTAGTAAATGGACGATACCTGTGTAGGTGAGGTATTGAGGTATTCAACTGAAAAGTTGAGTAAGCCCCTTGGATTCCTTTTTACTTTCTCCTAAATGGAAGAGATATCATAGGGGTCGGACATACGGAAATGTTATGCTAGAAGGATATGGTCGGGGGGGATGTCAGATTTTCTAACTAGGGAAGTGAATGGTTTTAGGTAATAGAAAGGTCTAGTAGGGGAAAAACATCATTGTGTGTGATTGAGATGGAATGAAAGAGTAAGTTGACCTATCTAAAAAGTAGAAGGAAAGGATTTGGTAGCTGGAACTCAAGAAAGCTTGCAAGAAATTTGCAGTATGAGCATTTATAATTTTAAAATGATCAAATTCTATTAATCAGCATGTTTTATTGTTCTGGAATTAGGAAAGTTATAAAGAAATATTAATCCAGACTAAACTCAAGTGTGTTGTAAATATTTTTTTGGTCATTGCTATTAAGGTTTGGGAGTTCAAGGAATCAAGAAAGACGTAATCCTGAAGAATAATGGAGTGGCTGTTATCAAAATACTGATTTGAGCGAATTTCAAAGCAGGAAGTATTATTGAATTTAAGTTGCTTAGTAGATGTTGACTTGACTTTGCTTGAAGAGAACTTTATTGTGACTGAAAAAACCACATTGTAAGGACTTCAGGTAAAAGTCAGTGAAGGAAAAGAAACAGAAAATAATAGCTTTAAGGATTGCTATTGCATGTGGGGCTTTATTATATAATACATTATGCATTACATAGTATATATATATTATCTAAATCAAGGATTTTTCAGATATATTATTTATTATTACGTAATAACATATATTTAATACTTTATATGCCCTTTCCAAAAAGGCTGTCCTATCATTTAGGAGATGCTATAAGTAAATTGAGCACTTCAGGGATGATACTATCAGTCAAAATGTATTTGTAGCTTTTATTACTTTGAAGATGATGGTATAGTCTTTAGAGGTGCAGATAACAATCAGCATGCATTCTTTTCATTTGGATCATCAGTTTCTGTCAATTTTCCTCTTCAGGCCTCGTAACTCCAGTCTGGGGAACTTCCTTTTTAGATAATCTTGAAAAACATTGCATAGAAGATATTGGAGCACATGACCAGTGGACATATACATACATGCATAAGCCTACTTATTTACGTTATGTGCTGTTGGGTTTGGGGTGATATGCAACCCTTAGTAAACTCTTACTTGACTACAGAACCAAAACAAATTTGTCAGAATTCCTAAAGTAGAAATACAACTCATGATTTGTCAATACAGTGTGAGTATTTTAAAAAGCCTGAATCACTTAAAAATTAAATATCTTATCTAGAGAATAAAAATACATACAAAAAATAAATAGAAATAGACAACCTAAATACCTAGGAGCCTAAATATTATATTTCAGAAATATTCATTTTATAATCTTGAGTTTTATGTTATAATTCCATAGCACAAAAATGTTAGCATGAAAGCCTCTTATAGTGCTCACTTCAGCAGCACATATACTAAAATTGGAAGGATACAGAGAAGATTAGCATGGCCCCTGCGCAAGGATGACACGCAAATTCATGAAGCGTTCCATATTAAAGCACCGGCCCTGGAGTCATGAGTACCTGGGTTCGAATCCAGTCTCAGACACTTAATAATTACCTAAATGTGTGGCCTTGGGCAAGCCTTTTAACCCCGTTTGCCTTGCAAAAACCTAAAAAAAAAAAGCCTCCTATAGTTGTAAGTTCATTTTATTGTGTAATTATTTTTTAAAATATTTTGTCATAATTGTATTTCAATAGAATTGTTTCCTTTTGTAATAATTTTTTTTATTTAATACGTATAAAGTATTTTGAGGATTCCATAGGTTTTACCCAATTGTCGTGATCCTGGATTCTATGTCTATGATGCAAAATAGATTTAAAACCCTTGATTTAGACAAGCCTTTTGCTGTGTTATGTCATTTTTAATCTAAAGAATAAGTTTCTTGCGTCTTGTTTGGAAGATATAGCTCTATAGTATTTATATCCATGAAAATTAGTACATACTTAGCCATTTTATTTTACAACTTGTAAGTTAGAATTTTAGAGATAAAAAATAGAACAAACTGTATCTTTACTTTATACAATATGACAAACTACCTTTACTTCATACATAGAAAAAGGATTTTTGGTTTATTTTTTAAGCTGGTTTCTTGAAATTTGTAAGCTCTTCTTAAAGTACCTAAGTTTATTGTGAATGACTGTTGGTTAATTTAAATTCCATTTATTAAAAACCAGATTATAGTCATTTTCTGTTAAGATAGTAAAAATCAAAATTTAGAAGTAACCAAAAGAATGGAGAACAAGGAGCTGATAAAAATTTTGGTGTTTTTTGTTTGTATTTTTTAAAGCCAAATGGACTTGATATAAACTAAAGAATGAAAGTTAACAGGTAATTAATGCACTGGTTTTTGAATGGAGCAATGGAGTTTTTGCCATTAATAGATTTTTAGATACACATGAGATACTAGTTTTGTCTAAAACCACATCCTACTCTATGAAAAGGATATTAGAAATGATTTGACAAAAGAGGTAACCTATGGCCTAAAAAGTTAGAATCTAATTTGTGACAGAACAAAGACAAGAATGTAATATACTTAATAGACATGGCTTAAACTCAGAAATCAGAGTTAACACAGACCGAAGGTCATTGTCTCAGAGTGCATGAGTTGTTCAACCAAAAAAAAAAGCTTTTATTTGTTTAACTATGTTTCTTTTTGTTAATGAGAAAACTATTAGTTATGTATTTTCAAGTATTTTATTAGTGAAAATTATGTAAGTTAGTATTAAAGAATTCAGATAGCCATTATTTGAACATGTTCTGATTCTTCCAAAGTATTAAAATTGAATCTTCAGAAAATAATTATAAATTCCTGGAATTTGAGTATTCCACAACAAAATAATGGATTAGAAAATCTGAACTTTTAAGAAACGTAAAATTAGGAAATTAGAATCTAAATGAAATCTTTTTTAACTTTGTGTTCAAGTATTTTAACTGGTGAATTATACTCTCTTCCTGTGTGGCAAAATGCCCGGAGTGGAACAGATTCCAGGATAATTATTTACTTTATCCTCTGAAACTAAAACAGCTTTGCTAACTGCTGTACACCTGCCTCTGCAGTATCCCTTTTGTTCATTCACTGTTTATTTACAATAAAATATTTCTGATTGCCACACCTCAACTGGGTAAACCGTGGAAGAAAAAACGAAGCTTATGTCATATATATATATAAAGAAACCTAAATTATGATGACTTAATTGATGCATCATTGTGTTTAAAATAGGCAAAAAATGTAATTTTTAATGCTTTTCATTCATGGATTAATAGATTTTTAGATACACATGAGATATTAGAGACAACTTAATCCAGTCTCCATTTTACACAGAAGGAAACTCAGGCATAGAACCAAACCCAGGCAATGCAGAGTTGCACGGTTAAAATGAAAACAAGGTGTCTTGCCTCCCATAAAAGGAGTACTTATTTCTCTATACATAAAACACTTTATTAATAGTAGTTTAAAGGTTTGAAATGAGATGTTTCAGAATGACATACAGTTTTATATTTTGCTTCAAATATGAAGACTGTTACTTGTATAAAACCAGAACTTGGAGAATTTTTTCCTTTTTAGAGATGTCATAGAATCAAATTCTCTTCAAACTGATGAAGAGTCTCCCTTTTGGCTGAGGGATACAAGCATCTTTAAGTTACCTGAACCTGTACCATTTCAATTAAGTTAATAGATTAACTTGTTTAACTGGCTATATAAATAAAAAGATCTGCCAAGTCTGCAATTTGCCTATAGTCTTGTGAGTAGTTATGACTTTGCATTTTGTTACAAAGTTTTTGTAACATGTTTCAAATTCCGCCTATTCCACAGATATCTTTAGATTGGTGTATTGTTCTACATGATTGATCTTGGTAGTAACTTGCTGTTTGTATTACTATGTGCTCTTTTTTCAAAGTATTAATGCTATAGTTAGTTTTTAGCAGATCTAAGACTATTTGAGCCTTTTTGTGTATAAATATATTGCCTACCAATGCAATCAAAAATATAATGGATAGGTTTATCCTTTGCTTTTAAGGTATTTCAATGCAGGATGAGTGATGATCTCATTTGTTTTTATCAAAACCTTGTTGGTCTTCTTTATACTTTCTTTAAAACATGTACTCATAATTTTCTTAGTTTGTATTTTATTCAATTGTGCTCACTTCAGCAGCACATTTATTAAAATTGGAACGATACAGAGAAGATTAGCATGGCCCCTGTGCAGGAGTGACACCCAAATTGAAGTATTTTATTCAATTTAAGAGTTTATGACTTTTTAAATAACATATGCACAGGTTGTAAATAAACAGCAAAATTACATAACATGCCAGTATTTATTGATAAAATTTAGTAATTTCCCTAACTTTAAAACTATAATAAAACAATAATATTAATAAAATACACTGGCTTACACTGTGACACACTTTGTCAGAACATAAAATATTGTTGCTTAAAAATATTTTTCAAATATAAATTGAGATCAATTTTTTTCTTTATAAACAGTTAACAACAGAAAACTATGAATGAAGCATAATGATATAGTAGAAAGAAACTAATTCTGGAGTAAGAGAACTCTGTGTTCAAATCCCACCTTTGGTGACTATAAATATATCATGTCAGATAAGTCCCTTAGTTTCTTCACTTGAAAATGAGAAAAAATGGACTAGTTTGATTCTAAGGTTTCTTTCAGTTCAAGAACAATGAAACTTAAGAAATTTCCTTTCACTTTGTTAAGTCACCCAAAGTCATACCCAATATCAAAATATAAAAAAAAAATTTAAGGTTCGAACACTTATTTCAATGTACATGAAAAGACTATTCAGTAGCTTTACCTATTTAATTGGAGTAAGACCAAGTGTGTATTTTTAATGACAATTGAATTTCTTATTTAAAGCAGGTTAGATTTTAAAAATTAAAAAATAAAAACATAATTACTTCTCTTAATCCATCAGATAATTAAGAAGTATCATGGTACTTTAGCTTTAACTTTGAGTTCACATTCTTTACATTCACATGCAACATTCAATCTGATGATAAAACTCACTTTATCAGGCACCTATGCTGACTGATGTAGATGTTACTTGGGTATAGTAACCAATTATCATTTTGCATTATTTGTCATTTAGAACAAGCAGACTATATTAGCCTCACTTTTATTCCTTTACTTCAGGTTAATAGTTGTTTTCAGGAAAAAAATAGCTATATTTATGCATCTTTTCACTTGAAAATATCTAATCATTTTGGCCATTGTTTCTTTTCATCTCTTCTCTGATGAGCTTTATGCTCCCCAAGGGAGGATCTTAAATATAAATGAACCATAATGCCTACTTCTATAATACTGTCTTATTCAAAGAGCTCCCTTTCAATTGGTGTGCATAGGGAAAGCTTCTGACAGGATGTTGCCCTGAGCTAGGTAAAAGGATTAGATTTCACTAGATCAGTAAAGGACTTAATGGGTCATGTTTATCTAATATCATTCATCTATGACAATTTCCTATCTTCCAAACCAATATCCTCCATTCTAAATTGGTTTTATAAGAAATAAAGCACTATATTTTTATAGATTATATGATTTGACTCTCTCTAAAACAACTGTTTACAGGTTTCAATCCATAAGTCTAAGGGCAGCTAGATGATGGTGCAGTGCAGGACTCAGGAAGACCTGAGTTCAAATGTGATCTTAATCACAGCCCAGTTTATCTTCGTTTTTCATCCATAAAATGGGTTGGATAAAGAAATGACAAGTCATTATCGTATTTTTTTTAAAGAAAACCCAAAATGGGGTCATGAACAGTCAGACATAACTGAAATGACTTAACAACAAAATTCACATATTCACAATTTGATCTAACAAATAGTGAAATAAAAATGTAAAAATAGGTAAATAAACTTCATCAAAAACAATCTTAGAAATGTGCCTTCTTTATTTATAAGAGGAAACTTGATGTTATAGACAGAACCCTGGTTTTGGGTCAAGAAACCTGGGTGCATATCCTGCCTTTTATTACACTTAATACAAAAAAGTCCTTGACAAGACACATAATTGCTCTGGATCCAAGTTTTCTTATCTGTAAATTGGGGAGTGGCAGAAAGAGTGGAAAAACTTAAGAACCCCAAGGCTCTTTCTGACTAGATCTGTGATTCTATTTTCTCCAAAATGTATGTATTATTAAATTTTTGTAAACTAGACACTATCTTAAGGTAAATTTTTGGATTTTTGTTTTAGTAATCTTTTGGCAAATCCTGGGTAAAGGGGAATATATTTCTCTACTCACTCTCACTGCTACATTTTTTTATTCTCTTTTTGCATACTGGATTTTCTTAGACTAGCTAATATATGTTAGGGTGATCAGGAAAAAAGCAAAAATCACATTGTATGTGTTCTCCGTTTTGTATAGTATGCCAAGAATATTCTGAAAAATTAAATCACAGAAACCAAGAATATTATATATGATTCAGCAATATGGGAGGAATACAGGCTTATCTGTAATCTATTGCTTTGCTTTGGACATAAATTCAGACTGAATTTATAAGATAAGTGTAAAAACATGTTTAAAGACAAGACATTCTCAATTTCATTTGATTTTTATTGAAATTCCACATTTGCATTTTAAAATAATAAGCATTTTTTTCCTCTATTGCTAATGTTTAAAACCAAATTTATTTCATTTACTTTAGTTGAATAGCACCTAGTTTGAAATCTGTGCTCGATGAAATTGAATCATTTTTTCCCCATTGCAAAGATAAACCTGGGCTTTTAAATTAAAATGAATGGATGCTGAATAATTGAGATTCAATAAATGGCTGTTAACATTCAGCATTGAATTTCCTGTTCATTGTATTAGATTTTCTTTTCAGGATTACTTCAGTAAGAGAAGATATTGCAAAATACTGTTCCCTTTATCTCTCACCTCAAATATTATTATATAAGAATACAAGACTCTTCATATTGGAAGCTACCTATAGAGATGACCTCATTCAACTTAATTTTTTGTAAAGAATCTCCTTCAGCATTCCTGTCTTCTTGCTTCTGTTGAAACACTTCACTTATGTCTCTGGATGGATAAATGTAAAGTGAAGATTAGAAGTTGGAAAGTGTAGGCTAAATGATAATCAGCTTGAGGCATCGAACAGTCAACTGTTTTAATAACCAGACTAAGAGTACTAAGCAATGACTTAATGTCATCCTTAAGGAATGTCTCTGGTGACATGCCTTAGAGATCCATCCATAGCCAACAGGTACATGGAATTATAGATTTCATGCCAGGAGAGACAAAAAATCTAGTTCAACTCCCTAATTTTGGAGCTGAGAGGCCTGAGTCTTATAGAAGTTTAATCACTTTCCCTATGTTATCCAGGTAGAATTGTCAGACATAAACTACGAACCCAAGCCCTTTGTCTTTTAAGCCTATACTTCATTTCAAACAATTCTTATCAATTGTGGAATAGATCTAGGAAGGAAAATTGATATTTGATAACAAATCAGTATCAGAAAGATCTCAACTGATCCAAACAATGGGAAAAAAACTACAAGATTCAGTTAATAGGGGGTAAATGAAAAGTCTGTAGGTTAAAAAAATCCAACTATATATTAGGGAAGGGGAATATCATAGTTGACAGCAAGTTCCTCCTTGTTATTGTTTTTAAATCTTAGGGATTTGATTTTGATTCAGTGTCATTGTAAGGTAATGTGATGTGGTTGCTAAAGGAAACTACTTCTTAAACTGTAATGTTTGAAAAAATCTCTAGAATGAAGGGAAATGATAATCCCTTTAAATTTGTTGAAATACATTTGGATTACTTTGTTCCATTTTTAACAAGGCCACTTTTTTAAGGAAAAATTCATCAATGTCAGTGAATGCATTGGGGAAAAAAACAGACATTATAAGTCCCACCATGAATTTGCCATCTCTAGAAAAAGGTAGAGGGGAGAAGTGCTTTCTCATCTTAAGTTTGAGGATAAGTATGTTCTATATAATTTAGCAACACTTTGTTTCATTGGTTGTGTATCACTTGTTCTTTCCATTTATATTGTTTTAATCATTGTGTATGGTTTTCTAGGCACTGCTTACTTGACTTTTCATCAGTTCCTAAGTCCTTGCATTCATCATGTTCATTGTTTCTTATGGCACAGTAATAGTCTATTATATTAATGTATTATAGTTTAGCCATGCCCTAATTGATAAGTATCTACTTTGTTCCCAGTTCTTTGCTACCACAAAAAAATATTACTATAAATATATACCAATATACTTATAATAGCATTTTATGGTAGCAAAAAAGCAGATGAGCCTTTCAGTTCTGTCCTGCAAGAAATACTTAGAAAACAATTCATAAATAGCAAGTGAAATGAGCAAGTTAGTTTCATTTAACTAAAATTAAAATGAACCTTGTTGGAATAATTTTAAAACCACAAGCACTCCAGCTCTTGTGACTTCCTACAGATTGATCATGCCTTATATAATGTCTTATTCTTTCAACTAATATTGCAAGTTTGTGACTATTTTCACTAGGTGTGTAGTGAATAATGTTAGCAAATTGAAAACAATACTTGATGATATAAAAAATTTTAAAGTTTGCCGTTTCTATGATAGTATATGTACCTAAACTATATTTGTATTATTTAATCTGAATTTAATCTATGGCTCATTGTATTTGATCTAACTGTATTTTCTTGACAAAAAAGTAATAACAGCTTAAAAGTGTTCTTCAAATGTTCCTATTTTTCCTTCCAAATAAAATTGTATATTTGAATTTACTGATTTTATGGCTTACAAATAGTAATATATAAAGGCTTTTTTTTTAACTTTGTTCTTTGATCTAAAAATAATTTCCATTCAGATAGTAAGGCAGGAATGGTATTACCATTCCTTGATTTCATTGGTTATCATCTTCACTGGCCAGAATGATTTATAGTTAAACTAATAATTTTTTTAAAAATTTAATAGAACTGTTAACATCAAATTGTACAATAACACATTTCAGATCTAGAAATGATACTAATAATCATGTAATTCAGTCATCAGGAAGTAGACTATTACAAAATATGCCTTTTTTCTAGTAATTCTTTAGCCTAAATTGATGATTGGGTTTACCTGCATTTTTACTGATTTCATTACCTGAAAAGACTATGCGAAATATCCTTTTCTAATTCATCCCACATAACTGCCCATAGTTTGTTGCTCCATTATTTTGACCTCCTTTCCTAAGTCAGTTTCCAATTGTGACCTGTAATCCAAACTTCATCCTTCTAGAGATAACTCTAGGCAAATTTATTGTATTGCCTTGGCTACTTAGGGTAAAGACTTTCATAGATCTTATTTATAGTGTAATGAGAAATTCCTAAATAAAATTTATGATTTTAACTTTGATGTATTAATTGAAATAATAATGGTTTAAAAAAGAATATAAATAAGGGCGGCTAGGTGGCGCAGTGGATAGAACACCAGCTCTGGAGTCAGGAGTACCTGAGTTCAAATGCAGCTTCAAACACTTAATAATTACCTAGCTGTGTGGCCTTGGGCAAGCCACTTAACCCCATTGCCTTGCAAAAACTAAAACTAAAAATATATATATATATATATATAGTGTGTGTGTGTGTGTGTGTAATGTAAAATTTCTCACAAATGTATATGTCTGTGTGCACATATATGAAAAAGTAATTAAACTCTGAAAATATGTGTGTATGTGTTTGTGTGTGTGTATATATATATATATATATATGACTAGTATCACCACATTTTTGCCTTTAAACAGTTGCTGTTTCTTTATCTATACCCTTTGTTCATATAAATAATTTTCAAAATGCAAAGACTGCATCACATAATTTAACCATATATAATAAATAGCCTAAAACTACTATCCCTTTAAGACTGAAATTATTTCCCAGAATAACAACAGAAAATTAAGAAATAGATGGACTGCTAATGACAAATATGTCGCTGGCTGTGAGAATTATCAGTTTGCCATCAGTGTGGAGATAAAGAATCAAAACTCAAATTTGATACACAAATATGAAAAAATGTAATACCCCTTCAGGGTTTATTATTAAAGCCTCAGGGTATCTCACATTTTGAAAGCTAAGGTTTTTCAAACCCTCAATTCTGTCACAGAAAAATATAATTACTGTTCACAGTGCTAACCCTGACAAGTCAAGGAACGATTGTTAACCTTTACATGCCTGGAACGAATGTAAATTTCCTAGAGGGAGGAAGGGACTGTAGATATTTGAATAAGAGTGATATATTTTAGATTTTCCTTAGTTATTTTAAAAAAAGAATTAATGATTTTAAGAGGTAAACTTGTCTATCTAGAAAAACCTTTTTGCTTAAAAACATTCTTTCTGTGAAAGTTCTGGAAAGTGTTTTTATTTTTAGTATATTAACTTTTTAATTAATATATTCACTTGATTACCTGCAAACCTGATAGAGCAAAAAGGAACATCTAGTACAGTGTATTTTACTGCTAAATTGCTTGTTGCTCTTTCTCTCTTCCACAGCATTAAGTTTATTTTTCATCCACCTCTACTGGAACCCTTCTGTTCCCAACCCCTACCTCAGTTTGGTGAGTTGAGATAATACCCTTTTTCCATCAGAGCTTGCTCTAAGACTCTTCAGTACATAAAAGACATTTAACGACTTAACATAATGTAATTTGATTCGACCTAGAGACACTGCCTAGCTCTGAGAAGCCATGTCTTCCTTTGATGACACTGACTCGTACCCTTGTCTGATCCTCAAGGAAGTGGGAAAGACAGAACGGGAAGAAATATCTCAAAATAATATAGTATATGTTCCCTGACTATTAAGATTATATGATGTTTTCCTTCCTCATACTACTTTAAGAGATCAAAGGAAGCAAGGTTCCTAGTTACCCTATGATTGGAGGTCCTTTGCATTTCTTGTAGTGTGCGTGTAGTAGTAGTAGTAGTAGTAGTAGTAGTAGTAGTAGTAGTAGTAGTAGTAGTAGTAGTAGTAGTAGTAGTAGTAGTAGTAGTAATTCATTCCTAAGTACAGCTCCATATAATGAAGAAACATTTAATCTAAATGCCTTGTAAAATGTTGTCTTATGGATTTTCAATAAATAGCTAAAAACTTTCTGATATGTAATTTTGTAAAGGTTTCTAAATTTACTTTATATTCATGCCAAAAATATAGTCCCTGCCCTTTAGTTGAGTGCATGCAGTTATCCTTTAAAGAAAGACCACTTTGCTTTTTAGCCAATTCTTAGTATTGATTTTTTTTCAACTAAATATGCATCTTATTGGAGGCAAAATATTACTACTTCCTTATGTGAGCCTTCTTAAGGAGTACTTTGTTTTACTTGAAGATTACCAACCTCTTCTATAACCCTTTTATCCACTCCTTGTCTCATTAAGAGAAGTGCTTTTAACTACAGGAAAGAATACAGGTTATATATCTATTTATATCCTCAGTGATGCCTTGTACAGAATAAATATTTGTTAATTTTTTTTGGTATTAATTTAAAAAAGAAAAGGACTCCAGATAATAGAAACTCAAAGTTAGTTGTCTTATAGTTCAGTTCAGTAGTCTAATTCCCTTCCTAATGGATTCATCTTCTATAAAAACATTAACTGCAGTTATCCTCTATAACCAGTTTTAAGAATGAAAGAAACTATTTCTTAAAGATTATACAAACACTGTATATGATTTTTTCTTCCTATTTTTAAAAGTTTGGTCTCTTCTCCTAGATAACATTTTTTATTTTGAGTGAGCCAAACTTCTTTTCAAACTGTTGATCACTTAAATAGCAATATGTCAGAATTTTTAAATGGATCACTACTTAATAACATGGATAGCTGCCGTGTATCAAGTCAGTGTTTAACAGTGATATTTGCACTTTCTAAATATCATTTTTAGTATCTAAATTTTCCCTGATTAGATTGCTTCAAGAATGCACAAATTAATGTGCAAAAGTGAATATTTTTATATTCAGGATTAATATTTAGTTAGCACTTTATGTAGTTAAACTTCAATGGCTGCTTTTGGAAAATACATATCAAAAACCCACTTGGAAAGAATGGTCAAGCAAAGGGTTCTAATAAATAATGGAGTCACTTTATCTCCTTGGGTTTCCTAGTTAACCTAAAACTAAATTGATCTATATGTTGTTAATTGAAAAGTAGTTATATAGTTGTTTCCCCAGAATTGACCTTGGATCTGGAATAGCAGAGTTTGGGGCACAATATGGCACATTTACTTATTTTTTACTTTTAAGGCCCCATTTCTTTTTTTCTTGAAAAAAGCCAATTTCAACTATTTTCCTTTTAAAATAATTTTTATTATAGCCTTTGTTTTTTACTACCTTCTCCACATAAAATCATCCTTGCAAAATGAAAAAGGAAAGAGGAGGGGAGTAGGGAATGCAGTTCAGCAAAAATAACTACCTAATCAAGCACATCTGACAATATAGTGTTCTTTCATAGCTATAGTCTGGGACCTCTGCAAGGTGGGAGGGATCCACTGTTTCTCTTCTTTGAAGCTAAACTTAAATCATTTTTGTTTTTTATTATTTTAACTTTAGGGGAGAGGGAGGGAGAGTTCTTCACATTAATGTCGTCATTTTCTATATATATATATATATGTATATACATATACATATATATATATATATATATTGTTTTCATTACTTTCTTCATTTTCTACCAATTAATGCACATCTTGTCATGCTTCTCTATATTTTCCATTCTTATTATTTCTTGCAACTTAGTGATATTCTATTACATTCAGGTACCATAATTTTCTTAGCCTTTCTTCATCTGATGAACATCTATATTATCTAGTTTACTACTACACAAAAATGCTATTTTAGATACTCTGATGGATATGGGTGCCCATTTTATCTTTGGCTTCTTTGGAGATTCCTAGCAGTAGGATATCTGAGTTAAAGAATATGGATACCTTATGGGGTAGCTAAATGGCACAGTAGTTAGAGCACTGGCCCTGGAATCAGGAGGACCTGAGTTCAAATGCAGCCTCATATACTTAATTAATTAGATGCGTTACCTTAGGCAAGTCACTTGACTCCATTGCCTTGCAAAAAAATATGGAATATGGATACCTTAGTCACTTTGTTTCTTTAATTCTACCATCAGGGTATTAGTGGTTATCTCTATCTCTCTGTTGATCCAGTGTTGACTGTTGCTATCTTTTTTTCATACTTTCCCTATTGGTTTTCATTGCAATAATTCTCTAAACCAAAAGAATTTTTGTAGCTTTCAAAAAGATGTGTTTTCTTACTAAATGTATGTTGCTGAAATACCATGAAGAGGATAATTAAAATTTGATTATCTGTCTTAAAATTTCTAGATTCTCAGTCAAAAAATACTTTATTAAAATAAATGGGATTTGTAAGAAGGTTTCTGCATGTTACTTTAGGGGACAATTTAGTATTTTTTTTTAAGACTTTCAGTTAGCATTACTATGAACTCAATTTTTTTTCTAAAGTTTTATTCTTTACAAAATAGCAACAAAACTTGCTAAATATGTCCAGTGTAAATAATGTGTCTATGAGAACTCAGATGTTTCCATTTCTTCACTTCTTTGATCAATATTTGGAAAGGTGGTTGCCACACTACTCTAATCTGTGTGTGTGTGTCTGTGTGTCTGTGTCTGTGTGTGTCTGTGTGTCTGTGTCTGTGTGTTTGATTATAAAATTTAATTAGATTTTAGGAAAGTGAAACAAGATACATAGGGTTGTAGAAAACTGATTTTTTTCCCACTAATTTTTTTTATAAAATTTACCCCTAATGTATTACAGTATTTTAATACTGGAAACCTGTTAATTTTAATTTTTTACATCTAAATTTAATTTTTCCAAATACTTTTTTAACTTTAAAAGTTCCAGATATCTCAAATTTTGCTCCTTAGTTTTTCACAAAAGATTTCATCATCAGATTCTATCATTCCTTAGGGATTGCAATTTAACCAAGTCAAATTAGCAAATATTTTAAAATATCTTCTTTGTACCAAGACATGTGCTAGGTTTGAGGTGAAAGAAGATCTACTAAGAAAAGTAGTCCTTGCTCTAAGGTCCTTACATTCTAATGAAAACAACAAATTTTAGAGGATAAAGACTTGTCCAATAATCTGTTGTGAAAGGACAAGAGAGAGAAATTACCAAGTGAACATTATTGGTCCTTTTGCAATTTAGTGCAACAAAGATTTTCTAATGTTAATAGTTATAAGTTAAAGTGTTATGTTCAGTATCTTCTGATTTAGAAGTCATGGGAATGTAAAATACAATTTAGAAAAAATTTCTTCTAAATTGCTTGTAATGAAAAATGTTGATGAGTTTTAATTTTATAGTAAAATCAGCCACTTGGCATATATTAACAGCTAACAACTATAGAAAATATAAGAAATTATAGTAAAAGGAGGTAAAAGAGAATAAAATTGGTATATGTTTTTCAAAAATTTATTCAAAAATATTCCAAATTTATGGTTGGACTTAATTTGAAAGACAAAAGAAGTAACTGTTAAATTTCTTTGTTTGGAGAAACAATACATGTACAGTTGAAGACAGAACTCAGAAAAGCCGATCTGTGTACCCATGTCCTAGTTTTTGCTCAATCAGTAAGCATTTGTTAAGTGCTTGCTGTATGTCAGTTCTGTACTGCATTGTGGGGATGCAAAGACCCAACATGTCTTTCACTTCTTCTCAAGAAGCTTGCATGTTACCCATGAGAGACAAATATGCATATGTAAACATACGGAAAATGGATACATGAATGTGAACTTGAAAGCATCTTTTAACTACTTACTGTCATCTTACCTTTCTTTATTACCACATGTATAGTACCTCTCCTTAAATATATTTTATTTACCTATCTTTAACTATTTGGTATATTCCCAGTGGATTGTAAGCTCCTTCAGGACAGGAACTTGGTTTTTTCTTGGTTTGTTTTTTTTTTGTTGTTGTTTTGTTTTTTGCATTTTTAAAAAGTTTATTAAATTTCATTATTCTGCAAGGTTGAAGCCTCATCTGTATAAAATAACTTCAGCCAAGCAGTTTATTCAAAAATTAAGTTGGAATCTGACACCAGCCAGCTAACCAATCCCAGTAAATTATTCCCATGGACAGAAAACCAAATGTATTTTGAACAAAACTGATGATAGGAATGGAGTTGAATGGCCATTACAACATTATTGATTTAAGGCTTTTTATAGGAAAAAATTCTAGCTTTGAAGTACATGATATCAGAATTCATTTTTACCACACATGATGCAATGAATTCATAACTAGACAGACATTAACTTAAAATTACTAGGAAGAAATTGTGCAAAAGGTGCAAATAGAAAAGGCATTTATCTGTTAATTTGAGTGAATTTTTTTTTCATGCCATGGTTGCTGTTTCAGAAGTGTTAAAGTTGATATATACCACTAATTTAGGACAAAACTATACTAGGCTGTGTTCCTATGCTAATTTATTTGGGGATCCAGTGTTCAGTCCTCAATAGATTTTATGTATCTCTCATATGCATCCTCACTCATCAGGTCATCAAGTTCTGAAGGGTTGCTCAGAGTCATCTTGATCAGCCAACCACCTTCATAACAAGATTTGTTGACAAGTCCTGGGTCTTCTGCAAGAGCCACATTAATTTCAGTTACTTCTCCTGTTAGTGGAGAATATAGTTCACTGGCAGCTTTCACACTTTCCAAAGCTCCAAACTCATCTTGTTTGTTCAATTTTGTTCCAACTTCTGGAAGACTACAGTAAACTACATCTCCCAATGCTCCCTGTGCAAAGTTGCTGATTCCCACTGTTCCAATACCATTTTCAGTTGATATCCATTCATGCTTGTCTGTGAATTTTCAAACCTCCAGTCGCCAGTCCCAGGGCGCCTGTGCAGAGGCAGCGGAGGCGGGGAAGGGGGGGGAGCCTGGCCCACTTGGAGCCCGAGGGACCCTAGGGGGTCTCTGCCAACGCCCACAGGGAGGAGGGTGCGACCCACACGCTCCTGGCTGCTTGCAGGGCCATCTTCTCCAGGGGTGGGGCCTGTTTTGTTTTTATAGCCCCAGTTGTGCTTTGTACATAATAGACTCTTGCTAGATCTTTTGATTAAATTTAATTTAAACTAGGTTATGCAGTAGCAATTATGATGAGAACAAAGGTAAAACACTTACCCTTTCTAGGGCCAGACAAGACTAGGAAAAAAGCAGGCAGATTTCATTAGTATCTGAAGATAAGACATTTAGATGGGCATGAAGAATAAAATCTAGTTTCCAAAATCTCAGAATTAAGCTTGCATTCAACAGTTATTTTGATGTGCCTATATTCCCATCATGGATTTCTCTGTGCTTTTTTGTGACCCCTTTGAAGGAGGAGCATACATTGTAGTTGGCTATGAACTCTTGGTAAACCTCCCATATTCAAAACTGCTAAAATTCATGAATTAAAATGAATGGTTGACTCCCTGTGACAGACAGTATGAGTCAGTTGAAAAAAATACTGGATTTGGGATTTGGATCAGTATCTTGGTTTAACCATTTAATATTTCTACATTAATGGGGGGGGTGATGAACTTATTGGTTTTAGTTTTAAGTTGTCTCTTGCTTCTTCTATTCCCTTGTTGGTAATAGAAAGAACTCTGAATTTAAAGGTGAAATGAGTCATTCAGATATTCAGCACATTGAGACAAAAATAAAGCAGTGCCTTAAGTGCAGAAAAACAGATAAAGATGAGTAAATATGAAACATAAACAGTATTTTTTCTGAGAGATAGCATTAATAATGGGGTGAAAAATTAGTAAGATTTATATATAGGAGGTGGTGTTTAACTGAGTTTTGAAGGAAATAAGTTATTTTTTGAATCAGAGGTTTAATAAAGAAATGAGGGAATTGGATTCAAAGGAACACATCAGAGATAGAAAACTATGATCATTCAAAGCCAACTTGTCTGGAAAGTAAAGTACTTGAAAGGAGGGTAAGGTGCAGTAAGCTTGGAAAGGTAAGCAACAGCTAGATTATAAAGGGAATTAAATGTCAAACTGGGTAGTTGGTATTTTAACCTAGATGAAAGATTGGTCACCTCTAGAGCTGTTTAGAAAGATCAATTTGGTATCTTTGAAAGATGGACTGGAGAGAGAAAAGATAGGATGTAGGGAAACTAGTAAGGGGCCTTAACTAGTAACTAGAATGGTGATTGTCTGCATAGACAAACAGGGTGCAGGGGGTATTGTGGAGGTAAAATTTATAAGCCTTGGCAGCTGGGTAGATATGGGAAATGACTGAAGTTTTACACTTGCATGACAGAAAAGAAATAAAGAAGTTAGGAAGAGGAAGGATTTGGGGGAAGAGAGATTATGAGGAATTTCACATGCTTAAAGTTCATTCATTTGGAAGTGTTCAGTAGGTAGTTGTCTAACAGGTTTGACCATGTTAACCCCTCAAGAAAATCCAGTAGCTATAATTGGCTTTAGGATAAAATAGAAATTCCTCTGATATTTATGATCTTAACAGAAACTGACTCCAGTTATATATTATTTTTCTCTATCCTAACGAAGTTATCCCTAGCTTCTTTCCAACATCATTGCAAATTACACCTCCAACAAAAGATATATCCTCATGTTACCTGTTAATCACTCCCTTTCTCCCCACACTTCTTCCTTCCAAATTACTAATGCATATTTTCTGTTTCCTTTAATGTATATGAGGCTCCCCACCCTATTCCCTGTTAGAAAGTATAATCCTTGATAGTAAGAAAATGACTATATATAACTGTATCTTGAGATCCTTGCATATAATATGTAGCTACCCAACATATATATTTGTTGAATATTGAAGTTATAGCTGTGTGCATCTGTGAATCATCTGCATAGGAATAAGTTTAGTCCATTGAAAAGGACCCAAGTTAGAACTTGAGAGCTCAGAAAACTGGATTACCTCTCCCCAGAAGATTTAAATGAATCTGGTAAAGGAGGATCCTGGTGATTTTCTCCCTGCTCTGCCTCTTATAAACTCTGACCTCAGGCAAGACACTTAGTTTCTCTGGGCTTCAGTTTTCTTTTCAACAAAATTAAGGTATTTGACTGTAATAACTTGTAATTCTAAATCTGTGTTCCTGTGCTGTTGAGTAGACGAAATAGGTATAGGGCTGTCTATACCAAACTTAGTTTCTTTTTTCATTCAAGGACTAAGTGGTTTTAATTCCATCTCTGGCAGTGACTTTGTGAGCTACTTCTTTACTCTCTGAGTTTGTTTCTTCATATGTAAAATGGAAATAATAAAGTCTATAGAACCTTTCACTAGCTTATTGGTGACTTAATTATATGATTTGTAAAATGTTTGTATAAGCTTTAAAACACCCTTGTTAATTAATATTAGCTGTTATTCTTCTAGTAGGGTTCGGTCTTGATATAATTATTGATTTATGTCACTAAGTACCTAATTTGCTTAGTGGTCTTGAATGTAGTACATTTGGTTCTTCAGTGCTCATGGCAGCAAAGGTGATATTATAACCTAATTACATTGTTGTTGTTTTAAAAGGTTATTAGTCAATAAAGGTTTTGAGGGATGAACTCAAAGCATAAGTCGCCTATCTAGGTTTTGCTGGGCCTCACACACCCTGGAGGTCATGGCCTAAGAACAAAACTACATATATATGTATTTTAATATTTTAATAAATTTGAAATTATGACACTTTTATGGAAAGAGTTCTAAAACGTGGATTAATTATCAAGTTGGATAATGCCAAATTCAGGATATAATAGTAATAATGAATTTACTGATGAAAACTAAGACTCTCTGAAGTAAGGTTACGCAGCTTGGGGGTCAGCCAGGTATTAAGTGCCAAATCAGAAATTCAAAATCAAGTGTACTGACTCGAAGTCCTATGTTTTCTACCCTGTCCATTCACTTGAGCAATGGTGGAAGATATTATTTGATATACTAGAATGAACATTGAAGGCAGCAAACTTACTTCTTCCCTGTCCAGATAGATTTTTCATTGTTCTGTTTCCATTTGGAAATCTATGGCAAACATATATGAGACAGATCAATAAGATTTAGTGGTGATGGCTGTTTTATGTTATCATGAACCTGATGCATGATTGACCAGGGATCTGGATTTCTGTGAATTCTTTGGAAAATGCAGATCTGAGGCAGAAGTGAAATATCTAGCCACAATCTGATATGGCTGTATACTGTATACCTGTAAGCGTATACTAGATTCTGTGGGTTATGGCTTTATTTTTTTTTTTAAAGAATCCTTATTATGCACCTAGGAAGTAATGAAGCTAACTAGCCCACCCTGAAATAAAACTCCATAACCTTCTAGTGAAAAGATAGATTGTATATAGCTTGGATTTTTATAAAAAGTTATTTAATTTGTTTAAATTTTTAAATTAATTTTATTAACTCCCTTATGTCTAATTATATAAAATCTGAGACAATAATATTCATATTATTACCGTAGAAATTTTTATGAACAGGTTACAAAAGACCCCAGGACTTATTCAGTTTTTTAAAAGTTCTTTATAATTCATTATTTAGGATCTGTTCTTAACTTTCACCATGATCATGACACAGACTTCCAGCAATCTTTCTTCCACGATACCAGGTACAGTAAAGTTTAGGACTAATAAGCAATCATCCAAAAAAGGGTGGATTTGAGGCTTTAAAGCAAATCATCTAATTAAACATATGGACCTAAATAGATCTCCGTTGAATTTCTCAATCCGATGGGGAAATCTCTTCCTTCCTTCCTCAGTAGCAAAGATGTTTATAAGCAAGTGGCAGCAGTAACACATGTTTGGGGAAACAAACCTGAGACTGAAATCCATGTCCTGCCTACCTCTTCTGCCTTATGTTTCCTTCCTTGAGAATAGACCATCAAACATCTGTTCTGAGAAATGAATGTGTCCAGTCCTGATACTAGCTTCATGATTTCTAGAAGTTAGGAATTTCAGTCAGATATTGACTGAGGGATGTGATTCCTGAAGAGATGGCCTAAAACAGGTTATCATGAACTTGATGCATGATTGACCCAGGGATCTGGATTTCTTTGAATTTCTTGGAAAATACAGGTCTGTGGCAGAAGTGAAATATCTACTCACAATCTCTCATAAAAGCTTTTACCTTTAAGATTATACTAGATTCTATGGGTTTATGTCTTTATTTTTTTTAAAGATTCTTTGTTATGCCCTTATGAAGTTATGAAGGAAAAAAAACTGCTTTCCTAAACTAAAAGTAAATAAAATTTATGAACATTAATTTCTCAGTTGTAATTAATAGATTGCTAGTTTTAATGGTAGTAGCATTTTCTACTTGTCAAAAAAGTTTCTTTCATTTGAATTTTTCTTATATTTCAGAAGACATTTAAGAAATGAAAAAGGATCAAAATTTCTTTCATAACTTAGAAGTAAAAAGGAAGCAATTAAATTGATATCGCCATGAATATTTAATTTCTTCATCTTATAGATTAAAATAGATCATTAATTTATAAAAAAGTCTATTTCATTTTAAAAGTTTAGTGAAAAACACTCCTCAAAATCAATTACTTAAGTATAGCAATCAGCATTACATAAAACACTTTGATGTTATTTTAAATAAAACTACTTAAATTTCTCTCTTTATTAGTGATGACTAATATAGTGTTAAATAAATTTCCCCATACATCTACTCTTACTCTGTTGTATTGAAGTTGGTTTCAATAACTTCACAAGTATCACCTTCTGAACTTTGGTAAGGAAAATAACCAATCTTCCCTTTCTCTTCTTAATAACTGTAGAAATTAATCTCAAAAAAGATCAGTAGCAAAACAAACTATTTTAAAATTATGCTATAAAACCCTCTAAAAAACATGCATTTGATTATCATGTACTTCACAGTGATTTTATCAAATGATCCTTAAATGAACAATAGAAGACTTAAGTGATGTTTTTTCTAAGCCATATATATGTGTATAAATATAAATATATAAAGATGATATATAAAGTAGCAAGAAGCGATTTTGCATTGGATAGCTAGAATGTAAGAAAAAAGACAAGACTGTTATGACAGTGGTTTAGATTGCATTTTTAAATGATAAGATTTCAAATAAAGCATGGAAAAGTTGTGATATCACAAATAAAATTGTAATATTAAAAACTCATTTCTTTCAGTTTGATTCTGCTGATGTTTGTGGTATACCAACTTGATTTTGGATTACTAGAATCCCTCAAAAGAAAATAAAATTTTATTCCATTCTCAAGAAGAGTATTCATTCTTAAGCCATTATGAAAAATAGATTTGCCAAGCATAGAAATCAATTAAGTAATGCCTCTCAAGGTAAAGCTTTATGTTAGTTTCAGAATCTGTTATGGTATCTTTAGTATTATAAAGAAAGTATTTGATTTGAGGCAAATCAAATAAATATAAAATATATAATCGTTTAGTGATTTTTTTGTAGTTTTTTTTCAAATATTTGGTTTTTTTTTTAATCAATAATAACTGGAGCAAAGAAAATATTTTTTTCATTACAGTTGTTGTTTTGGCCTGCATAGTTTATAATTCTGATGGGACAGTTGTATTGCTATTCATTTAATTAAGGTTGAGCATTAATATGTTATTTGTAAAACATTGGTATAAATGTGGTCTGAATTGAACTTTTCAGGATTAATGGGAAATTTCTGGATGCAAATATCAGTTGACTTCACTAATTATTTCAGAAAGCAGAGTTTTTTTGGGGGGGGGAGCTAACAGACTTTTATTTAGATTTTTGCAAGATAATGAGGTTAAGTGACTTGCCCAAGGTCAGGTAGCTAAGCAAATGTTAAGTGCCTTAATCTGAATTTGAACTCAGGTTTGTTGTTCTTTTTAGAAAAAGAAAGATTTTATTTATTTTGAGTTTTACAATTTTAGCCTCCTTTCTTGTTTCCCTCCCCCCCACCCCCCCACCCCCCATAGAAGGCATGCTGTTGGTCTTTACATTGTTTCCATGGTATACATTGGTCTCACTTAAATGTGATAAGAGAGAAATCATATCCTTAAGGAAAAAAATAAAGTATGAGGTAGCAAAATTATATAATAAGAAAACAGCTTTAATATTCCTTTTTAGGTAAATTACAACCTTAGGAAAGCATGGAGATGCTTTTTTTTTTGAATATTTATGTTTGTAATTGAGTATTTCGTGCTTAAGGACTGTGTCTTTTTTTGGTAGGTATATTATCTAGGTAAATCACTGAGGGGTAGCTAGGTGGCACAGTGGACAGAGCACCGGCCCTGGAGTCAGGAGTACCTGAGTTCAAATTCGGCCACAGAGAGAGAGACAGACAGACAGGCAGACAGACACTCAGCGTCTGGGGATATAGAAGAGACACTAAACAGGCCTAGCCCTTGGAGCTCCCAGTCAAGAAACAGACCTGTACAAGCAAGCCGTCTGCATAATCCAAAGGAAATCATCCTCAGAGAGGGCCTGAGATGAAGAGTGATCAGAGAGGGGATTTTAATTGTAGTGAATATGGTGGATTTTTAGGAGTTGGAGATGAGAGAAGCATTCCAGATTGAGGGACAGCCAGAGAAAATTCCTGGATCAAAGGACATGTACCAGGGAAACCTCAGAGGGAAGAGAAGCCACTGGTCTGCTATTGAGTAGGGAATAGTTTGGTTGGACCTGTGCTTTAGCAAATTCACTTTGGGGACAGGAGGATGGATTAGAGTAGGAAGAGACTTGATTGAAAAAGGCATACCTGCCAAATGTAGTAATGTGAAGCAGTGAGGGCCTGTGACAGTAGAGAAAAGGGGCTGTATTTGAAAGATGCTTCAGAGATTAAATCAACAGGCCTTGGCAACAGATTGGATGGAAAGAAAGGGGTGAGAGATAGATGAGAGTCTATGATGACTCCTAGATTGTGCACCCCAGGGTCTGGGAGGATGGTGTTACCTTCCACACTAATAGGGAAAGTAGGCAGTGGGCAGGATTGTGGGGGGTTACAAATTCTGTTTTGGACTTAATAAATTTGAGGTGTCTGCTGGATATCCACTTTGAGATGTCTGAAAGGCAATTGGATATGTTAGTTTGAAGGTTAGCAGAAAGATTAGGGCAAGATAGGCAAATTTATGAATTGTCAGCATTGAGTGCTATATTGGGACACCATATTAATTTATTTGATTCCCCACTATAATCCTGTGAGTTAGATAGCGTCAAAATATTTTGAAGACCCCTCTTCCCCAGAGCTAAGGCCCAGCAAGCCAACTGTGACCTGAGCTTCTTGACATGACCACAGTCCTTTGCATTCTGATTGATCTCACCCTCTGGTGTTCGATGTTGACCATAACCAAGGGTTCACTGAAGGACTTCTTGGCATTATTATAATCCTTGTTTCTTCTAACTACCAAGTAAACTGAACCAAAGAAATACACTCCTATCTCCACTGGTTCTGTATCCCACTGGAAACCTAAAAATGATTATGACCAGTCCCACTTCTGACATCAATTAATAACAGCCAGACCAGAACCAGCCTGTGAATAACTGGAACCAGAAGGGCAGTACTTATTTTGCTGGGGAAAGACAGAGTTTATAGTCATACAAATCACAGGGCTGGACCATGACATAATCATTTTAAGTCTTGAGTTGCTATTTCCACAGCAGACCCATGTATGGACAGTGCAGGCCTAGTCTACAACTGCTGGCACCAGAAAGTTCAGCGTCCTGTTTCTGTGTTCAGCCCTGCTTCTGATAAAGCTTCTTTAAATTCTGCAAGAATCTTATCCCAGAGTTTTTGAAGTTTTACAAATTGATTCATTAATCTAATACTCATTGAGTATTTGCTGTACAAGGCAGAACTGAAGTGACTCAAAAGAAAAATGAAATACACAGATATAGAGATCCACTGCAATGTTCACGTGGCCTATTTGCGTACAACCCTATTGGAGTATTCTGAGCTTGTATTGGTCTGATCAGCCATTGTCAGACCTACTGTAAACTTGACTCCAATATAGTGATGTTGTTTTGGTTTTTTTCAAGAGCCAACTCTGTTCAAGGTATTGTGCCCATTAGTAGTTTTTTATGGTTTCATTTCTTCCATAAGCATACCAAATTAGAGCACAGAGTTCATAACCTTACCCTTCTAAATCTTAAAACTGATCTGACATTCTGCATTTATCTGTCACAATGCCCTTCAATATACATTATATTCAAGATGGCTTATGTAGTTTGTCAACCCTTATTTCTATTCAGTTCTTTCTCATCTTTGAATATTTACTTAGATTATTTCCAGTGCTGATAGTGTATGCTCTACCCTTCCTTCTCTATTCAAATTTTACCCATGCATCAACCAGCTCAAATTCCACCTCTTAATGAACACTTCCCATATTCACTAAATTCCAAATGATTTTTGCCCTCCTTGAACCTCACATACCAATTTGTACTTTTTATTCTTACTTTTTATTGGATATGATAATGAAAAAAATATATTACATATTATGCATGTGGCCTTCCCCCTTGCCCTCTAAACTATATTAGGGTATCTAATTTCTTAATTATCTTTGTATCTCTAGCATCCACTACCATCTAGTTCCCTACTTTGCACATAACAGGTGCTTAATAAATGATTATTATTTTAGTTAATTATTGAAATAGAAGATAGTAGCAGATTTTTTGCTTTATAGTCTTAACTTTTATATTAAGACCCAAATTAAAGACTTATTTATGAGAGATTTCAAAAGACAGCAGCAGATTTTCAACTCTATGGACAGAGAGAGGGGGAGGGGAGAAGAAAAAGAAATAATATGGTTTGGTTGAATTGTAGTCAGGAAGACCTTTGCATTCTGATGGTGGGACTGTGAGTGAATAGAATGTTTTAGTGCCCTAAGCAAGAATATAAATTATTGGTGATAAATACAGATCAAAATCCATAAGGGAAGGGAGGGATATTTTCACCTGAGGAATTCCCCACATCCGCAGATCTAGATGAAAAAGAGAAAAAGAGGAATAGAACAGTGTTTAATGCTCTCCCTTACTTATTTGTAGGGAGCGTCTGAAGCGATGGATATGAGCTGTTCCTGTGAGTTCTTTGAGTTTTAAAATCAAAAGTCTTGATAAGTTCAAGGGTGTCTCTCCCAAGTGAATAATAATGTGATAAATTAGAGTTCATAGCGCGAAGGTAAAACGAATACAACCTGTGCACAGGATTTATATAAACAACTGTGTTTTATTTAAGATTATTGTATGGCAAGCTAAAGTCTCAGGAAGGCTATGGTCCTTTTGAGTCTGTATCCAAACTGGAGTAGTCTTGTGGCTGCTCCTAAAATAGCTTCTCACTTTTCTCCTTTTGAGCAGGAAAAAAAAAAACCTCACCTCTGTGCTGGAAATATTCCCTTGTTTTGGAGGCTGTGGATTGACTATTAGTGAGCTGGTTAATAGTTTTAACTAGACTTGCACTCCTTTGGAATCTGTTTTGGGACCTTTGGTCATTGTAATTGGTTAAAAAGAATGAATTTAATAAAATTGAAGTATCCTCATAGCTGTATTAGGCCACCAAACAAAGGAATATGGAATTCTTGCTAAAATCATTAAGTGTTATGATGTTTCTCAGTCCTGATGAATATTTATTTGTGAAGTTGTAGCTGGGGAAACAAACTAGGCTGATTTTTAGGGGTGAGAGCAATAGCATGAAGCAATTAAAATTACACAGGTATCCTGGATACTGACCAATTACCATGGGCATGCATGTATTCCCGTGGAGTTCTGTCTCTAAAATAACCTAGCCATTGTCAGGGAGTTGGTCTTAGTTTGGTCTTTCAAATGAAAGCTCAAAAGCTCTATTATAGCTTTTCCTTGGGGATTGTACATAAGAATGTCAGCTCTGATTCTCTTAGGAGACAGTAGGCCAGTAAACTTGGAGTAAATCCACAAGGATTCCAACACAGAGGGAAGCTTCAGTTATTTATATAGTTATAAGTAAATGTATGTGTGCATTTAGACCTTATTTAGCAAACAACACCAATTCATTTACATTTCTGAAGGAAGGTTGGCTTGTGCCTTTATGAAAACTTAAAGAAGCAAAAATATTCTTATGCCGACCATAAAAATTACCAATCATATATACCTTCTGATAGTTATGGTAGTCATAGTTTAATGAGCCCTACAATTGGGATGGAGGGAAAGGGAGTGGTGCAATAATGCTACTTCTCTTCCTCATTCTCATTGACACTATCTGGTTCTGTAGACTAATCAAGATGTCAGCACACTGATATTTGGGAGATGGGGTAGAGAGAACAAGGAAGATATTGCACTCCTGCCCTTTATTACACTGAAAGTAGTAGCTTCCCAGATTGTCATTTTGTAGAATATAACTATATAATATAGGACTGACCAACCTAGGTTATCTTCAGGCCGAGTTTAAAATAAAAGTTATTTGAGAACAACATTCAGAATATGAAATACAGTCCGCATTCAGCAGACATAGGGCTACATGAGGACTCCAAGGCCAAGGTTCCTAGATATAAAAGGTTGTCTCATAACTCCTTAGAAAGTGGAGGAACGCATGTCATCAGTATGACAGGTGAAGGCACGAAGCGTAAGAGCATACACAAAACAACAAAGTGACAACACAACAGTATAAAGGTAAGTGCATACTGACCTGACCTGACTAAATCAACTGAAAAATTCCATGCAATATGTTCTGTCCGTAATAGGCTTAAAAACACCAAAGAAAATTACCATCAACGAGATTATTCATTAATGATGGAATAAAAAAATACATAACGCATTACATGCAAATTATTGGGTTTTTTTCCACTCATGAAAATACAGGCAGGTTGGATTTTGAACAACCCTGATATAAATATAACAGAACTTAACTAGATACCATGAAGAATTCACTTACAAAGTATGTTCTGTTTATATAAAAATTTAGCACTATGTTTGTTGCCAGTGAAATGGTCTGCCAGTTGTCCTTGAGAATTAGAAATGGCAACAAGCTTTTTGTATTTCCTAGATTATTTTCTGCTACTTCTCGTTCTAATGAATTGAGATGATTTTAATACTATTATCTTTTTATTTTCATTACTCTTGCTTTAGTTGAAATGTATCAGTCAGGAAAAGTTTATGGCACTACCAGCAATGTATCCGGTCACGTACTTACATATTTACAAATTAAAATTAACTTCTCCCTAAAACAGTGTTCATTGTTAGCATCAGTATTCTTACCAATAATGCTGTATGCCTTAGTCATAGAGCACTACAGCACAATATTGTCCAAAGCAACGAAGTTGAGAATCACCAAAAGGCAATGGATAGGTACAAAGTGCATATAACCTGAATGCAACACATTATTAGAGAGAAAATTACACAGGAAAAAAGATGTAAAGAATGATAGGCTAGGTGCGGCTAAGTGGCGCAGTGGATAGAGCACCAGCCCTGGAGTCAGGAGTACCTGAGTTCAAATGTGGCCCCAGACACTTAATAATTGCCTAGCTGTGTGGCCCTTGAGCAAGCCACTTAACTCCATTTGCCTTGCAAAAACCTTTTAAAAAAAAAGAAAAGAAAAATGATAGGCTAGTCATGTCATGAACGCTATGAATAACTGAGATCTTGCATGCTCCAGGCAATGTTGAATGAGTGGGAATCCCCCAACACAGTGAATGAGTGCCCTGGGGCAGAAACATGAATCAGAATGGCAATAGATGGGCAGACAAGGATAGTAGTACTTCATAGAAAAGTACTTCATATGATCTCATTAGTGAGATCATGAATCCTTGGGAATTGTATCATAATGCAGGAAAATGATTCTAGGTGTTAACTATTTAGTAATTTTTAAAACTTTATTGATAGAGTGCTGCATTTGGGTTAGACCTGTAAAATTTCCCTTAGTTCTAGGTAATTCTAAGTCCTGAATTTCTTGGCCATTATCCACAGCTTGCTAAACTTCCACTTGATCATTTATGCTTAATTTGCAATTTTACATTAGATCCTAAACTCAACTTCAGGTCTCATTTTTCAAGATCTTTAAACATAGTTAGAAATAGGTAATGAATTATATCAAAGGAAAATGAAAACTAAAAAACAATGACCTTTGTTTCTGGGATTTTGTGGTTTTTGTAAATCTTGCTGACATATTGTCATTGGCCAGTCAATATTGGCAAAACATATATACAATTTTTTTTCTGAAAATAACACCTTGCTTATCAATTTTTATTTGTCCTCTTGATTTATTTAATTTGCATACTTATAGTGAAATGCATTGCACATCATCTGAGTTCTGAAATCATCTTTCAGATGAAAAGAATTCTTTCATTCTTTTACCTTCTCTGTTCACTTTGAAGTTTGACAGTAATTTAGTTGCAAGATTAGGAATTTCACACACATATATATATATGTTCATGTTTTCCTGTTCATTACTGTTTTATCCTGATTAGGATTATTTTATGTTTTCAGAATTTCTTTTATTTTCTTGATTTTAAAAAATCCAGATTTAAACACTAAATTAAAAGCACCTTTCCACATACATACTATAACAGAAAAAGAGCATTAGATATGAAACCTGAGGGTCTCCATTATGTTCTACTCACATGTGATTCTTTCTGGCCTTACTTGTGTTTAAGTACTATTGGAGAGTTTTAGGATTTCAGATACTTGGAAAAGTGAGTAAAAATTAAAAAGAATTGTATTGAATCCAAATTTTGCATATCCATGTTTATATCTATATATCAACATTATTGATTCATTCCTATATGATTGTTATACTCCTCCTTCTCCAGTTCTCAGCAGGCTTTCAGGATACTTCCTTCCACTTTTCAATTGAAACATATGTTATGTGTTCAGGAAATGTTAACAGATTCTAAAATTAAAGCAAAATACAATTAGAGATGTAAGTTAACTGTAGAAATATTACGTTCCAAAGCCAAATGCAAAAAAATCAATTAGATTCATTTTATTGCACCTTGTATTAATTTGACAATTGAGAATTGACTTATGAAAATAATTCAGTTTAAATATTCTACATCCTTAGATTCAAAAATTCCTAAAATTCTTTAGTATGTCCCAGAATCACAATTTAAGTACTCATTGTTTGCACAGAGTAAAGAATGCTGTCTGTCCTCTATCAAGATGGTGCTGCTAATTTTTCCTCACTTGAATCTGTGCTTGGTGGAATCTTACAAAGCCATATATACCTGATCTCCTTAATTTCCCCTTATGATCAATGGCATGCATTTGTTGTTATCATTAGTGGTTGGTTAATATTGAATCTGCAGTCTGTGGCCATGGAACTGAGTTCTTCTGTTGAAGTGTAGATGTAACTGACCTTGAAAAATAAATCTACTCTCATCAGAACTACAGTAACCAATTGAATTAAATGACCCAGAAAGTGAGGATTGTTTTGACTCTCATACTTTAGTTCAGCATAACATGATACCAGCTTCTGAATAAAATTAAGAGTTGTCTTGCTCAAAATCTGATACTATCTGAATAGAGAATTCTGCCAAAAGAGTAAATAATAACTTGAATATTATAGCAATTTCAAAAGGTAATAGTTTTATTATTATTGCAGTTCATGGTATTACTGTACCATGTGATTGATGCAAGTATGGGGAAAGTATTTAAAAGTTATTAAAGTTAGTTTTTCTTAGGGAAAGTAGAATAGGTTATATTACAAAAAGCACAAATGCAATGTGTGCTTGTACTTGTGAAAAATATATTCCTTGATGTAGTATTTTTAAAAGTTCCTTCAGTATACTAGTGCCTGTACCATTTAGTTTAACAGCCTTCTGTGTTGTAATCAAAAGTGTGAATAGGCAATCAAATACTTGTGTGAAATTATGTTCCCAGAAGAATTCGTGGCAAGCTTGTTGCCATGGTAAAGTCACCTGGGACTTGTTTAGCTTCTCTCTTGATCAGATATATTGACTATAATGAGCTCAAAACAGTAATCCACATAGAAAAAAACAGAATGAAGACAACTTGATAGATAAATGAAACTCGTTGACTGTCTTCCCTTTTCCTTTCACTTGGCTATGTTAATCTAATTTCATGCATCCCAGAGATTTTTAAATATATTCAAGTTATTTGTATAATATCAGAAAATGAGCTGTTATGTCATAGAAGAAATCATATAAGAGATATGGAGTGAACTCTTTAAAAATAACAAATGAGGCTTCCAAAATCTCAAACCAGGCATCCTGTCTTAGTTATCATATTGCTTTAAGTGTGGCATGTACTTAATAAATGATTGAGTGAATGAATAGAGTTTCTGTTGTTTCTGACCATTGTGGGAGATTTATAACATTTATATGTGGTATATTTAAGTAAAAGATAGTCATGCCACGGTAAACCTCAGAACTAAGTGTATATTAAGTAGAACCTTCCTGGAAAAGAAAATGAAATTTTCAAGCAATTGCTTAGACACTAGAAAATTCTGGCTCACTGTTATTTTTTATTATTATTTTTATCATCATTGATGATGATGATTATTATTAATACTGTCTCTACTTCTCAACTAAATTTTTCTTTTCTTTGTTCACTGTGCAGACAATTTTAATAATATTCTAAATAGATATGAATGCCCTTGACATGTAATGAATGTGCATTAGAATGAAAGAGAAAATTTTATAAGAAATAGTCACACTGATTAAAATAAACTTTTTATTCATTAAAAATTAAGTCATGAGGACAGCTAGGTGGCACAATGGATAGAGCACTGGCCCTGGAATCAAGGAGGACCTGAGTTCAAATGCGGCCTCAGACACTTAATAATTACCTAGCTGTGTGATTTTGGGCAAATCACAACCCCATTGTGTTGCAAAAACTAAAAAAATAAAACAAGTTAACTCATGTGAATTGGGTGGTGTGATTTAACAGAAATAGCCAAAGCAATTTCTGGACATGGTCATCTTTCATTGATGCATATATATAGGACTATTAGAATCTGATTCAGATTTCCAGTGAAAATACTGCTTTGCTTCAATTAATAGTCATTACTTTTTGAGCCAGTAGCCTATATCCTCCTAAGAAATCAAAACATGTACTTCACCTATACAACTACTACTACTATAATATTGATATTACTGTTTTATTTAAACATCCTTCATCAAGAGTTGTGATTTCATCCATGTTAATTCTCTAATATAGATTATGAATGTCTAGTCAAAAGATACATTTTAAAATGAGGTGTAATATACCTTTTCAGTTATAATTGAAATGATCATTTATAATCCTTTTTCTATCACCAGTCTTACCCTGCCAAGCTTAGCAGTCTTAGATCATTCCCACCATCAACTGCCTTCATTTCTATTCCCTTGCTACCAAAAGAAACTGGAGAAACTGTCCTAACTAGATCCACTACACATTTATAATATATAATTTGAACTGGTTCTCACTGAAGTAGGACAGTCCTTTTTCCCCTATCATCTAGAGCTCTCTCCTACCCTGTTCCTCATCTCACATGTCTCAGAAACTATCCTACCACTATCTCTGTCTCACATGAAGAATTAGCCCTCCCTGTCATGGCAACCCCCCCCCCAAAATGCACAAGTAACTCCCATTCCATCCTGTCTTCTCCAGCAGAATGCCTTCCATCCCCACTCTCTCATTTATATTCAAAAGTCTCTCCCTTTGTTTTCCTGCTGCATACAAAACATGTCCATATCTCCCTCATTTTAAGAAAAAACTTACTTGATCTATTCTGCCCAACTAGGTATATCTAGTATATCTCTCCTCCTTTTTTTTTTGTCAATTCTCTATGAGATGGTTATTAGTAAAGAGTTTTTTCCCCCTCTCACTTTCTTCTTGATTTATCTCTACCTGTATTTCATTTGGTGATGTCATCAAGTCATGAATTCATTTACCATCTCTATGCTGATGAATCTCCGACCCACTTGTCCAGCCCTAACCTCTGTGCTGATTTCTTCCAAAGACAAATCAAACTGGATGTCTTATAAACATTTTAAACTCATGCCCCAGACTGAACTCATTTGTCTTCCCCCCTCATCTCCCAAGCCTACCTCTCTTACCTTCCCAATTACTATTGAAAATATCACCAGCCTTCCAGTCACCTAGGCTTACAACGTAGGCATCATTATTAACCATTCACTTTGTCTCATCTTTCCCATCCAATCATTTGTCAATATCTTTCTTTTCTACCTTTGAAATATCTCTCACTTATACTCTGTTTTTCCTTTGACATTGCAAACACCTTAGTGCAAGCCCTCATCACCTCCTACTTAGACTATTACAATAGACCTCTAGTTGATTCACCTGCCTTCGCCTCTCTACACACTCCAGTCCATCTTCCATCAGCTGTCAAATTGATCTTAATAAAATACAGATCTCACCAACCCTTATTCAGTTAATTCTGTTGGCTCCCTATTACACCCAGTATCAAACATAAAATACTTTGACTTTTAAACCCTTTCTATCCAGGTTCCTTCCTACCTTTGTTGACTTATTTTACCTTATTCCTCTCATCATACTTTGGAATCAAGGGTCAGCAGCATTTTCTTTAACCCAACACTCCCTATCTCTGCAATAAGTATTTTTCTTTGATTTTTCACTATCTGAAATTCTCCCATTTCATTTTTATCTCCTTGCTTCCTTAATTTCCTTTAGATCCCAGCTAAAATCTTATCTTTATGAGAATCCTTTACTTTTCCCCTTTAATGCTAGTATCTACCCTTTGAGATTATCTCCAATTTATCCTGTATATACTTTATTTGAACTGTATTTCCCCATGTTTAAGACACTCCCATGTATAAGTTGCACCTTAACTTTGGGGCCCAAAATTTGAAAAAAAAAGTATTACAGTTATTGAACTCAAGTTTTATTCATCATCAGATTCATCCAACTCCTCAACACTGTCAAAACACCCATCCCTTTGATTGTCCTCATCTGCGTTTGATGACTAATCACTGTCTTAGGAGAGGTTCAGACCTCTCTGGTCTGGGATTGACCACAAATTCTCCCTGTGCAATCTGGTGCATAGACACATGCTTATTCCATTCTGTTTCATGAAACTGAAGCACCAGTTGTGCCCTTTGAAATCAGTCACTTTTTTTTCAATAGCAGTTCTTCTGGCCTCCTGCTGAACCATCTTTGTGGACACAGGAATTCCACCGGCCCTTTGCTCTTCAATCCATCTCTTCCATTCTCTCTCTCTCTAAATCAGATCACTTGGTTGACTTGCCTTTCATAGCCTTCTTCTGCCAGGGCATTTTCAAGAGGGTTTCTTCTTCCCATAGTCAGCCTCAGATTGTCTTCTCAGTTGGAGAAGGACCAAACTTAGGTTCACAGCATGATTTCTATTCACTTTTGCAAACTGGATCACTTTGAAACTGAATTCAACACTGGATAAAAATCTTTTCTGAGCCATTTCTGGGCAGAATGTGACAAAATGTAACTTAATGTGCTGGTAACAAATGCAAAACAATGAGTGCTGATAACAAGTGTGAAAAAGTGGGAAATGCAAGTAAAAAAATCTAGAACTACTTTATAAGATGCTCCCAGTTTTTAGACCCCAAATTTTTAGACAAAGGATGTATTTTATACATGGGGAAATACAGTATTTAGTTATTTGCACGTTGCATATTACCATGAGCTCCTTGAGAGCATGGGACTATTTTTGCTTTTCTTTATATGATATTGACATTTGTTAAGTCCTTAATAAATGCAAATTGAGTGACTGATCCTTGGGGGAGTAGATTTATGCATGCTTTTTAGTAATATTAGCACAATTTAAGTCTATTTTAGTTTCAGACCAGTAAAATATTAGCATATGTGGAGCAGGAAGGATCTGTAAGGAGAGCCAGAGATAGGTAGGGATAAGAAGATGACTAGAATTCAATGTGACTTCAGCTTGCCTACATGTAAGGATCCATAAGAAAGTCCATTCAAGAGTCTTTTGGGTCCCATAGAGGGAGTTCCAAAGGATATTTTCCATTTCCAACATCATTGCACTAGTTATATCTATCTATAGGATCTTTGAGCTCCCAGAGGATATTTTCTTGGGGTAAGACTTCAAATCCTATGGGACAGTTATTAATATTTCCTTGCTTTGGAACTCCGTTAACTTTTATTCTTGAGTGCTGTACATATATAGTTCCTTTTTAGAATATCTAGAAACATTAACTTAAGTCTTGGTCCTCTACACATGAGCATCTTATGATACTTTACCTAAGAAGCATATATACTTTCAAAAGTTGAATGTATGGAAGGACAACTCAGGTTTTCTCCAGGAGACAAATGATGGGAGGAACAGCATTGATCTTATTGTTCATCAAAGTAAGGATCCTTCCTAAGTGTGATCTTTTAGTAATTTTGTTGCCAGTGCATTTTTTCTATTGTAGTCTATCAGTGCTTCATTGTATTTGGTCAAGCCTGTGTCACTGAACTGGCCTATGTTAGGAGTGACCCAGACTACAGGTCAGGGAATTAAGAAATAGAATATTTTAGAAGAGAACCTACATAGTAAATAGTACATCTTTTAGTTTGAGGATTAGATCTCTACTGAAAGGGAAGGAGATGGGACCTAAAATTAGAAGAAGCAAAGTTTAGAACAGCTCCTGAGGGGAAGAGGAGAGAAAAAGCTTTTGCCTTATTAGAGTGAACTGTGTTCCACATTATATAATCTGAATGTGTAGTTGGGCCCACTTAGCAGTTATATGACTTTATCTAGGATCATTCAACAAACAATAAATAAAAGTGTTCTGATCATGTAACTGGTGGGGAATAATCTGGATTTTGTACTTGGCTAGACAAAAGTGTTGATTATATCATAAGAGGACAACGGCTTCAGGTATAGTGATTGTATTAGTAATAGTGTCAGAATTGAGGATGAAAGATAAGTGTGTTGGAGATAATCTGTTATTACCATGAACAGTAGAAGGAGACACCTTGAAGACAAAAAATGGGTTTAAGAGGAGTGAGGCATGAGAATCAATGGAAAGATAAATGTTGGTCAGAGCAGTTTTCAGAGTTCATGGACATTTAAATGTTGGTGAAGATCAAATGTAGAATAAAAGTATGATTGTGTGTGTACTTCATGTATAGTTTTCATCTATATTAGATTTGAAATTCCTTACCTTTATCTTTTAAAATTCATAATTTCTCAAAAACTCAGCTCAAATATCACCTTCTGCTGTAAGACTTTCGTATTCTATTTAGTATCTTATTTTAAGTGAAGGGAAACAATAAGCATTTATGTAATATTGACTCTTTATATACCTACTATATGCTAAGACACTGTGCTAAGCATGTTACAAAGATCTCATTGAAAATCCCATTTGGGGGGGCGACTAGGTGGCGTAGTGAATAAAGCACCAGCCTTGGAGTCAGGAGTACCTGGGTTCAAATCCGGTCTCAGACACTTAATAATTACCTAGCTGTGTGGCCTTGGGCAAGCCACTTATCCCCATTTGCCTTGCAAAAAAAAAAACCTAAAAAAAAAAGAAAATCCCATTTGGTCTTTAAGGATATGATTTCTCTCTCATCACACCCAATTTCGATCAAGGTGTACAACATGGAAACAAAGTAAAGACTGACAGAGTGCTTTCCATAGGGGAGTGGGGGGAGGGAAGCAAGATTGGGGGGGAAATTAAAACTCAAATAATATATTTAATAAAAATAAATTTAAAAGAAAAAGAAAATCCCATTTGGAATTTTCTTGGCAAAGATAGGAGTGGTTTGTCATTTCCTTCTCTAGTTCACTCTACAGATGAAGAAACTGGGATTAACAGATTAAGTGACTTGTCTAGGCTCACATAGCTATTATCTGAGGTTCAATTTGAACTCAAGAGTTCCAGACTCCAGATCCAGCGTTCTATCCACCACACTACCTATTTGCTGTACAAAGATGATCTCATTTGTTTTACCTAATTTACATTTTGTATCTCCCCATTAGAGTGTGTGTGTGTGTGTGTGTGTGTGTGTGTGTGTGTGTGTTCCTTAAGATCATGGACTGTTGTTTTTTTTTTTATTTTTCTTAATATATACACCCAGAGTTTGGCATGGTACCTAGTACATATTCAATTAAATGCTTGCTGGTTGAGTTTCTAGTACAATAATACTTCACTGTGATTTCTCCCTGCAAGATGGCAGCATGAGAACAGCCTTTCCTAGAAGCTCTCTCCAAAATATTCCAAAAACCTTAAAATTATGACACTAACTAAAATTTCAAGACAGAGCCCACAGAAAGATTCAGTGAGGCAATTTTCCAGTCCAAGGTAACCTGGAAGATCATGGGGAAAACTCTGTTCCATGGGACTAGAGGGAGCAACAGAGCAGAGCAGCCAGGAATATCACAACCAAGTGTAGGAGCTTCCAGTCTTCCAGGAACAGCCTGCTGGGTGCCTGGACTCTTGGGTCTTGTGGAATGCCGGCTCCTGGCAGCAGAAGTAGTTTCCTGTTCTACCAACCCAGGAAACATCAAGCACAACTTGAAAGATCAGTGGGGAAACTTCTGCCAAAGTAAGAGGGAGCCAGCATGGCCCTCAGCACAACCCAGGTCCTAGGAAACAGAAGCAGACCTACAGTGCCGCCCGGTGGTGAGCTCTCTGCCAGCTGCTCTCTGAGCACTCAGCCCACAGAAGATGATAGGGTGGAGGGAGACTGTCAAGGTCTCTCCTCTGTCACTGGGACAGGACTCTGGTCTATATTCAGACCCTGGTCACAGTCTGGAGACCCCCCCCCCAATTGCCATAGAGCAGGGTCCCTCCTTACAGCTCCAGAGCAGAGGGGTGAGTTTGTATGGCCATCCACAGACTAAAGCACAGGCAGGAGAGCATTCAGAGCCTCTCATAAGACCTTGATGGAACTGAGGCCCTTGTGGGGTTGTCCCCATAATACTCAAAAGCTCAGGAAGCACCCCAAACCAGGGCACAGACTAGGGAAATGAGTAAAGAAAAAAAAAGGAACCTTACCATAGACAATTACTTTGGTCCCATGGAGGATCAAAACACAAACTCAGAAAATGAGTAAGTCCAAGCTTCTGCATCTAAATCCCCCAAGAAATATAGAAGTTGGTCTCAGGCTATTTCAGAGCTCAAAAAAAAGATTTTGAGAATCAAGGAAGGGAAGTGGGAGGTAGAGGAAAAATTGGGAAAATAAATAAGGGAGATGCAGGAAAAACATGAAAACCAAGTCAACAGCGTAGTCATGGAGATCCAAAAAAAAAATGCTGAAGAAAATAACATACTAGGTCAAATGGGGGGAAAAAACAGTTCAAAAAGTTAATGAGGAGAAAAATATCTTAAAAAGAGGAATTAGCCAGATGGAAAAGGAAATAAGAAAATTCTCTGAAGAAACAAATTCTTCAAATGTAGGATGGAGCTAAAGGAAGCTGATGACTTTGTGAGAAATCAAGACATAATAAAACAATATCAGAAGAATGAAAAACTAGAAGAAAATGTGAAATAACATTGAAAAAACAACGAATCTGGAAAACAGGTGCAGGACAAACAATTTAAAGATTATTGGGCTACCTGAAAGTTATGATCAGGAAAAGAGCCTTGACTTCATTTTTAAAGAATTTCTACAGTAAAATTGCCCAGATATCCTAGAAGCAGAGGGCATAATAAAAATTGAGAGAATCCACTATTTCCTGAAAGAGATCCAAAAAAAATATATATGTCAGGAATATTATAGCCAGATTCCTGAGCTCTCAAGTCAAAGACAAAATACTACAAGCAGCCAGATCCTGCAGCCAGGATCACAGAGGATTTAGCAGCATTCACATTAAGACCTCATAGGGCTTGGAATATAATATTGTGGAAGGCAAAAAAGCTTGGAATGCAACCAAGAATCAACCACCCAGCAAAACTGAACATCCTCTTCCAGGGAAAAGATGGACATTCAGTGAAACGGGAATTTTAAATGTTCCTGTTGAAACAGCCAGAATTGAACAGAAATTTTCATCTTCAAGTACAGGACTCAGGTGAAGCATAGAGGGGGTGAACGAGAAGGGTAAATTATGAGGTACTTGGTGATAAACTGTGTGTATTCCTACATGGGGCAATGATACTGATAATACTCATGAACCTTCATGAACCTTCTCATTTATTAGAACAGACAGAAGTTTTTATAGTCAAGACACAGGAGAGAGCCGAATTTAAAGGTATAATATATTTTTAAAATGTAGTCAGTGGTGAAAAGGAAATGTAGAAGGAGAATGAAAAGGAGAGGTAGAATAGATCAAGATAGTTCGTGTAAAAGAGTCAAGAAATAGCTTTTACAATAGTATGGAAGGGGAGAAGGTGAGGGGGATTGAGGGAGCCTTCATTCTCGTTGAAATTGGCTCAGAAAGGAAACATACATACTTAATAGGATATAGAAATCTAGAAGAAAAAGGAGAGAAAGGGGATGGGAGAAAGGGGACGGGGGAGGGGAGGTGGGGATGTAGGGTGAGAGGAGAGGGTAGATCATGGGGGAGGATAGTCAGATGTAATACATTTTCTCTTTTATTTTTTACAAGGTTGTAGGATTGGGTAGTCTGTTCAGTACCACGGGGCCAGGTGTTTGCTGGGTCTCTGGGGTGGGATGTAGGCTTGGGGTCTCTTGGCCCCAGGGCCAGTGCTCTGTCCACTGTGCCACTCGACTGCTTCACAGCACACTTTCGAAGAGGGACAGGGTGAAAGGAGAGAGAAAATATAATAATTGGTAGTGGGGGGTGGCTAGGTGGCGCAGTGGATAGAGCACTGGCCTTGGAGTCAGGACTACTTGACTTCAAATTCAGCCTCAGACCTAGCTGTCTGGCCTTGGGCAAGCCACTTAAACCCATTGCACAAAAACTAAAAATAATAATAATAATGATAATTGGTAGTGGGGAGGAATGGATGGATAGAATTACAATCAGCAACATCAGCTGGAAAAAATATGCAAGTAATTTCTCTGATGGAATTATGATAAAGAATGAAATCCACCCCAAAGACAGAGCTAATAGTATTTTTTTTCTCTTTCACTTTAATTTCTCATGAGTATTTTTATTTTTGTTGGGGGGGATGGGGGGGATTATGTTTACTCTTACAACAAGACTATTTTAGTAATGTGTAAATAAATAAAATGATGCTTCACTGTAATGTAAACTCATGTTATATTTATTCAAAGTATTTGTTTTTTATAGAGTTCATACACACTTGCTTCTCCTAAAGAGTCAAATAATCAGAACAGGGTATCTTGATGTAGTGAGTAGAAGGAATGCCTGGGTTCAAGGTCATACATTTAATATGTACTGGCTATCTGATCACAGGTTAGTCACTTAGTTTTCAGTGTACTAGGAAACAAACTATATGTTGTGTAACAGGCAGCATAAGTAAGTCTCTTTGACATTGCGGTCATATTTTTTAACAATTATAAATGCTCATTATTAATCATGGAGGAAAAAAATTGTTATTTTTGTTTACCAAAAGCTTCAGCAAAGAGGGGTGATTTAAAGGAATAAAAGAATTTTATCTTTCAAGGACTGTTGAGTTTTGTCTTTAATTTTTATTTTAGACTTATATGTTTTGTTAAAAAGGTAATATGCTAGACATGACTTCAGAAGCTTATTCTCATTGTATTTATTTACCGGACTAAAATTATATGATATTGTAGAAGGGTTATTATTTTTAACTACTTGAATTGTCAGTTCAATTGGAAATTTTCACATTTTGCATGTATATTTTGGGACTTAAAATAGTATTTGATTTTATTCTCAAAGTTTGTGGCTATACTAATAGGACAGAGAAAATATAGTATTTTTAAACTTTTTCAGTTATTTTCATTTACTGTCATAGTATGCCCTAAGGGATTTTTCCCCCATTTTTTTTTTAGTGAATTATGTTAGAAAATTAATTAAAATAACAGCATATTAGAGTGCATCTTGATGTATTTTTTATTAAAGAAATCTGCAACACTTAAGTGGAAATTTGTACAATAGAATCAATTAAATACTTTATTTGTTTTCCAACAAGAATTTTTAAATAAGAGTTTCATTACTGTTATTAAACATTTATTAAAAATCTATTCTTTACATGCCTCTTTGATAATTAATTCAGTACAGTCCTTAACCAAACAGTTCTAACTCTGAACTTCATTATACAAAAAATCTTAATATTATTGTAATTGTGTTGTAGTTCTTTTTTTTGTTTTTAGGTTTTTGCAAGGCAATGGGGTTAAGTGACATGCTCAAGGCCACACAGCTAGGTATTATTAAGTTTCTGAGGCCAGATTTGAACTCAGTGACAACTGACTCCAGGCCAGTGCTCTATCCACTGCACCACCTAGCTACCCCTGTAGTTCATTTAATAGAGGAATGTAGTTCATTTTAATAGAGGAATGTTTGTACACATCAGTTTCTTTCTCATGTTTTCTCATAAGAATAAACAAGTTTTTATTAGAACTTTTAGAGCTTTCTCATGTCATTGAGAGCTCGTTTGACACTTGATTCTCAGTAACTTCTAATGAACTTAAATATTTAATGTCCATATAAATGTATGTATCTTTTCCCTGGTGATGGATGTTTTTTCAGTAGGATTTGGCATTACTTTAAAATAATACCTAACTGTATTGCTCTTCTGTTACTGCATTTTACTTGTACCTTAAAGGGTTATTATACCTTTTCTACCATTCTACTCCCAATTAAAAAAAAAAAAAACAGTTGCATGGAACCGGAAAGGTAGAAAAGTTCTGAAATGATATCTTTCAGTTTCTCATTTCAGTTAGAACTGTCAGGCAAAGAATAGAAACCTGACAATTTAGGAGTGATAAAGGAATGTTTTTAGTTTCTTTGTATGTTTACATGTCCTCCTAAATAAAGTTTTCTTTTGTATAAGTATAGCTGTGAAAGAGTAACACATTCTGTATACTAATCTAAAAAAAAGTCAACTTTTCTCTTTTTTTCTGCAAGGCAGTGGGGTTAAATGACTTGCCCAAGGTCACATAGCAAGGTGTGTGAGGTCAAATTTGAACTTAAATCCTCCTGGCTACAGGACCAGTGCTCTATCCATTGTGCCACCTAGCTGCTGCCCCCAAATAGCTAACTTTTTAATAATTCCTTGAAATTCTTAGTTTAAAACAATTGAATTTGTCAATAGGAACTTTTTTCCTACTAAATCACTGAGATATAGACAAAATCAAAAGAGATATAACACAGTTTTAATTTGTTGATTATTATTAAGATGGTAATGTGATATACAAACTTTTAAAAATAACTAAGGTTTATTTAATTCACATTAATGGATAAAATAACAAAGTATTTCTGTCTTGAGTGGTCACATACAGATCAGTGAAATGGGTAAAATGTGTCAGAGAGAGAGAGAGAGAGAGAGAAAGAGAGAGAGAGAAGGGGTATTCCAAGAAGAAATAAAATTTTGTAGACTTTTAGAAGGAAAAGAGACAGACCAAAAGGAGATTTTAATGACAAAAATTATGGAAAGATTTTGATCTCCCATTCATTATCAGTCTTTAAGCCATATTGCAGCTTTGTAACTGAAAGTGTAAAAGAATGTTTTCATTTGGATCCTGTACAGATTAAAAGGTAATAGAATCCTAGGGTTAGAAGGAATCACCTCAACTTTCTTGTCTACCTCTTTTCTACAGATAGAAAGAATCTCCTTTCCTGCTGCAGTGTTTCATTTTTCTGATTAAGTTTACATTTGATTTATTGCTGTCAGTTTTAGGATAGTTATATCACTTCTAGTTCTTCCCAAGAAACTCTTGATCAGGTCCAGACAGTGGAGATACATAAAAATATGATGATACCATAGCTAAAATGAATGATTGTCAACTGTTTGGTGAAAGAAAAAAAAGATACCATTTTCTTACCTTTTCATTTGCTATTTATTTAACATCCAATAACCATTCATTTGGATGCTGAGAGTTGATTCCTAGAATGATTTTAATTACTATATAATTTATTTTGTCCTTAATTTTATTAATGAAATATTTGTGGAATGAAAACTACATATAAAACTATCATGTAGTAATTTAAGATTATTGTTGTTGGAGTTGTTGGATCATCTGATTGGAATTTACTGGATTGGGGGTTTTGTTATTGTTGATTTTTTAATTATCCTAAGGTGTTCTTAATTAGATTTAGACAACAAAGAGATTTTAGTGGCATTTCTTATCTACAGTTTCACTTTTTTGCTCATATTTTGAAAAATTGCTTAACATTTAGAAAGTAATTGTTTTGATCCTGTTATCCATCTCATTTTTTTATTCAAGTAGAATTACACATCTACTTTGAATTCAATTAACCCCTAAATAAGCAGCTACCTTGAGGTAATATGTAACATCAGTCTTAATAACTTAATAACACTGAATTATTTATTTAACCAGTATATCAAACAGATTGTGTATTTTCTTAATAAACTTTAAATTACTGATTAATATAATAGTTCATAAATAGTATAAAATGTACCGCATTTTAAAGTAAATGTTACTTAAGAATTTTGTATTACTTTTATACAACCTGAGCATTAGTACATCTTCAGATAACTTTAGTTCAATTTAATATACATTTATTGGGTTTGTATATTGTGTAAGTCATCTTGTTAAACACTAGTGTGGATATATGTGACACCTTCTCTGCAATGAGCTTAAATGTCAGCTGCAGTTATCATTGACACCGAATCATGATGATGGTGGTGGTTTGTCCTTCATTCTTGAAGAAGACTGTGCCATCAGGGAGGTGATGCCACAACAAGCATTGGATTTAAGTGATGATTGGATTTGAGTGAGGGGGTGCTGTCCTAAGTCATCAACTTCACTTTCTCCTCTAGAGCCTTCTGGGTCCAGTGGCCAGATATGAATTAGATGATTAGAGATGGCCCTGGATACAAGGCAATCAGAATTAAGTGTCTGACAGTGGACACAGACACTGCTCCCTTCCTCCTGAATCCAAGACCAGTGCTCTATCCTTTGAGTTTACCTAACTATTCCTGAAATGGTTTCTGGAGGTGAGCCTACAGAATAATGATTGTGGAAAGACAGCACAAGAACTCTTGAGTATATGTGACCAAAGGTGGCATTCTTCTGACTTGGCTCATGTGTTCAGTCCCTTCATGTCAGGCAGAGAGATGGTCCTGGTGGTCAAATTCCAGGTATGGGTCTATTTGCCAAGATGGCAACTCTTTCCCCTGTACACAGTCCTACCCCAACCTGTCCTGGGTACCGTAGTGCATTCTCACACTGAGGTTTAAAGGATGACACCAAGTATCTTTTTTTCCATTTACATGATATTTATGGCTCCTTCCAAGTCTCAGTACTGAATTATTTGCTGAAATATTGATTTGTTCAATAGTTACCCCAGCTTCAAAGACATAGCGTAAAGTTTGAATTTAGCAATAATTTCTATGCACTTTAGGAGAATTTCAGATTATCTCCCCCACACCCCCAAACCTTCCAAAAAATTAATGCTAGTAATTTATGCAATAAAACCAACTTGTAAATGATGTCTGAAGATCACCGTCTATTCCATCCATTTTCCCACATCCCAGATTACTTGATAGTGACAATTGGCCTTCAAAATAATGATGCTAAGGCAATGTAAGGGAAAGCAGGTTGTGTTCTCTACCAAAAGCACTTTTACTTAACATACTTTGATGTCTCAAGACAGCAACAACAAATGTGTACAGACAGAATATTGTATTGTGCCTCATTTAGCAATTCTGAGAAATGTTTTGAAGTTTCTTGGATTTGAGGCAAAATACTTGGTAATTAGTTTTTTGTGATTTTTACAATTAATATCAAAACCCTCTTATGCATGTTAAAAAAGATTAAATTGGCTCTAGGATAGTGAATTATGGACTTCATATTTTTAATCATGCCTATTTCTTAGTGACATTGCTTTGGTCTGATTCTGAGCAGCTGTACTTTTATATTTACATAAGTTTAGCAGAAAAGGATTTGAAAAAGGAAGAGGTTCTTTAAGAATGCAACTATTTAATGTTCCTTTTTGAAGAAAACGCATAACATGATTTACAGTGATTAAATTTATGTTTTGATTTATCAGAATTTATGAACCAAAACAGAGAGGAATTGTTCATATCTATTAGGACAACAATATAAATTATATATTTTAACAGTTAACTAATACTCATCCATGTGAACTTTATAAAATCACAAACTACTGTGCACCTCTTGTAGAATGAAATCTGACTTTTTTTCCCTAGATTTTCAAAGTCCTTCATAAGTTTGCCTACCTAAAGAGAAAATTTATTGCCAATATGCTAAGCTTTTGTGTGCATGTGTACATATATATATATAATATATATATATATATATGCCTTTACGTACATATATGGAGAGAATAAATTTGATAGTTGCTTTGTATAAATATTTTCTTAAAGATTTTTGTAATTGTACATTACTTTTTCATTTTTATGTAAAAATATATAGAAACTTTTATAGCACAATTTTTCCTGTTGATCAGGTAAAAGGCAATGATGTGCTGTAGAAACTTTGTTTTTTAAATGAAACAGTGTGAGAAAGTCCTTGGACTTCTTTATTTCTTTATTTATTCTTTAACATCTTTTTAACTGGTGGTACTCTTTCTGGGCTATAATTTAAAAAAGCAACTTAAAATTCTCCTTCTTTGCCAGATCTCATTTGAAGAATCAGCTCTTCTCCATATAAAGGCAAATCCATCTATATGTACATTTGAATCCCATTCCATCCCTATTGCCTATTATCCCATATCTTTCTTCCTTTTATGTCTAGCATCATTGAGAAAGGCCATTTATAATAGAGGCTGCTGCTTCTTTTCCTCTCACTTTCCTTTTAACTTCATACAAACTGATTTCTTGATCCCATTAGTTCAACTCCAACTGCTCTCTCCAAAGTCACTAATAATCATTTCACTGCCAAATCCAATGTCCCTTTCTCATTTCTCATCTTTCTTGATCTTTTGCAACTTGGGATCCTGTTGATTATTCATTTTTGTGACTCTAAAACCTTGGGAACTGATGAGATGCCCTGCTGAAAATGGTATACAGTGAGCAACAAGTGATCAGGCTAGAATCTTGGAGAAGCCCCATGTGGGGGTCTGATGTAGATGAAGAGCTTGCAAATAAGACAGAGGAGGAAGTGTAAGACAAGTAGAAAAACCAAGAGACAATAGTCATAAATATCTAGAAGGAAAAGAGGGAAGCGTCCATTTTAAATGTCCTTCTCAAGTTTGTTTCTTGTTACACTTGATATTAACCATAGTCATTTTATTTTCCTGGCCCTATCATTTCACTTCACCCTTAGTTCATGTAACTTCCTATATGCATTTCTGATTTCTTCATATTCAATTCTTCTACAGCACTTTACAACTACAAAAAATAATTAAGCTGCTAGTAATATTGAATCTAGGTGGGACTTTTCTTTTCGGCCTTTTGTCTATTTGTGGTAGTAATGAGATTCCTAGGCTAAAGGGATTTGAGTATTTTAATCTCCTTTTCAACATAGTTCCAAATTGTTTTCCAGAATAGTTAGACTAAATAATGTCTCCAACAACCGTATATTTGAATATTGACTATTCCCATCCTTTGTCATCTTTTCCAATTTGCTGGTTGTGTAGTAAAAAATAATAAAATTGTCATGATGTGCATTTCTCTTAGTGATTTGAAGCAAACACATTGTAATTCAAATTCTCTTGTAAATTGTTGTTATCTTTTGGTGTTGAACTTTTTGATAAATAATTGGTGAAGAGACATAGGCAAAATTTCTTCCCTAATGAATTGGTTCCGTCATTCTAGATGATACTTAATTAGATCGATATCCTTTGACCTATCAATAACATTACTAAACATATGTCCCACAACAATTTAAAAAAGGAGAAAAGTACCCATACAGGCAAAAAATGTTTTACTGTGGCTCATCATTGGGACAGTTGGATGGTACATTGGATGGTGTATCCAACCTGGAGTCAGGAATACTCATCTTCCTGAATTCAAATCTGATCTCAGACACTTAGTGACTGTATGACCCTTTTTTCTGTATAAATGATCTGGAAAAGAAATGGTAATCACTCCTCTCTCTCTCAAGAAAAGTCAAGCATGACTGGAAATGACTGACCAAACACAAAACTCTCATATATTCCAAAAGTGATAATTTTGTTTGTCCTTTGCCAATCCTGTCTATTCTGTCAATTTCTATTTCTTATTTTATTATATCTAGAATTTATAACATGTATAAAATAAGATCAGCAAAAAGACATTTATAACAATGGGAATATTATGCTCCTTTTGGAATAGATAAAAATAAGGCAGTCCCAGAGACTAGAAAGATGCCATTTTTTCCTAATACTATGAAAAGGTTAAAGGATGTGTCAGACATAATGAACTGACCCTTGTTATTTTTGGAATGTGTAACTACAGTGGAAATGTGTTTTTACTGTAGTCCTGACATATAGTATGGCATTATAAAAAGCTGTCATTGAGAAGAAAATTTGGTTTCTGGTTGTCTGATAGAAACATCTTGAATAAGCTTTAAATAAATTGGTAATGTTTTTAGGAAATCATGGCGGAATTCAAGTTGATTGGAACTATCAACCAAAAATAAGAATAATCGATAATGAGGATGCTTTTGTTTACTTTATATTTCTACCTAAATGATATTTGCTATGCTTAGTGTCTTACAAGTTTGAACAGAATGAAATTAGTATATTATTTCTGCAGTTCACAAGAAAAAACTAAATTTTTATATAAAGGCAGAATTAACATTATAATATTGATTTGTTATTTTATTCACTGTGGCACATATTCATTCATAACATTGAGTAGCTAATCCTAGACACCTTATGTGTTTATTTTCTTAAATTACAGGAGCTTCAGTTTCAACGACTCACCAGAGAGCTTGAAGTGGAGAGACAAATTGTTGCCAGTCAACTGGAAAGATGTAGGCTTGGAGCAGAATCACCAAGCATTGCTAGCACAAGGTACAGACTTTGACAACTTCATTGGCATATATCCTAATATTTTAGCATAAACATAAAGAAGTTAACATTATTATTATTAACTGAATTTGAAGTTATTACTGAATTTGAAGTTCAGCAATGCTCATTGCTATCATAGAAAGGCCTTTTTCTGAATTATTTGGTACTCTTCATGAAACACTTGAATATTATATAGACTAATCTTCTACATTGTGTTCATGTACTTGACTTCTAATGTGTAGATAACAATAAATTAATTTTTCTTGTGATAAAATGGTAATTATTTAGTAAAGTTAAATTGATCCATCATATTTGGAAGATTTATTATTAGGGATTTTTGTCCATGGATGCTTCTTTTAAAAAAGAGAAACTTTACTTAACATCAGTTTTGAGAATTCATTAACCATTAATTTAGAACACATAATAAAGGTACACTTCCTTCCAGTTTTTCACAATTATGAATAAGCTAACTTATATATTAATTCTTTCACAGAGGTGTCTCATCTTATATCTCTGACATTCTCCCCTACCCCATTTTAGAAGAGTTACAATTTGCTCCAGTAATTCTAATCACTCTTTTAAAGTTAAGACCCTTGAACTTTTGAAATTTAAGATACTGTCATTTAAAATATAAGTACATTTAAACTAATCTAAAACTATAAACCTGAAAAAAAATTCAGTGTATATATAATTGTGGGAAATTAAAAGGTAAATAGGAGATTATATTATGTAGAAAGTAATTTCTATTAAAATTTATAACGATAAACTTCTGGTTTTTGTTATGTAAAATCATTGTACACTTACATATGGAAAATGGGGGAAAGGAAATAGATTAGAATTCATTTATTAGAAGATTATTAATATCCCTTCTAACTCTTAACAGCTATCTAGTCCAACATTGTACATGAGCAAGAGTTGCTTCCACAACACAACTGAGTGGAATGAGAAAAAAATCATTGACCTCCTAAGCTAGTTCATTCATCCTTTTGGATAGCTCCAAATGGCAAAAAGTATATAATCTTTTTTTTTTTTTTAGTCATGAAATAATGCTTTTGGAAACAGCATTTCTTCCCCCGCCCATGTTTTCTTTTCTCCAAGGATGTTTCCCCCATTCCTTCCATTGATTCTCATATAGTTTGAACTCAAGGTCCTTCCCCAGCCTTGTTGCCCTGTTTTAGAAATTGCATTAAGAACACTAATTCCTCTGAAAATAATTATTCATTTCTATATAATCCATAATAGTTTATTTTCATTCACCTTGAAATTTGTGATAATCACACTTCTTTATCACTTTTTTTCTTGCCATATTTTAGCAATGCAAACTTATTGTGGATGAGGTAAAATATTTCCAGTACTTTTTCTTTTCTATTTGATTACAAGTCTAGAATATAAAAATGAGTTTAATGGGAGTGAGTTGTTCAAAGTATAGGCATTTTTAAAAGGACAGATTTTGATCTCTTTAGATTAGAATTATTATCTGAAGGAATTGAAAAATTATTCAACAATAAATTTAATTCCCCTTCAGTTTCTTGTCTCCAAAATAAATGTGTTACTAAATGTGTTAACTCTGTTGTTTTTATTGTGTGATTGCATAGTGCAGTGCTTTGGGAGAACATCTCAATGTAGCTAACTTCATTTAGTGTGAGATGTAGTAGAAAGGACATCAAACTTAAAAAGTCTTTGGGATTACTTGCCTTCATTTTTCTCAGCTAAAAATAGAGAAAATAATTTTTAAACACTTTGCCACATTATTATAACAAAATTTTTTCTAAATCTTGCAGTGCTATGTATTTATAAAATTGTATTTTATACTTAAGAAAAAATCAAACTTATAAAATGCTAACCTTGAACAATATAAGGCAAATGATATCTAATATGGAATTAATCTTTATTATTGATAAACAATTTAATAAAAATTATTCATCTCGTGCAAAAATTCCTTGTTGCTAGGGGTATAAAAATCATAAAATGACAGTCCTTTTCCTCAAGGAACTTAAAATTTGATCAGAGGAGAGGTTATATGCTTAAATATAATTTTGCTTAGAGAAAAGTCAGAGTTATTAGATATTGGTGAAGAGAGAATTTTTCAATATTAGAGTATTCTATATGTCCTTTGAGATAGTAGTACCTGGATTTAATCTTAATACTGTGCAAAGTTTTTGAGTGATGGAAATAAGAAGACATTAAATTTTGATGAGACAGAAAAATGCAGAATTTGAATGCAGGCTTTTTTTCCAGCTGCCATGCCATACCCATTTCCTTCCTTCCTTCTTTCCCACCTTCATCTTCCTTTCTTAACTTGCCATATTTTATTCATATATGTGTTTATATATCTGTATATATGTATACATATGTATGTGTGTATATAATATGTGTGTGTTTATACATGTAGGTATATACACATATACCTATATAAAGAGGCTAATATTCCGTGGGGAGAGAACATTGCATATTGTTGAAATTATTCAGTTCTGATGGGGTGGAAAAGGATAAAAGAAGAAACATTGACATTTATTAAAATTTATACCGAAGGGACAGCTAGGTGATGCAGTGGATAGAGCACCAGCCCTGGAGTCAAAAGGATCTGAGTTCAAATATAACCTCAGTCACTTGATTCTTACTATCTGTGTGACCTTGGGCAAGTCACTTAACCCCATTGCTCCAGAAAAAACAAAACCAAATTGTTTAAAAATAATACTGTATACCAAAATTTAAGTGCCATGCATCGGTTGCCCTAATTAAAGAACAATTGAAATGCAAAAGTAAATGCCATCAACAAAAAACTTGATAAATGTAAAGCTAGAACAAATAAAGCAAATTCTTTATTTTTTTTAAAAACTCTTTCAATGAAAAATGATTAGTGATTATCTTCAGTATCACCTCATAATGCATATAGAAGCAGTAGAGTAGGGGTGAGGAACTTCCCGGGCCATAGTGATTTGGCATTGCCAAGACACAGGGGACTCAAAATTCAATAAATCTTGTAGCTTTTTAGGGATTGAATTAATTAAATATTTGACCAATAGAGCCTGCAAATGAGGTTATAAATATCCAAATGTTCATTCCCTTTGACCCAACAATTCCAATACTAGACCTATATCCAGAAGAAATCATAAAAAATGAGGAAAGTCCCACATGTTCCAAAATGTTCATAATAGTTATTTTTGTGGTGGCCAAGAATTGAAAATTGAGGGTATGCCCATCAATTGAGGAATGACTGAGAGGTTAAAATATAGAGAATCATAGACCAGATTACAGGAACTGATACTGAGTGAAGGGAGCAGAACCAAGAGAACATTGTACACATTAACAACAACATTGATCAGCCTTGATGAATGTAGCTTCTCTCAGCATTTCAAAGACCTAGGAGACTAGCTATGGGCAATGCTATCCCCATCCAGAGGACGAAAAACAAAACCAAAAAAAAAGCCTACAGAATTTGAATGAATCCTACATTAACTTTATTTTAGTGAGGTTAAGTGACTTGTCCAAGGTCACACAGCGAGGCAATCCTTAAGTGTCTGAGGCCACATTTGAACTCAGGTCTTCCTGACTCCAAGACTGGTGCTCTATCCACTGTACCATCTAGCTGCCCCCTATAATTTATTTTTTTAAAAATTTCTCTTGTTTTTCTTTCCTTTCTCATGGTTTTCTTTCTTTTCCCTTAATCCTAATTCTTCATACAAAAAATGACTAATCTATAAACAGGTTAAGCATAAACGTGTATATACTATTCACCAGACTGTTGACCACTGAGGGGAGAGAGTTTTGAAGGGAAGCTGGAAGGAAATCATATAACTTAAAAATATGCATAGGCATATGGATAAATGTTGAAAAACTTTGATAACATATAATTGGAAATTAAAATATCAATTAAAAAAGAAAGTTTTACATGAGAGGCATGAATGGTTTGTAATCACCACAGTTTGAAGTATCATCCAAATTGAGGCAACTAGGTGACACTGTGGATCAAGCACTGGCCCTATTTTCAAGAGGACCTGAGTTTAAATCCGGCCTCAGGCACTTAATAATTGCCTCGCTGTGTGACCTTGGGCAAGTCACTTAATCCCATTGTCTTAAGTAATTTTTTTTTTAAATCTAAAGAAAAAGTACCATCCAAATTGTTGAGATCACAAATCCATTTGATAGCACACATGCCTGTATGTGTGTGTATGTGAAAGAGGGGAGAGAGGTATTGAAAACATGAAGTCAGAGCATATAGGACATCTTTGATTGACGAAGGTAGAGACTAAAACTTTTTATCCTATAGATAGCTTTTAACCTCTTAGATAACATTGAAGGTTTTTGAATTTTACAATGGCCATCATGTGAAAAATATATTTTGTAGAGACTACAGGCAAGAGAGTGACTTCTTTGTGCACTGACTTTAAACCATTTAGCTGGTGGTTACTATAATTGTCTAGGAGAGAAATAATAATAAGATTCTGAATTAAGATAGCAACCATTAAGGACAATTTCTTTTTTTTTTCATTAAGGACAATTTCAAAGGTTTATTTACCTATGCAGAATTCTTGAATTTTTTTGGTTCCTCTTGACAGTGGTTTTGTTTTCATGTTTTCCCTCCTACTTTTGACCATACCTTGAGAGGTTCGATGGTTCAGTAACTGTCCTACAGTCATAGTGATAGATAGAGATTACAAACCTAGGGTTATATACAGTAGGCTATGCTACTAATTTTGATTTACTGTCATGAAGAAAAAATAAAGAGTTTTTGGTAGAGAAAACATGTAACTATAATAGTATATGTTCTAGGTTTCCTCAATTTTTATGCAAAGTTGAAATTGTTAATCAATAATTTCCTAATTAAGGTGAAGATAGTGTATCATACAGATTATTTTAATGTCCTAGTTTTATGCTTAGTATGCAAAATTTATTTTCTTATAAACCTTTTCATGTTTAATGTAAAAGTTTACTTTTCTGTGACATCTAAAATAACTTTTTAAAAAATAGATTTCTTAAATGCTTCTTTCTGCTTTTTATCATTTTTAAGGTCATTTATTTATAATTTTTGTTGCAATCTTATCATTAAAAATTATTGTCACAAGAAGCATCATGGAATGTCATTGATAGTTTAATGTTTTGTTTTCCATAAATATATTTTAGATTATTTGACTTAACAGATTTATTTTTTAAAAGTATCCTATATTCTGTAATTTATTTTAAATTCAATTTTTCAATTCAAATAATTATTACAAAAATAAGTCTGGATTAAATTGTACAGTCTAATAAGTCACAATAGTGGAATAATTTATTAAGTATTAACTTATTAATTATAAAATTATAATTAACTTATAAATTATATTTAAGTGAGCTGCCTTAGTCTTTCAGAATTGTATATCAGATTTTTTATTTTTAAATGTAAAACTGTGATAAATTAAGTAAATGTTTCCCTTTTTTTCCCCTTTTTTCTTCCAGCTCAACAGAAAAGTCGTTTCCTTGGAGATCAGGTATAATCTTTTATATGAAAAAATTTTCTTATACTTAACACAAAAAAATGCAATTTAGTTTCATTGTGTATTTTTATAATTTATTGGTTTTGTTTTTGGTAATTTGAACATTTATTTTAATAGTAAAAATCTTGAACTTTTTTATACTTCTTGAAAGATAGATCTTGTTCATACTTAAAGACATATTGCACATTATATTTACAAGGACAGTCACACATCACCTGTTTTAATATGTATGTTTCTGTTAGGTTCTTGGTATCTGCACATTTTATTTTTACAATATTTTTTTTAAAAAAATTGACCTGTAATATAATTGTGTTGTAAAATTTCAATGAGGTACTTCTTCCAATGCACATAAAAACCTGCTCTGCATCTAATAATATCAGAACTCCCTGGAGCACCTAAGGGTGGAGTGACCCCTCTGCCCAGGGTCACATTGCCAGTCTGGAAAGATAGGACTTAAATGGAGATTTTCTAATTGATAGGTCAGCTTCTTATCCACTATGATGATATGCTACCTCTCATTTTCCACATTTTTGTTTTAGAATTTATTTTTTTATCCAGATATAAAACTGATTTATAGACATTTCTCATGTATTAGACTTTTGAATATATATTGCTTTTTTTGCTGTAGTTATACTTTAAAAGTTATCAAAGGAAAGTTAAACTTCTAAATTTAGTTAAAGAATACCTATTAGCTGATATCAAATGTAATTTAATCCAGTACCCTAGAATTTGACTATTAATCTCATTTAATCTTCACATCAATGGAAAACAACAAGTGTACTTGGCACCATGAAGAATACAAAGAGATATCATGATCCTCACTCAATAATTATTCTGTGTGGTGATTGAAATTGAATGACAATTAAATGTGTCATGTGGCAGTATATGATTATAACAGAATCATATAGTTAATAATTGCCATATTCAGTCAGTCATTCATTTCATTTTGTGCCAGGCATTCAGACTTCAGACAGTGCATCAAGCCATAGTGATTGGGGAAGATTTTAATGAACTATACAGAGTTTCACTTATCTGTCCTCCATGCCCTCACTCATCCTCTAATCCCCTTTTTATCTCGAGACTGAGAAAGTCTTTTTACCATAGCAGAATCAATCCCTTTTATGACCTTGATCCCTCCATCTCATTTCTCCTCTGGCACTGTCTTCTGTTCATTCCCTTTCTCAGTTTCTTATCTTCAGTTTCTTTACTCTTTGCTGACAACTCTTCTTCCCTCAAGGATTTGTAAATTTCCCCAAATATTTTTTTAAAAGAATACTGTCTCTGGAATCTGAAAGTTTTTATTTAAATCATAAATCACACTAGCAATGTGAGAAAGTCACTTAAGCAATTTTGGACTTAGTTTGCTCATCTGTAAAAGAAGACAATTGAATATGATCTCTTCCTCTTATAAATCAGTGCACAAGTTATTTTTCCCTTCCTCCTCCCATCATATTTGTGAAATTGAATTTTGGAACCCTAGTTTATATGTTTATGTTAACTCCTGTTAAATTTCATCTAAATCGATTCATATGAGAGACATTGCCAAATTATCTGCTTGATTCAAGTTATACTGTGTCTCTAGCATTCCCCTGACCTACCATCTAGTTATCCAATCATGGAAGAAAATGAAATTAAACTCTTATGACTGTTAGTTTTTAGACTTCATTACTTCCTTTGCCAAGTTTTAAGAAACTATCCCTAAATAAAGTATCTCAGAATTTTATCAGGAGTACAATTCACTCCTAGATACCTCTGATGAGAGCGAACATTCCCTCATTCCCCCCTTTGCCTTCCCCCCTTCCGTATCATTGCAATAGCTCGTTGCAATAAAGAAAAATCTTATTGTATGAAATATCTTGGCCTATTCCCCCTCTCCTTTTTCTTCCTCACATTACATTTCCCTTTTTTCTATTGACTCCATTTTTACACCATATTTTATCTTCAAATTCAGCTTTCGCCTGTGCTTCATCTATAAAAGCTCCTTCTACCTGCTCTGTTAATTGAGAAGGTTCATATGAGTATTATCAGTGTCATTTTTCTATACAGGAATATATGCAGTTCATCATTATTAAGTCCCTCATATTTTTCCCTTCTCCTCCAATCTCTGTGCTTCACCTGAATCCTGTATTTGAAGATCAAACCTTCTGTTCAGCTCTGGCCATTCCAACAAGAACATTTGAAAGTACATCTTTTTCCCTGGAAGAGGATATTTATTTAATTTTGCTGGGTCGTTGATTCTTGGTTGCATTCTAAGCTCTTTTGCCTTTCGGTATATTATATTCCAAGCCCTACAAGCTTTTAATGTAGTTGCTGCTAAGTCTTGTGAGATGCTGATTGCAGCTCCACAGTATTTGAATTGTGTCCTTCTGGCTGCTTGTAATATTTTCTCTTTGACTTAGGAGTTCTGGAACTTGGCTGTAATATTCCTGGGGGTTGGTTTTTGGGGATCGCTTTCTCAGGGGATCTGTGGATTCTCTCCATTTCTATTTTGCCCTCTGCTTCCAGGATATCAGGGCAGTTTTCCTGTAGTAATTCTTTGAAAATGATGTCAAGGCTCTTTTCCTGATCAGGTATTCCAATAATTTTTAAATTATCTTTTTTAAATCTGTTTTCCTTATCAGTTGTTTTTTCATTGTGATGTTTTGCATTTTCTTCTAATTTTTCATTCTTTTGGTTTTGAAGTATTGAGTTTTGATTTCTTGTAAATTCATCAATCTCCCTGAGTTCTGTTCTTTGTCTGAAGGATTTGTTCTCCTCAGAGAGCTTTCTTATCTCTTTTTCTGTCTGGCCAATTCTGCTTTTTAAAGCATTCTTCTTCTCAATAACTTTTTGAACTGTTTTATCCATTTGACTTAAGCTGGTTTTTAGCATGCTATTTTCTTCAGCATTTTTTTTTTATTTCCTTGACTAATCACTGACTTCATTTTCATGTTTTCCCTGCATCTCTCTCATTTCTTTTCCTGGCATGTAGACTCAGTGGGTTATAGACGTCTGGAGTGGGGGAGGGGCGGAACAGGGCGAAGGGGTGGGGATGTGAATGAGGGAGGAGAGGATGGACCATGCGGGGAGAGTGGTCAGATCCGGTGCATTTTTTTTTTAAGGTTTTTTCAAGGCAAACGGGGTTAAGTGGCTTGCCCAAGGCCACACAGCTAGGTAATTATTAAGTGTCTCAGACCAGATTTGAACCCAGGTACTCCTGACTCCAGGGCGGGTGCTTTATCCACTGCGCCACCTAGCCGCCCCTGCATTTTCTTTTTTACTTCTTGCAAGGGGCTGGGATTGGATGGCCTGTCCAGGACTATGGGGCTGGGTGGATGCTGGGCCTAAGGGATAGTATGGGGGCCCTGGCAAGAGGCCCCAGGGCCAGGTATCTGTCTGCTGTGCTACTCAGCTACCCTACAGCAGAGTCAGAGTGAAAGGAGAGAGAAAATATAGTACATGGTAGTGAAGAAATAAGAAAGGAGCTAGTTGCGATCAGCAATGGCAACGGTGGAAAAATATGGAAGTAACTTTTGTGATGGACTTATCATAAAGAATGTGATCCACCCATGACAGAGTTTTTGGTGTTGGAACAAAGACTGAAGCATATCATCATCATTATTATTATTATTATTATTATTATTATTATTATTATTATTATTTGGGGGTGGAGGTGCAGGGCAAATGGGGCTGGGTGGCCTGCCTGGGGCCGCATAGCAGGGTGATCTTTGGGTGTCTGAGGCTGGATTTGGACTGAGGTGCTCCTGGCTCAAGGGCCATGCTCTGTCAGCCACCCAGCTGCCCCTACTATTACTACTATTTTGTTTTATTTTGGGTCTTTTTTTCTTTTTTTGGTTTATGCAGGGCAGTGGGGTTGGGATGGCTTGCATGTCACATGGCTGGGTGTTGGGTGTACGGGGTCGGATATGGGCTTGGGTGCTTCTGGCTCCAGGGCTGGTGCTCCATCCATCATGCCACCTGGCCATACATTTTAATTTTTTTCTTGCCCCTTTGCTTTATCGCTCAAGTGAGTATATTTTTTGGGGTCAGTGGGTATTTTGTTTACTCTTAAACAAGAATATTTTATTAATGTATAAAAAATTGTACAAAATAAGAATAAATATTAAATAAAAATTTTTTTAAAGTACAATTCAGCCTCATGGGTCTATAATTTGCAGGTTCTATCCATTTTGTTTTTAGTTGTAATAACATTTTCTTTTCTCTGATCCTTTAACACTTCTTCCCTTCTCCACAGTCTTTCAGGATTCACCAGTAGTGTATGGTTCCAAAATCATCTGCCAATTCTCTCAGGGATCTAGGCTGAAGTACAACCCAGACTAGTGATTTGAATTCACTAATGAGAGCTAAATTCTGCCTGTTTGGTTCCTCAAGTATCACTCCCCAAAATGCATTTTTTCCCTTTACTTCCCACTTATTTTGAAAGAAAAATAAGTAAAGAAAGAATCAAGTAATTGCAAGTCTCTTTTATTGTGATTTCTCATGGAATATACTTAGAAAAAAACAAATTTTGCTGTCCTTAGTACTTTGACAAAATTTTTACAAGACCATGTCACTCAATTGCATTCCTCTTAGAAGATCATAGATTTAAAGCCTTATAGTATTCATTTTAGAAACAACAAAATCTGAGACATAGAGAAAAATTTGTTTTCCTGGCTCTGTGTGATCAGCTATCCATCTACTTTGCTATGCTGCTTCTTTATTTTGTAAAACTAGACAAGATGACAATTATTTTTGGTGATAGGTCTAGAATTTAAGTTGTTTACTAAATTACTTCATTACTAATACTTAATAATTATTATTACTTTATATTTCTATTGTGTTTACTTGCAGGATTATCCAAAATATTAGACACATGGTTTCCTAAGTCCAGATAAATACCATTTTTAAAGATTGAAAGAATAGGGGCGGCTAGTGGTGTAGTGGATAGAGCACCAGCCCTGGAGTTAGGAGTACCTGAGTTCAATTCCGGCCTCAGACACTTAGTGTAATTACCTAGCTGTATGGCCTTCGACAGACCACTTAACCCCATTGCCTTGCAAAAACAAAATCTTTTAAAGAATAATCCAAATTAGCCTTTTTACTTCCTTCCACAGTGAAATAATAATTCATGACATAGAAACAAATATATATGTAATAAGTCATGAACTTAAATGAAGATATTTTATGCCTCACTAGAATTGTATAGGCTTTATAAGAAACATAATAATTATGTTTTGCCAGATACTCATAGAGTATAGAGTATTAGATCACCAATCATGTATTGAAAATGTTTTGATACAGGGTTTATCATAAGTTGATATTCTGTTTGAAAATGAGAGACTGGATTGTATCAAAACAAAGTTTTTCTCTCTTATTTATATTTAGCCACTTTTCATGAACTTTGCAAAATGTGTGTGTGTGTGTGTGTGTGTGTGTGTGTGTGTTTTACATATACATGAAGGGAATAACAAACCAAGTATCTTTGCCAGGAACAACGCATGTGGGGTCCAAAAAGAGTTGGATATACCTGAACAGCAACATTTTACAAACACATTTAATGTTTTTATATAAATTCTGCAGTGTTCTGCACCGTGATGTGATCAGTCAGATCTGTTAAGTTCCTGCTATGTGCCAGGCACTGTATTAAGCAATGGAGGTACAGATAAAGGCAAATTTAGTCTCTCCCTCGTTTACAATTTAATGGAAGGAGACAATGCTCAAAAGGAAGCTAATTAGGGAGAAGGGAAGTGGTTAATATGGAGAAGTCAAAAGCTATTTGCCTGGTGTAGAAAAATAGAGAAAAGCTGGGATGAGACCCAGGAGCCCTGGTACTACTCACTCTCCAGCCAGAGGTAAGAGTGTACTGAGGAAATATGAGTGCTCGTCAAATTCAATCTTGTGGGACAGTGAAAATCAGCATAATATCATTGGCAAAGGAGCATGTAGACACTTGTCACGTCAGTGAGCTATCCCTCTTGATTTTGATTCAGTGGTGGACCACTACATGTAGTGATCATATGTATGGCATACTGCTTCCCATATATCTTGAGAATCAGTCCATTAACACCCTCAAAACTGTGTTGCCTTAAGGCACGTTTTGTGATTCATGGTAGCCAATGGTCTATCAGAATAGCCTTCTTATCATGGAGATGACTTCCATGGCATACAGCAGATAATAACAAATCATTGGTAAAATGGAGGTAATATCTACATATCAAAGGTTATGAGACTCAAATAAGAATTTTTTAAGCATTACAGTAGTATATAAATGTCAGTTATTACTTAATATAATGTAGATTAAAAACAAATAAGATGTTGAAGATATTGCTTTCCTTTAACTTCATTCAAGATTTTTTTCCTACTTTCACAATTGGATTTCCTTAGATGTTACCTTCAGTTTTGTTGTCTTTATTTCTTGTATGTATATAGTTGCTTGCATGTTGTCTTCTTTATTAGAACAAACACCAAGCATTCATATTTTTTGCTTTGCTTGAAGACGAACAACTCTGTCTCAAAAACATGCAGCAGGGAGGACAAATACTTTATAGTATGAGAATTATCTAGACTTTTCATTTGAACCTCCTTTATTTCACTGTTACAATGTGAAATTAAATTTTTTAGCCACACTAATTCAGTCTTTTCTGAATTAGCTTACAATTTGAGAGAGTCACCAGCTTTCAAAACTGTAGCTGTTGTTGGAGTGGTACAAAATCATTAAAATTAAGGCACAGCAAAAAGGAAATAAACAGGCATAATGGAAGGTCTTCTTGATTTGGAGTCTAGAGAAAACTGGATTTGATTCCCAATTACTAATTTTGATCCTAAGCATGTTTCAAACTCAGTTTTCTATTTTTTTCTTATCTCAAAAAACATTGCTTTTTTTATATTACTTCAACTTTTGTGTTTGTGTTTGTGTTTGTGTGTGTGTGTCTCCAATCCAGAGACCCATATTCTGTTAACAATCAATTTTTTAAAAGGAGATAAAATCTTACCAAAATTTGCCGTCACAGGACGGCTAGGTGGCACAGTGGATAGAGCACTGGCCCTGGAGTCAGGAGTACCTGAGTTCAATAATTACCTAGCTGTGTGGCAAGCCACTTAACCCCATTTGCTTGCAAAAACCTAAAAAAAAAAAATTGCCACCATATATCAGCCTAGTCAGTATATTTTATGCTCTCACTATAAGTTATGCTCCCCACCAGTGGTTCCCTTCCTCTACGATTTATACATCAATCATTATAGACTGTTACATTACAATAATTACCTGTCATATCCCTTTCTAAGAGTTTTATTTTTTATTGTGAGCTTAACAAGCATATTTAAACATATCTCCATAAACAACAAACAGAAAAATATAAGAAAATATGAATTTACAAAATGTAGCTTTTTAAAGTATATATTAAATTTAACTTGGTAATGCCAACACTGCTGCTCTTCATACATTTGACTTCTTCCAAACTTATTTTTTGTTATCTTCTTTGTATTTAAAAAAACTTTTCTTGGCACTTTTTTTTCCTACTCTCCCACCATATTTTCTTCTTCTCTATGTATTTACTGAAGATGATTGCCTCAGTTTGCTGTTTTCTCCAGGGACTAATTCCTTTGGTTAAATAGATGTATAAATATAATTAAACTGTTTCACTCACTTGAACTTAATCTTTCTCTCAGGAATGCACATACAGTTTATTATAATATACTTGGCCTTCATGATATGATGGCACATAAAGCTAAGGTGCTTTTTTTTCCCTTAACTATGAAGAGGCCCTTTAATGCTATGACAATACTGTCCATTTTTGCCCACTGCTGATAAGCAAATTAGTAGATGATGTTAGCATTATCTCTCAGTTCCTAACCCATTGACCAATGTCACCTTTCAAAAGTCTTTTTTCACTTAGAAATTCTATTATCAGTAGTGTATCATTATGATATTTATTAAGCCTGGCAAAGTTTTAGTTATTCAGCTTGAGGGATAAATTATTTTTATAAGTCAATTCTTCTATTGTTTAAATAGTACTATAATCTTTTCTCCCTATGCATGGAGAAACATCAAACATAAATGTTAATATTCTGTTTTAATAATAATACTTCTAAGAGTAAAGTATATCCTGAGTTCATTATCATGAAAATGTTCATTTGATAAACATTAGAATATGATAAATAATATAAAATTTGTATTAGAATTAAAAGTTTATAATCACTGTTTTGTCTACAAAAATTGATGTTTAATATTTCTTTTACTTTTTAGTGATTTTTTAAAAACTTATATACTATAAATAGTTGTCTTTCAAAACTTGAATAACTAGATAGATCATTAGTAATCTTCAAATAAGATAATATTTGTAAAACACTGAGCAGAGTATCTAATACATAGCTGATGCTCATAAATAATTGTTGTAGCTTCCAGCCTCTTATCCCTGCCTCATTTCACCATATTTTTGAAACTTAGAGAACTCCTAAATAAAAAGTCAGAGTGAAATAAGAAAGAAATTAGTTGTATTTCCCTTGAAAGTTTATGGGGGGGCGGCTAGGTGGCGGAGTGGGATAAATACAGAATAAGACAAAAACGAGTTCTTGACATTGTCAAATATAAGTGTCTTCCTTCCCAAATATATATCTGAACTGTTAGTTGGCAACAAGTTAACAGGACTGACATGCTTGAGTATTTCCCAGTAGTCCCACATTGTTAAATTGGAGAGGTATTTAAAGACCAAACAATTTTGAATATGACTTTGGAAACAGTGTTATAGTGCATTATATGTGGAAATTTCCTTATTGATTTCCTTGAACTCAAGTTTCCATGGTGATTTTGCACTCAGTATATAGCATGCCCTTTCTATTCGTCTTATACTGTATAAACAAAAACATGTATGAAGATTTAGAAGTGTTTGTTAGAACTTCAAATTATTTAGTGAGGCTTGGATATCTCATTAATACCATCTTCATTCACATTTATCTATTAAGTTATGTTTTCAAAAGGAAACATAATACTCATTCACTTCAATTTATTCTGCCTTTAAGAAGAGCTTACTACTTTTCTGTTTATGTACTTTGAATATGACTGGAATTTAGAAGAAACTCAAGAAAACTAAAATATATTTCTGGTAATTCTTTCTTAATTGAACACAGATTTCATTGAATTTCAGAGTGTAGGACCAAATTCATATTCTTGTTCAAACATTTTTCCAAAGGACAAGTTGACAAATTGAAAAATCTCAAAATAATCTGGTTAAAATTATGTATTTCAGTTGTACCCCAAATATTTTAAAATACTGTATTATTCCTTAGTACATTATGTCAAGCAAGAACTAGTCTTTATATAATCTAGCATCTTCTCATCCTGTTGATAAAAATGTATTTCACGTATTGATATTTATTTCAACTTTCCAGTCATGAACTTTTCATATCATAAAAATTTGAACCCTTTCCTCTGTAGTTTCCATTCTTTTTTTTAGGGTCTGAACAGATGCCAGATATAATAGTCTCTTAGCTCAACTTAAGTAATTTTCCTGTGTTATTCAGTGGGAGGAACATCAGTTCTCTTTAAAAGATAGTCATCCCCATAAAAGACAGTATTATAAGCAAACAAGGAGATCAAGGAATAGTTTACCTGTCAGTTCTATGGAAAGGGAAGCAGTTTATGACCAAGGAAGAGATGGAGAACATAACTGAAAACAAACTAGATAATTTTGATTACATTAAATTAAAAAGCTTTTGCACAGACAAAACCACTGTAACCAAGATCAAAAGAAATGTAGTACATTGGGGAAACAATTTTTACAACTAGTATTTCTGACAAAGGACTCATTTCTAAAATTAGAGAACTGAGTCAAATTAAGCCATTCCCCAATTGTTTAGTTATAGACTTTGCTGTAGTAGAACAAATTTCCATTTAACAGAAATTTGGAAAAATGGAATTTTCGAATTTGATGAATAAAGGTATTGCTTTCTTCCCTTCTTCTCTTTCCCTCTCTCCTTCACCTCTCTTTTCTTCCCTCTTCCCTCCATCTAAATCCCCATCCTGTCTGCTTCAAATGCATATATATATTAATATATAGACTTAATACCAATGTTATCCTGAAGATAATTTAATCTTTAAATCAGAAGTCAGGGATTTTGCAGTTATCACTACGAGTATCAGTCAAAATTGCATTGGATTATAGATAAAGGAAATTTGAATCTGAAAAAACATTAAAACTTTTTGAAAGTTGCTTCTCCAACTTCCCCAATTCTCATTTGCATAAAATATAAAACTGAACTTAAAATTGTTTAGGCATTTAACTTTCATTTATTTTGATGCTGAATAAAAGATCAGTTACTATATTTATATTCAAGTCTTATTCTAGATGTCGTTTTCATTGTATATTTCATTTGCATTTTAAAGAGGTTAAAAAGTAGAAATCATCAGTAGAAATAATATAAGTACATTTTATCACTTTCTGTTTGTGTGTGTATGGATGTGTGCCTGTATGAATTGTGTTGATGTTTTTAATAAAGGTTAGGAATACATTGTTCATCTAACGCTTGTTGTGTTAAAAGTGGCATATCAGTATGTTTCCAACAAATAAGTTTTGTTAAGATTGAAAATGGATGAGGGCTTTGTCAACTAATCAATGATAAAACACCTTATTGTGTGAAAGGAATATGGGAATAGATATGTATACATGTGTTTTCTAGCTTGTATTCATCCCCTTTTCACATATGTGTGGATATACACATATATTAATATTTAAATAGACACCTTATTGTATGAAAGGAATATGGGAATAGATATGTATACATGTGTTTTCTAGCTTATATTCATCCCCTTTTCACATATGTGTGGATATACACATATATTAATATTTAAATATTTGTGATAATAAAGAAAATATGGCAGTATGCATGGAACGGTGATAGCTTCTGATAGCTATAGTAATTTTTGTTTTTTCAGATTCTGACACAATTCGCCACTTGCTGTTCTCAGTCTAAAAAGATATATCTGTTTAGAATGAGAGAATAAGTACATCTATAACTACCATCTATATAGCAAACCAAATTGTAAAATGTATTTAAAACATCATTTTTTCTTTTTTTAAAACATTCTTCTTTTTTGTTATAAGTTGGGTATTACAATGATAGTGTTACTAAGCCATCTTAATTTTATTATTCTTTCACTATTGCTATTTCAACATTATTTTCAAGTCAAGAATAAAATAAAATGGGGCTTATCCACAAGTCCAATTTTGTGCTATCTTCTTTGCTTTGATGTAAGCCAGCTCCAATTCCCCAGGAAACTCTTTGTCAGATACTTGGCATTTATTCAGGTAGAAGTCTTTCAGAAAATCATTCAGAAATTGCAGCATAAGGATGATTGAAAAATGAAAATACATATGAGAAAGATGCCAAAAATTAGGGTCACTTTCTAGTTCTCTCAGCCTGACATAAATTAAGAACCAGTCAGCACTGCAAAAGTTAGGTACAAAGGAAATTCATTCCTTGTAAAATGGCATGAGCAAAAGTAAGTTCCCCTCCAAAAATAGAAAGTTTGCCCCAAAAGATAAACTATCTAATGAAAATTACAAAGTCTTTTATAGTAACTATGAAATATAAATAAGAGAAGTTGTTGAGTTAGGAAAGGGGAATTGCATCATTTATTCTTAATAGGGGACCTGAATATGGATAAAAACACAAACCTATATGGCCATTCTTCAATTTGACTAGTTACCAGCTGTCAAAAAAAAAAATAAAAATGAACAATTCTCAAAAGAAGAATTGCGAACTATTGACAATCATTGAAATGTTACTCAAAATCATTAAGAGAAGTACAAATCAAAATAAGGTTTTTCCTCACATCAACAAATATGTGTAAATATGATAAAAGTCAGGAATAGTCAATATTGCACAAGTGGCTTAATAGGTAGCTTACTGACACACTTGTGACAGAGTTGTGAATTACACTGGTCATTCTGGAAAGCAGTTATTCTTTGGAAAATATAAATAAAATGTTCCAAACCCTTTGACACAGATCCCATTGCTAGACATATACCCTAGGAATATTAAAGAAAAAAGGACTCCATATACATGAAAATATTCAAAGCACTTTTTGACGTAGCAAAGACCTAGAAACAGTTGGTTCTATCAGTTTTGAAATGACTAAATAAATTTGTACGTGAATCTTACAGAATAAAATTATCTAGTAAGAAGTGATGAAAATAAGAAAATTAGAGAATCAACTGAATACTTGATTGAATTGTTGCAGTTAAGATAAAACCAAAAAGAAGGCCTCCAACAATATAGATTTTTATGATGAGGGAAAACAATTTGAATCCTTAATGTTAAATTCAGAGAATGTGAAGACTTATAGTTTTCTATGTCATGGATTGCAGCATAATCAGGGAATACAAACCTGTCCAGAGTAGGTGGTACAGTGGATAGAGCATCGCCCCTGGAGTCAGGAGGTCCTGAGTTCAAATTTGGACCCCAACATTTGACTCTAGCTAACTGTGTGACTTTGGGCAAGTAACAAATCTGATTGCCTCACATCCAAGGTGATCTCCAGTCATCCTGAGTTATATCTGGCCGCTGGTCCCAGTTGGCTCTAGAGGAGAAAGTAAGGCTGATAACTTTATCACAGCACCTCTTCACTCAAATTCAGTTCACTTGTTTATCATGGCATCATCTCCCTGATGTCATGGTCTTTGAGAACAAGGAAAAACATCATGATCAGTAATCTGCTATAGCAAATTAGCAAAATTAATTTGCAGCTAAAATATGTAAGTGATTATTGGATTTGTCATGCCTCCATACCTCCTCCGTTCGTGCAGTATAGTTTGGAATGGTGGTAAGAGACTTAAGGCAGGGAAGTCAGTTAGGAAATTGTTAACATTATTTGTGTTAGAGGTGATGAGTCATGGTGGCTTGAACTCAGATAGTAACTATGTGAGTAGTGAGAGAAGTCAGATATGAAAGATGGAGAGGTAGAAAGAAATTTTAAGATTTGGCTACAACAATGAAGAATAGTAAAAATCCAAGATAAAGAAAGAAAATTTGAAAGATGTACAAAGTTTTTAATTGAAATTAAAAAAGTTTGGAATGATTATGATTTCAGAGACCCAGTGGAAAAAAATGGCAATTTCCATGACAGAAATTGGATTAATGTAGAATGAGAAACATTATTTCACATGACCAAAAAATTTGCTTTGCTTAATTACACTTTTATGATGCAAGGTTTTTATGTTTCTTGTTTTTTTTTTTTTTCTACTATCTGAAAAAGGTGGGAGGGAGAACAATTAAATCCTTGATAATTATTAGGGGAAAATTTAAGTGCTTGTGGATTAGTTTTTAAGTATACATAAGAGTAGGTAAAACCCAGAACGTAAAAAAGACAAGACTTAAAGGAAATTCTCCTCTAGCATAGTATTATAAACTGTATATAACTTTATTTTAAGATTGATGGACATGAAGAATCTTTTTTAAAAAAAAATTTATTATAGGTGGCCAATAGTTGCACAAATTGATGTAACCTTCCTGAAGAAGTTGGACTTTGAGGTAATTTTCAGTAAAGTATCAGCGTTGATGGCAAGTGATTTTTGTATTAGCAAATTTTTGACAAGTAGTCTGAAAGTGCATGAAAATTGACCAAATTTTATTGCAGAATATGCTGGTACCCTTATAACCATGACTATGTAGTTCTTTCTATATATGGTATTTTAAGTACTTATAGATAAGATTAAGCAAATTATATGTATTGAGTAATTGATAGTATATTAATATATGTAGAAGTTGGAGTATACTACTGGTAAAAATTTAAATATTTAAGTATGTTATAAAATATCTTTAGTTTTAACTGACTGAACTTGCTCTTTTCAGATGTGCCAAATACTGGAGTAAGCAAACCCCGAACTTCTGACACTGTCCATCCCAATACCTATCTCCTAAGGACAGAAGCAGAACAAGGGAATCTGTATTCACCAGAACAAACATCTCTTCATGAAAGTGAGGGTCTGTTGTATATCTTCTGAATATTTTTGGTGGGAGAAAGAATTCTAATTTAATTTCCTTTTAAGATTTGCACATCAGAAGTATGTAATGAAGATTTTTCCTTTATTGGTTTAATTACTATAGGATCACTGGGTAACTCAAGAAGTTCAACACAAATGAATTCTTATTCTGACAGTGGATACCAAGAACCAGGTAGTTTCCACAACAGCCAGAACTTGGGCAAAACAGATAATAGACAACAACATTCATTCTTAGGCTCAAGTAATAACCATCTGGTGAGAAATGCAAGAGCTGAAGGACAAACTTTAGTTCAGGTAAGCATAATAATCTATCAAGATCATTTAAAAAATCAGTATATTTGAAGACATTCTGTAGTCAATTATAAGAACAGGCTTAGCAGATATATAAATATACATGATTAAGTAGAATTTTGAAGTTATATAACAGACTTGTACCATTAATTTTTTTAAATAATTTCTTTGTGTTTTACAGTTCAATATAATAAGAAACATAAAGGGGAAAAATAATTTTTTAAGTTCCAAATGTAGAGAGTAATTGTATCCTCAAAAAAATGAGGAATTTTTTTGATCCATGATAAGTTAGATATCTAGAAATCCTAGAAGCAACAAAATTTAAAGCAAAATAAATGTTAGAGGTTAACTATAAATCTCTATAAGCACATTACAGATACTACTAGGATACCCAGTGTGATATGAGGGTACCTACCATTTTAAAATAGGATTTATCTTATAGAAAGATACATGCTAAACCATTTCTTGTGTAAAACAAAGGAATACCAATATATGTAGCAAAGTTATATTGTAGTGCAATGAATGTATCTTTTGAAAAAATAATATTGGTTAACTAGGGCTGCTTCTTTGTTTTTTTAATTATCTCATCTGCCTGTCCCTTGGGACCTATCTATTCTTTACCAATTTTCAACAGTCATCATAACTAAGAAAAGAAGTGCAACTACACTATTAAAATAGTGAGAAATACCTTGTCAATTGTTCCATTTCCTACTTGGTACCAAATGAAAACTAAAATGAATATCATAGTATATACTCCATTACTATCCAGCACTTGGACCATGGCAAATCCCAAATGAGTTACAGATTTTTATTTTATTTTTTGCAAGAACTTGGTGTTTAAAACATCATTATTTTCTACATTACTGGTTATGAAAATTATCATGTATTTTTTTCCAAAATGATACTGAAGATCTTTATTAATGTTAAATGATTTTATATAATACACTTTGTAACTACAGAAGTCAAAGGTTGCCTTTATCAGAGAGGATTTTATAAGCCTAACATTGCTTTAAAAATGAGGGGTAGATTTTTTTTTCCCAAGATAGAAGGTTATTAATCTGGATTTGGATGTTGGTCTACTAACATATTAAATAGAAATTTTTCTACTGTCAGCAATCCTCAGTTTCTTTCCATTGTTACCCCACAAATTTTTCTCATACTTGACTCCTACTTCTTCCTTCTTCCACAGTAGACTACGTAAGGATAGTCCTACAATCCAGCTATATTAGATAGATTTATAATTGGATTAGCAGTAAGAGAGTACTTTTTTTTTCCATTTTTTGGTCTCCCTTTTCTATCAAGTCGACTTGGAACACATCTCAGAGTCTATACGATACTAACATCAACAGCCGCAAACACCTTTTATGTACCTACTATGTGAAAAATCCTGTACTAAGGATCAGGAGAGATACATGTTTCAAAATAAGTTATGGTTCCAATCTTTATGGAACTTACATTTTTATTTTACTTCCAGTTTGCTTCTTTTTGTAACTTTCATCTCAAGATGAACAGAGCTTCAGGGGAAGAGAGGGCACTGAGGAAAATGGATGAAATTATTAAGTAGACATATTTAAATGAAAAACATTTAAGGAACCTCAAGCAATAGGACTGTGTATTAGATTTAATTAAAAGATTCTTGATGAGTAAAAGTTTGAGTCAGAAGGCATCTAATTTTTCTTCTGGAATAGCTAAGTTACAGCTGTGAATTCTAATATTTAGTAAGACATGCTTTTATAGAATATTTTTGTTTTATCTTAATGTTTAACCTATTCAGATTTTGAATCACAGGTTATTTTGATGCCATCCACATTAGAAAGGGAAAAAGTATGTATATTTGAAAATTCTGTACTCATAAGTTACTTGGTAGTGCTTCAGAAAAAAATATAACTTTTGTGTTAACAAAAATATTTAAAGCCAGAAGGAGAAAAATAATAATAAATACAAAAGAGGAAAAGATATTAAAGGTCATTAGATCTAAGTGTGTTGATTGATTCTAGGTGAAGATTAAACAAAAGGAACATAATGGTAAACCTAAATGGATATATTTCATTTTCTAATAGTATATCAAGGTGAAGAAAAGCTCACTTTATGAAGTGAATATTTAAAATGGTTTTTATATTTTCTATTGTGTTATTGAGGGTTTTTAATCTAACTAAATATCAAAAACTGGGGGGGAATAATCCTTTTTTTTTCTCTTATCAGCCTTCTGTAAATATTACCAATCGAACCATGAGAAGAGTTAGTTCTGTCCCTTCTAGAGCACAGTCTCCTTCTTATGTTATCAGTACGGGCATTTCTCCTTCAAGGGGGTCATTGAGAACTTCTTTGGGTAGTGGATATGGCTCTCCTTCAGTGACTGACTCCCGACCATTGAATTCAAATGTGTATTCATCTACTACATTACCTACCCAGCGAGCAGCATCTCCATATGCCACACAAAGACCTGCTTCTCCCACAGCTGTACGACGAGTTGGTTCAGTCACATCAAGGCAAACAACTAACCCCAATGGAACAGCTTCTCAGTATCAAACAGCCGTCAGAGTAGGTTCACCTTTAACCCTGCCTGATGCACAGACTAGGGTAGCTTCTCCATCTCATGCCCAAGTAGGCTCATCTTCCCCAAAACGCTCTGGAATGACTGCAGTTCCACAGCATCTGGGATCATCACTACAAAGAACTATTCATGATATTGAACAATTTGGACAGCAACAGTATGATATTTATGAGAGGATGGTTCCACCTCGTCCAGACAGTCTCACAGGTTAGTAAAAAGGTAAAATTGTAGTAAGGCCTGGTGAATAAATGAAAATAAACTGTAGCTAAAAAGAATGATGAGAACTAACATTTTCATTTCAACTTTTATAGTATAAATTGCTGATGCACAGAACAAAGTAATATAATTGTAGCAGTGGCAATCTCTTATGATGAATTCTTAATTTCTCTGCAAATGATTGTCATTCAGTATCTTGCATTTTTAAAGAACAGCATTTTATTCAAACTATTGTTCTTAAATGTAGAATTTATTACCAGTCAAAGGTCTATTCATATATGTGTACATACATAAAAACTTATGTGTGTATGCATTTTCTTTTTTTTCTTTTTTTTTGAAAATGAGAGTAAATCATTTCAGTTTGTTAGATTTGAAAATTTAGACAACAGCAAGGAGTACTTATGTCAGATTACTTTGATTATCCTATCCATAAGGGACTGCCTTGTAAGTTATCTTCTGGTGAATTTCATCTATCACCTTGATTAATCAAACTTACAATTTTGCCTCAGTAATCTCTAGGTCAGCCCACTGTATATTCTTTTGTAGATCAAGTGAAACTATAATAGAGAAAATCTTAACCTTAACTTCAAAAAGTCATGGAGACTTAAAAAACATGGATCTTATTTATGTTCATAAACAAGCATTTGTTGAGCACTAAATATATGCAAAGCATGATATTATGCAATGGAAATACAGAAAATTTTAAGATATACTCCCTAGCTGTTGTGATGAAATAACAAATAAATTTAAGTAAGAAATTGCCCTGGAATAGAGAAGTCAGGGGAAAAATTTATGGCAAAGGTAAGACTTGCTGGGGAAGAAAAAATATAGAAACTGATTAAATAAATTAAATTATTTAGGAGGGGGCTGGCTAGGTGGCATGGTGGATAAAGCACCGGCCTTGGAGTCAAGAGTACCTGGGTTCAAATTCAGTCTTGGACACTTAATAATTACCTAGCTGTGTGGCCTTTGGGCAAGCCACTTAACCCCATTTGCCTTGCAAAAACAAAAAAAATTATTTAGGAGGAATATTCTACAAAAGTAAGAATATATACAGTGTGCCAGCAAACATTTATTAAATACTTACTATTGGCTAAGCACTGTGCGAAGCACTAGGAATACAAACATAAGTGAAGATAAAGATAATTCCTACCCCCAGTAACTTAAATTCTAATAGGGAAACACAATGCCTTAAAGGATGTGAAAAACATGGAGTGGGGGCAGCTAGGTAGCACAGTGGATAGAGCACCAGCCCTGGAGTCAGCTGAACCTGAGTTTAAATCTGGCCTCAGACACTTAATAATTACCTAGCTATGTGACCTTGAGCAAGTCACTTACCCCCATTGCCTTGCCCCCCCCCCCCCCAAAAAAAAGCCCATGGAGTGAAAAAGGGGAAAGTGCTCAGTCAAGAGTATAGTGACAAAACTAATGAGTCAGGAATAGTTGGAAGAGGAACCTTTGTTGGTCAAATTAGGCTCAAAATGGATACCCAAGGAGGAATTCAGCATTGGGAGAAAAGCATGCTCTAGGGTTAGATGATTACAGAGTAGGAGATAAGTTCTAATGTGAGAAGGTAGCTGAGATATGGTGATAAAGTCTAAAGAATCATATTCAGAAGATAATGAATAGCCCAGTTTGTTTGGCGTTAAAGAGGTTTGGTATAAGGAGAGACAAGACTTTTCAGAGGTGGATTATAGCCAAATTGTAAAAGATCTTGAATTCTAAAATATCTAGGTAATTTTCAAAGAATTTTGAGCAAGGGAATAATATTAAAAAGCAGTATTTTAGGAATATTAGTCTCTAATCTTAGGAATGTGCAGGAGGCATTGAAGATGGATCCTTGCAGTTATCCAGTTCTGAAACAATAAAGAACTACCTATGATGGTAGGCAAATTGAAAAAAAGGCTTCTCCTGTGGTAATCTAAATTATTACTCTTGGATTTCCACAAGGTAAAAGAGATACCTTATAGTCCCTATATTACTGAAATCCTGTGAAATGTTGAGTTCATAGGAAGGGTTTTCCTTGAGTATCTAATGTTGAAATGAAGGACAGGTCAATCACTCTCATTTTCTGGTCTGATACAATGTCTTTGATATTCAGTAAGTGACTCTGAAATTTAATATCTCCACAACAGGGGAATTTAGGAAAAAGCAAATAATTTTAGTCAAGCAAAAAAACCCTATGTAATTGCCATGTCCAAAAATATATATCTCATTCTGTACTTTATATACATCATCTCTTCTCTCTCAGGTGGATAACATGTTTCATCTTCAGTTTTTTTTTTTTTTATCATGATTTGTTGTTACATTTAATCAGAGTTCTTAAGTCTGTGTTCATTTTTGTCTGTTTCTATGTTCATTTTTAAGTCTTTTCTTTGTCATAGAAATTCTCATAGTTTCTGCTTCCTTTATTCTGTAGTCTTTAATTCCTATATCATCCTTTCTTCAAAGGCCCTTATTACATTTAGTCAATAAAGTATGAGTTTAATTGTTCTGTGTATGTTATTGCATCTTTTGTGAACTAGCACATGATTAGTTTTTGGTTTTGGTTTATTTTAATGGTTCCATTCATATTCTGTAAATTTATCCTATTTAAGATTTCTAGAATTCTGTTCAAATCCTTAACTTCTTTTTTTCATTAAATTTGTCTAGACCTCAAATAAGTGCATTGAGATCCCTATCAATTATAGTTTGTCTTTTTTTCTTTCTGTAAGCTTTTTAAAATTTTTGCGTACCATGAGATACAGTGTATATGTATTATGTATTGATACTAACTTGTCTGTGATGCCTGTAAGCATAATGTAAGTTTCCTAATTATCTCATTTAATCAAATCTATTTTTGCTGTTGCCTTGTCTGAGATCATGATCAATAACTTTACTTTTTTTTAGTTCAACTAAAGCTTTAAATAGATTTTGTTCTTTAACCCTTTTTTTAACCCTATTTGAGGCTTTGTGTTTCTTTTTATCAACATTTTATTGAACTCTAATTTCTAATCTATTCTTCTGCCCTACTCTACCCTACAGGTGAGTTCATTTCCTATAATTTATAATATGATTCATAGACAATTGCATATTTCCAACAAGCCTATCTTTGTTTTTCCCCCCTCTTTTTGCCTCTTTTCCCACTTTATAAAGAAAAAGAGGATATTGAGAGAGGATTGCGCTTTATAAACTGATGGTCTGTATTTTATTCACACCCTTTTTTAATTCCACTGCTCCCCCTTTTCTTACCAACTCCCTCTTTATAGATTTTTATTCTTTCTTACATTTTATTCCTTTCTTCATATACCATTAAGCAAAAACAATTCATTTTATTTAAAATTAATCCCTCCTTAAATCTAGTCTTTCTTTTTGATGTCCATCATTCCTCTTCCATTTCTCTGTCTGCACCTGATTCTTTGTTAGTTATTACCAAACTTTGGGTTATTGAACCCTCCTTTGTAAAGTTCAGATGAAAATGAGTGATACATGTATATATACGATAAATAAATGTAAAACCATTTGACAAAGGAAAGAGTGGAAGTTCAGGAGAGGTTTTCCTATAAGATGTAGGGTCTCGTTTGAGAATAAGCAGAGAAGTGCCATATTTTCCCACATATAAGATGCAACTTAATTTTGGAGTCTGAAATTTGAAAAAAGTAATTACATGAAGTTATTGTAGTCAAGATTTATTTATCAAATTCATATAACTCATCAATGTCAAATCTCCAATTCATTAGCTCATCCTCATCTGTGTTTGATGACAAATCACTGTCTTAGGAGAGTCTCTGACTGCTCTTCTGCCTGTACTCTGGTCTAGGGTTGACCACAAATTCTTCCTGGGCAAGGCTGGTGCATGGACACATGCTTAGCCCATTCTGTTTCATGAACCTGAAGCACCACTTGTGTTCTTTGAAATCAGTCACTTCTTTTTCATCAGCAGTTCTTTGGGCCTCCTGCTGAAAAAAGAAATTCAAAAGAACTCATGGATGAAAAATAGATTATATTATTTATTTTAATGGATATTATCTTTAGTAATATTTAATAAATTAAAAGGAATAAAAAATGTCACCTTCATATACTAAATGATTAGTTTTGGTATTTTTAAAGATAGGAACAAATCATTAAACTGATAAATGTACATGAAAATATATGAAAACAGAATGTTTTTCCAACTCCATTTATAAAAAATAATAGCATTTTCCTTCCCTTTAAAATTGTAGTGTTCCAGCATGGCTAGGTGGCGCAGTGGATAAAGCACCAGCCCTGGAGTCAGGAGTACCTGCGTTCAAATCCAGCCTCAGACACTTAATAATTACCTAGCTGTGTGGCCTTGGGCAAGCCACTTAACCCCATTTGCCTTGCAAAAACCTAAAAAAAAAAAATTGTAGTGTTCTGGGGCAGCTAGGTGGCTCAAATGGATAGAGCACCAGCCTGGAATCAGGAGTACCTGAGTTCAAGTCCAGCCTCAGACACTTAATAATTACCTAGCTGTGTGGCCTTGGGCAAGCCACTTAACCCCATTGCCTTGCAAAAGGAAAAAAAAAATGTAGTGTTCTAGAAAACACATTGGAATTATGTAAAACAAAATATACATAGTTTTTAGCTCATAATTAACTGCTAGACATATATCTTAAAGTGTAAAGAAAAATCTCATTTAATCCCAAAATTTCTGTAGTAGCAAATAGCAGGAAACAAAGTAGAAGTGGAAATGGAGAAACAAATTGCTATACAACATAATTAAACATAGTTATCCCTTCCTAATAATAGGGGTTACTAGTGTGGTGCCACTGCTATCAGGAATACTTATAAAACTTTTTGACCCTTTATTGCAAAGCTAAAGTCTATATAGCATTAAAAGATAAAGTATGTTGATGTATTTGTGTGTGTGTGTGTGTGTGTATTTATGATTTTCTAAACTTTTTCTCTGCTAGTTTTCTGTGTTGTCTCTGGCTTCTGCAGAAACACCCCCAAAATTCCCCATACAATTTTCTATGCCAACTCATGTTATAGCAAAACTGCAATGGGGAAATTCATGATGTAGAAGGGATAACTGTGTTAATGTGCAATATGAAATAAAGAGTTTAAAGAATGCAGAAAAGCAGTGAAAGTAAAGTGTAGTAAGCAGAAGTTAAGATGATAATAATAATAATAATAATAATAATGTGAAAAAATTGTAGAGAAACTTAACTCTTCTGTTCATATTGATCTAATACCAAAATAGCTCCAGTGATATAAAAATTGATTGATTAATGAAGATGAACAGAAGTAAACTCTCCTTTCAAGACCCCAAAACATACCAAAAGATATCCAAAAGTCTATGAGACAGGTGTATGGGGGTCACACCAGGAAAGCTAGCACAAGCTCCTGCAAATAGATTCAAAGCTAGGTGGTACTCAAAGAGGATGTTCTTGGAGGAGGAGGGATCACAGTACAATGAGATCTTTGGTATTTTTTGGACCTCAGTCCACACAGAAATATCAGTCAGAAGAGAAGCAGGAAATGGAAATAACCACCCTATCTCATTGAAAATGGAATTAGGATATGCCTATGTATTTTTCGGAGCACATAGTTTAAAAGTCACTTCAGTGTCTAAGTTCTTGATGCAAAAATTAAGCAAGAGGCCTCAGATCAAAATGATCTCCAACATCTGCTTAGACTTTTCAGAGAAACCACGAGGGACAGAACCAACTCCTAAATGAGGTTTGTATGAGGAAAGGGAGACAGATTTATTGGGACCAAAACTTTCAGGGTAGCCCCAAAATTAAGAGATTGATAACAGAGTAGGGCCTAGTACCAACCATTTCATTCAGATGAGATAATGGAAATGAAAGAGGGATTGAGTTCCAAGTTCTATCCAACCCTTCTGAAAGTACTAGAGAGAACTGACACAAAAAACAATCTAATCCAAGAAATGACAATGAAAGTGAGTTTTTAAATCACAATGATAGAGTATTTTGGGTCAAGAGAAGTAAAACCTAGAGAAAGAAAGTAACCCTACAGTAATAAGCAGGATATCAGGGCAGTGGGGAAATGGGATAGGAGAGACTTGGTCACAATAACTACAAAAGTTGCTGAAAGAAAGGAATCATGAGATTTTCAAATGATAAATAGCTCTAAGGAGTAGAGATTATCTACTTGGAGTATCTTACTCAAGTAGTAGATTCCTTCCAGGGACAAAATAGGAAAAATAGAAATTAATGATTCCATGAGATATTATTTAATAGTTTAAAAGGTCTTTAATTGGTTTTTAACATTTACTTTCAAAGACAACTGAACTGAAAAATTAGTAGAGAAAAAAAATCATTTAAAAATCTTCAGATTCTCTGAAATCCAACCAAAATACCAAAAACAAGTCAACTGGTCACTGTATTTCAAAAAAACTGCCTATATCTATTAGAATCAGAGAGCAATGTGAAAAATATTAAGAATCCACTGATCACCTCTTTAAAAAAAAACTAAAAAGATCCAGGAATATCAGAACCAACAATCAATAACCTATAAATCAACGGAGGAAATACCGCAAGCAACTAGTATGAAAGAATTCAAATAAATACAAAGAAATCACTGTCACTATCATACAGCTGTCAAGCATTCCTGATGAAAATACCAGAACTGAGTAAAATTTCAAAAAGGAAACACAAGAGGCAAGAGAAACTTAATAAGGTAAATATAGTCAAGCAATCAGATGAGAATAAATATTGTTTCATATTTATATCCTAAGAAGAAAATTGTCCCTTGGGGATTCTTCTATCTTTCACCATAGGAATTAAGACAAATACAGAGACTGGGTATGGTCTTGTTTTCTTAGTTTTAAGAACAGAAAGATAAGGGAGGAATTAAGAATAGAGAACAAATGAACACAGTTGAAGAATTTACCCATAAATTGAATGCATCACAGTGGGGAGGAGTGGAATTCTCATGAAACTCTTAACTAAATAGGACAAAGGAAGGTCAAACATGCACACAGATGTTTGGTGTAAAGCTACATTAAATTCAATAAGAAAATAGGATCAGGAAAAGGGCAAGGGAGATAAAAAGAGCAAAATCAGGAAATGGAAGCAAACTTCAACTCCATAAGATTGATCATAAGGGGGGCAGGGGGAGTTACAAAGAGATTAAAATTGTGAGAGAGAAAAAGATTGGCATTGGGACTTGGTGAAAGAAGGTTAGGGGGTATGCATGGATAGATTCTTATTATAAAGGGAAGAAATCAAGAAAAAAATTAGGTTAGGATGGAGGAAAACAATTAGTAGTCATGGGAATGGCATGAACTAAGCCATATAATGGAGGGTGGGTTGCAAAGTAGATTAGAAAGCAGAATACTACACTGAGGAGGGGAAGCCCATTTGAAACATGCTTTCATACTAATTTAAAATGAAGGACTCTAGCAAGATGTTTTATCCCTTCAGAATAATCTTTAAAAGGAGGAATAGTGATCATGTTCTAAGAAGAGATAATTAAAATAGTCAAAAGTAAAAGATACCAAGAAAACTAATAGGCTATAAAAAATAAAATTGTATCATTTTATATAGATGCACCAAATGACTTAGCATCTAAATACCTCAACAGTTGGGCATACTATCACAATAAACAGGGGAAAAGCAGAAATATTAAATACACCATTGATTGGCCTCAATACAATAAAAAATTATCAACAAAAGACTTTGAAAAAATGGTTCACATTTAACTGGAGAATAAACATTTTTGTGGCTCAAAGATAATAGATAATTTCATTAAGAAATGTGATGGGCAGCTAGGTGGTTCAGTGGATAGAGTACCGGCCCTGGAGTCAGGAGTACCTGAGTTTAAATGCAGCCTCAGATACTTAATAATTACCTAGCTGTGTGGCCCTGGGCAAACCACTAAACCCCATTTTCCTTGTAAAAACCTAAACAAACAAACAAATAAATAAATTTAAAAAGTTGATATGATAGAACATATCAGACTCTTAAGATGAAAACAAAGCAATCCACTAAGAAAAATTTTAATCTGTGAATACTTTTAACAACAAAATAGAGAAGAAATCAATGAATTTGGCATTCAGTTTAAATTAAGAAAGCAACAAATACCAAAACACTTAACCAAACATAGAAATTGAAATTTTGAAAATCAAAAGAGAAAGTCATGTTTACAAAGACATAAAATACCCAGATTAACAAAAGAAATAGATATTTTAAATACTTATATCTTAGAAAAGAAAATTTTAAAAGATAGGTGAATTATCAAAGGATAAAACTTTGGCCTGTCATAAGACACTTAATTCTAGAAGAATTTATTAGCAAAAATAATGAAAGAGAGGATACTACCAGATTCTTATGAGAACAGTCTGCTCCTAATACCTAAATTAGGGAAAGATAAAGAAGAAAAAGAAAATTATGGACTACTATATTTAATAACTACTGATATAAAAAGGAAAGGGGCATTTCTTTTTTATTATTTCTTTTATTGTTTTTTGTTGGGTTTTTTTTTTTTGCTAGGCAAATGGGGTTAAGTGACTTGCCCAAGGCCACACAGCTAGATAATTATTAATTGTCTGAGGCCGGATTTGAACATCAGGTACTCCTGACTCCAGGGCCGGTGCTCTATCCACTGCACCATCTAGCCTCCTGAAAGGGGCATTTCTTGACTTTTTATTACATTATTGTCACTGGGGAAGTTAGATGGCATATGCTGTACACATCCCAGAAAAGAAAAGACTGCTTAATTTTGTTGTTTTTTTTTTTATCCTAATACCTAGTACAATGTCTGTCACATATTAGATGCTATTTCAGGTTTTAACACTAAATAAATAGATTTTATTAGGATTAGGAAATAAGAGTATTATATAGCCCTTCTAGGATATAAATTTTAATGAATTTAATAAGATTCTATAGTATGCAACAGCAGTAAAATGTTTTTTAAAAAATCAAAATGAACATATTTTTCTAAACGTAAAAATTCTTGCAAAATATTTATGAATTAACTAATAAAAACAGCAGTGAAAAACAAAATACACTTTAAAACATTTGGTTGAAGAGGTTGGTTCCTTTGAAAATAATATTTTAATTTTAACCCTAATAAATAAGGATATCCTAAATTTTGGTAAATTGGATCCAATTTTATAAATTTATTTTTCTTAAGAAAATGAGGTGCTTGGATTAGAATCTAGTTTTATATCCATTCCAGATAGGATTGTAGCCATTCTTATAGAAGGTTTTCCTTTCACATAAGTGGAAGGAACCTCAAAAGCCATGTTCTCCAAAAATCCCCTCTACAAATATCCAGATAGTCATCTACATTTTTTTAAATGGTTCTAATGAAAGGAAAACACTGAATCCTGAGGCATTTCTTTCCATTTTTAGACGACCCTTTTTTTGTCCTATATTGCTAGTGCCCTTTTCACCAGGCTGCCAAGAAGACGTGTGTTTCAGAAGTATCTGTCATTTTTTAGGTTAAATTGAATTTAGTATATGAGTTTGATAATATCATTATAATTAAGACATCATGCTTAGTGGTTTGATGAAGTTTATGTTTTCAGTCTTCATTTGAAAATTTTCTTACTCATAGGCTTGAGAAGTTCTTATGCTAGTCAGCATAGTCAACTTGGTCAAGAATTGCGTTCTGCTGTATCTCCTGACTTGCATATCACCCCTATTTATGAAGGGAGAACTTATTATAGTCCTATATATCGTAGTCCAAATCATGGAACTGTTGAACTCCAGGGGTCCCAGACAGCATTATATCGCACTGGATCAGGTAGGTATGAATTTTTTTACTTGGGCAGTTATTTAGTTTTCCATCAAAAGATTTATTCTTTTAAAACTGTGTTTACTGTTGGAAAGAAACCGCCTTGCATTCATGATGATTGGTGAATAAGCAATAATTACAGATCAATAAACATAATAAGTCAAGAGTTCATTAATTACTTATTCACAGGTAATGTATTTTTGCTTTGATTAAACCTAATCTATGAACATAGGGGTTATACTTTTTAGAAAACTATAAATTTATATTTTATATCTTTTATGTCAGCAATTTGAAAAAGGAAATTTTCAAGTTCAAATTTTCCTGTCTGGTTTTTGATTCTTAAAGCAAATACCCATAGAAAATTTATATTTCAGTGTGCTATTCATATATTTTCAAGCTTATTAAGTTTCTTATACACACACACACATCCACCTGCTTTAATGAATACTAAAATTCACTGGAAGCTGAAACTGGTATGCATCATAACAAAATCATTGGTACCAATTCTAATAATATAAACAAAAATGTTTATTAGACTACCTTCTGAAAATTGATTATACTAGCAGCATAAATCTTGCCAAAAAAAAGACTGAGTCAAAGTTGTCTTAAACAACTTGGGTTATTGTCCAATTCTGTTGCAGAATAAAATTCCTACTAAGAAAAATTCTTCTAGTTTTTTTTAATTGAAAGTAAAATAAATTTTTTCAGAGCATCCAATGCCTCACCCAAGTATTTAAGTACAATTTTGTTTTCTGTTGGTGTTTTCATAGTTAATTCACAAATAGTCAGCCAGGGTCTTTTTTAATAATTTGTTTGTGATTATATATTTTCATTATCAACATTTGTTTTTTTTAGCATTTATTTACTTCTATTAGATATATGTCACAGAATCTTATTAAATTTGTTAAAATCTGTGTTCTGCAGAGTTACATAATAATACTCTCATTTTTACCTCATAAAAATAATTTGGTTTTTTTATAGTGTTTATATCTGATCAGATTTTTAACTGCCTTTAAGGGTTCTTTTTTCAAATGACTGTAAGATTTTACTCATACAGAATAATTATGACTATTATGCCACTTGAAGCAAAAGTTGCTTTTCAGATTTTCATGAAACTGTATAACCTTATTTAAACATAGTATTTATTTATATATAGATTTTGACAATCTTGACTTTATACTAGGTATTGGAAATCTGCAAAGATCTTCCAGCCAGCGAAGCACTCTTACATACCAAAGAAACAATTATGCTCTGAACACAACAGCTACCTATGCGGAACCCTACAGGCCAATTCAGTATCGAATGCAAGAGTGCAATTATAACAGACTTCAGCATGCAGCACCAACTGATGATGGAACCACAAGATCACCATCCATAGATAGCATTCAAAAAGACCCTAGGTAAATACCAATGAAATTATCAGTTACTATGTAATATTATTAAAGTCAATTCTTAAAATTAACTTTGTTTAAATACCAATTGTATAATACCCAACATGTATTACTTTGGCTCATATTTCCCATATGAGATAACTGAGATTAATTCTAAATATGAATTTCTTTTTTTTTATTACTTTAATCAAAGTGTAAAAGTATTTACTGTTTCTTGGCATAGTTAGGCTATTGGTCATTGAAGTATTTAGGTGCTAGGAAAATATTGATAGGAAAGCATTTTCCAATTTAATTTATAGGCTTCCATTAGACTTGGACTGTTAAGTATTAACATGACTTGAAAGTAATAAAATGATATGAGTTTTCCTATTTTATATGTGTTCCCAGAGTCACCATTTTTGACCTCTGAATTTATTCACTATAAACAAGGATTTCATGTATGGTAATGTAGTTCAGTTATTCATAATATGATAATTTCTTTGTCTAATGCTTAAAACTATTATGGCTAGCTTTGATGATGTGAAACTTTTCCTTATAATGAACTTCATAATATGAATAAATTATTGTATTAGGATAATAATAGTAGCAACCACACTCAGAGAAGTTGAAGTCAAGGTGAAATCAAAGTTCAGAATTTGAATTTCAAAAAAAACATATTCAGCCAAGTCCTAGTTTCATTATTGAAACTAAAGTCCTAACAGAGTTTTAAACTTTTAGAACTTAAAACTGCACTAAGATTTTTGGAAACATTTTGTACTTTAAATTATATTTTCATTCACTTATAAGCACTGCATCTGGAGAAAGTAAATTATCTGATATTAGCTTATGTCAAGGCAAAGTACTATCTTCATGAATTTTTTTAAGTATTACATGCCAATTTGAAAACTTAGACTTCATGGGATTGATTGATATGGCTCAATAGGTAGAGCTCTGACCCTGAGTTTGAAATTTGGCCTCAGACACCTACTAGCTATGTGTTACCTTGGTCAAGTCACTTAACCCTGATTGCCTCATATCCAGAGCCCACATCCAGAGCCCTCTCCAGTTGTCCTGATTCATATCTAGCCACTGGACCCAGATAACTTTGGAGGAGAGAGTAGAGCTGCTAACTTTGCTCAGCACCATTTCACTCAAATCCAGTTCATGTACTTGTCATGACATCATCTGTCTGAGATCATGATTTTCTTTGAAAATGAAGGGGGGGGAGACATTTAAAAGAAATCACTCATCATCTCATCCTTTGTGATTCTTATTCATGTCTTTTTCATTAATCCACCACAGACCACCCAAAGTTCTGATGACATTTAATTTGATCCTTTTTGTATTTCATAAATATAAGTATAGTTGCATATTAGCCTAAAAAGAGGCATAAAATAGGTCAGGGAAGCTTAAGTCTGACTTATATGACCACCACCTCCTTAAGTTCCTTGTTCCCCTCTTTCTCTGAAAACTCTGATCCAATCAATTCAACCATTTTGGTCAGTGTGTTCACCCTATAACTGACTGACTGTAACTTTGTCAAACAAAGGATCTCTTGCTAATTTCTAATCTTTTGATCCTGTGTAAATCCTTTGAGAGCGCAGACTGACTTTTCTTTCTTTCTTTTTTTAATTGGTGTCCCTGTGCTTGGGAGTGCTTAATAAACTCTCTTTTATTTATTCATAAGTACAATCTATGAGAATATTTCTTTCAGGACTAATTTTAGCATTAAAATTCTAACCTTGGTTAAATAAACACCATTGAGAAAGCTGTTCATGATTCACACTATAGGAACAAGCCTTAAAGGTTCATTTGGTCCTCATAAAAGCAACTGCCACCAAAAATGAAATTTAGAGTAATGATTTTCTATGTTTGGTGTATAAATTGACCTCAATTTTTAATAAGATATTTTAAAAATTAAATGGGCAACTAATACACCAAGCTAAGGATAACAGTTTGTGTTCAAGGACATGTAAGTGGTAGCCTTGTTATATTTTTAAATTTTTGATTTATATAGTTGCATTTCAGACGCAGAATTTGTGTGCCTTAATCTATCAAGGAATCTTCAGATATAATTTTACTATTTTATTCTTTGTTTTTTTAATTCTTCTGTGGTATTATCAATACAAGTATTCTCTCTCCACTTCTGTCCATCATAATCCTTGCACGCTACCTATAGCTTTCTTTAAATTCTCCTAAGATCCCACACTATATTAGTAGCTTTCCTAAGTTCTTTAAATGTTTCATAAATACTATATAATTATTGGTCTTGAGTTTATAAGTCACTTCTTGATACTCCAAAAGGTATTTTTCCATATCCATGTAATTAAATACTAATTTTTATTTTTATTCATAATAGGTAATATGCCACACAAGTTAACTGCCAGTCAGTCAATGAAATCTATTAAATGCCCACCATACAAGACACCATGCTAAATCCTACTAGTACAAAAAAAGGAAAAATGACAAGGATGTATTCATTTACATTCTTATTCATGCATAGGAATAGGTCGTGTGAGGTCATAATACTTTTTAAATAAATTAAGGTGCTATATCATTAAAATGAATTTCTAACTAGATTTTCTTCTTTGACTCTGAGGAGACAAGAACTCTTCATTATCCCTCCAAATCCATTCAAACACTGAGAAAGACCATGAAGCAAATCTAAGGTTGCATCCTCTCTACAGTGACTCAACTACATCTTTTGGGGGAGTACCCAGATAAAATAAGAATTAACTAATTATTGAATTTCTCTTTAATGAGCTCCACCAGATTCATGATATTATACAAGTCTAAAGCACCTAATTTCCTCTCAACTAAGTTATATTTGGTTTATTATTTTGAAACTATATTGATTCAGTTAGCCAATCACTATTAAAATTAAGCACCATGACTATAAGATATGAAAAAAATAAAAGTAGGACAAAAAATAACATATTTTATAAAATCTGTTTTGCATAAATACAAGACAGTGTTCCATTTATTCAGAGGGCTAGCTCATGAAGATTTATACTCTGTGTGTGTGTGTGTGTGTGTGTGTGTGTGTGTGTGTGTGTGTTGATTTCTTTGCAAAAGTGACCCAATTTGGAATTATTCTAGATTTTTTAATGTTCTGATTAATGAATAGAATCTGACCAAAGAAAAGCCTGGTTTAATAAAATAAGCTAACAAATAGACTCTTCTTTCTTTTAAACTTAATTTTCTGTTTTATTACTTAAATATAATTTATTTTCTCTCACTATAAAGCTTAGATTCTTGGTGAATTTGTTTTTGAGGTTTTTTTTGTTTGTTTAAACAAGTAACTTTTCCTTCTTACTGATTGTTAGATCCATTTTCAATTGAGTCAATTTTCTTATAACATAACAAGTTACATTTAAGAAGCCCTCACATACTTGTCCACAATTAGGTCCATAAGATTAGCATGATTTTCTTGCTATTACACTGCCATTTTTTCATCTCCTTATCAGTTCTCTCAATTTCTAAGCTACAGAACCCACACTTTTCCTAAATTAATCACAGCTGATGGTTGTTATGAGGCCTTTAGTCTTACAAAAGAATTCTAATATTTTTCCGGTGTTCTATGAAAAAAGGAAAACTGTCGATCAAAATAATATTTTCTTGTATTGAAACCTATAGAAAGAAATTAAATCTACTAAGTTTTTCTTTTGTCCCAGTATGGCTCATTAGTTATACCCTGATATCTTTTTTACTGAACCTTTGCATATTTTTATTTCTGGCTTAAGCTTTACAAAGATTTTTATTGTTTTAATAACTTTATGTTTCTGTTGCAAAGGATTTCTTACTTGGCAGTAGTAACAATAATTTCATTGTGCCAAAAATACAAATTTGAAAAGTTCTTGGAATCGTGTTTTTTCTCATTCAGAGAATTTGCTTGGCGAGATCCTGAACTGCCGGAAGTCATTCACATGCTACAACATCAGTTTCCATCAGTTCAAGCAAATGCAGCGGCCTATTTGCAACATCTGTGCTTTGGAGATAACAAAGTAAAAACTGAGGTACAAGATCTCTAAATAAAATAAAAGAAAAAAGCACTTAAATTTAGAGGTTTCACCAACAGGGAATTCTTTTATTCAATTAAATAGTCTTTTGAAAATATTTTACTATGCTTTTTTTTTTTTTGGAATCCTAGTATACATTTAAGTAGTGTTCACAGAATCTAGAATGATTATCTAGAAGTGATTTTAATGTAATTTTTAAATGATTTGTCTTTATCATATCAGTTTGGTTTGTAAAACACCATATCAGTGACTGACTATGAATGGATACCTAAAAAAGAACGCAGAAGTTATACTTGGCCTCACTGAAATATGTCTTGTATTTGACAACTAATGTTTTCTTTGTCTCACCTTCCCCTGGTCTGAAAAATTTCTATCTCTGCCCCAATTCAAATTTTATCTTTCTTCGTGGTCTAACACAATTGCCACTTGTTTTTCTCATGTGACATCTCCATACTGTCCTAAACCAACAATTTTCTGGTTTGGGTTGAGAGCCCTACAAAGAAGGGAAACTGGATATTTCAGATTTATACTGAGTATTGAGACTTGAAACATAAACTGTTGTGAGGGATGAAAAATAGTATATCCAAAAAAGTGTGAGGAATCTTACAATGTTCTTAGAACCAGCTCTGCCCAACTATCTGGGTAAATGTCTGGTCCAGGTTAAATTCCTAACTAGTCCAGCTAAGTTTAGAGAGGCATAGCACCCAGTTGACTTCAGGTTGATGAATTTTTCAATCTTTGCAATTCTCAGAAACTATTTGAATCATAGAAGCATTGGTGGAGGGAAATATATACAGCTGAATTACAGGTCATTAAGGTATGTGCAAGGTGTTGTACAAGGTACAGAGATATCCCATTGGATCTTTTTAGAAGTAGAAACAAGTTTATAGATCATCTTGTCCACTGTTTTCATTTACAAAGGAGGAAACTGTGGTATTAAACCTTTTCTTACATCACATCACTGTTAGGAGCAGTAGTAAGTCTAGAATCCAAGTTTCTTAATGTTCTAAGCAGTGTACTTTTCACTCTGCTGTTGACCTCTAGTCAGTTAGTTATTTATTGCCCCAGCAAGGAAGCATAACTACAAAAGGTACTGTTACTCCATCATTTAACTAAAATCCTTGGTCCCACAAATGCAAAGGCAAGGTTCCAGAAAAGCCAAGATTTGGGGAATTTTTATTAATCACTCAGAACACCATTTTTGGAACTTCATTTTGACAACATTGATAGCTTTCTCACTTCTGATTCATTTGCAGTCTCTGATGAAGTGTTGGTCAGTGCCTAAGTTTTTTAGAAAAAAGTCTAGAATTAGTACTTATTTTCATTTTATACTCTGTATGTGAATCAACAAAGGTCAGCTTAGAATTTCTAATATCCAATACGATCTTAAAATAAGAGTTCACATGCTTTTTATAATAATGTGAACCTCTTTCTTTTCATGTATATATAAAATTTAAGATAATTGAATTCTTGTCATTATTCCTAGGTATATGTATATATTCATAGAAGAATATCTTTAGTCCTAAATTAGAATAATGCTTAGAGGTTTACTAATTAGAATTGGCAAACCTAAAAAATATAATTTTAAGAATTGCTTTTGCCCTTTAAAATTGGAGTGATTTGGTTAAGTTCTTATTTTTTCACCTACATTTCTAATATAATTTGCATAGCTACTTTGATTCTGATTTTATCTTGATCCATTGTCTTCTGACTTCAGTTTGAAGTAGTAATCTCAGAGCTATTGCAGAAGCTATTTTTGACAGCTAAGACTATTTTGTATTAGCACACAAATTGATCTCCAAAATATATATTTATATGAAAGGTATATTTATAGCTTATTTACTTACTAGTCTTAGTTAGTAAATAATATGTGCTTAATAAACATTTGATTTATCAAACACCTCATCTCCATTCTAGAGTAGGGTGTTATTTTACCCCAAACTGAAAGATTGAAAAAGATCTCCAGGTCAATTTTCCTGCCTCCTATACCTAATTTTTCCAATAAGGACTGTGTCTAAAAAAATGACTGAATAATAAATGTTGTGTTCTTCTGCTAGGTTGTAAACTTCAAAAAAGAATAAGGATTATACTCCACCTTCGCCTAGAACCTGCTTTTGTTCTATACATAATAGTGTTGATAATATTAAATGTGAAATTATAAGGCACTTAATAATTTAATTGACTGACATTAGCAGCAATGTTGAACTTGTTTACATTATCTTTCTAGGTATGTAGATTAGGAGGAATCAAATATCTGGTTGACCTTTTGGATCACAGAGTTTTGGAAGTTCAGAAGAATGCTTGTGGTGCGCTACGCAACCTTGTTTATGGAAAATCTACAGATGAAAATAAAATAGCCATGAAAAATGTTGGTGGTATACCTGCCTTGTTGCGATTGTTAAGAAAATCTATTGATGCAGAAATAAGGGAACTTGTAACGGGTAGGTATGGAATACATAGTCCTTTTTTCTCTTTACCCAAAGACTCTTGTTTCCTATTAGTTGAAATTTGAAAACCTACTATTAATTAACCCAGTGTTTAGGCATTGTCAGAGAATTGGGTAATAATCAAACTGATTCTGTAATAAAATGCACTTAGAACTGTAACTAAGGGAATATGATACAATCTTTCTTTGATGATAGAGACATCTAGGTGGCACAGTGGATACAATACTGGAATTTGAAATAAGAAATAACTGAGTTCAAATAGGAATTCTAATATGACCTAACACACTTGTTAATTGAATGACCCTAGAGTTTGTTCATCTGTAAAGTGGAGGGAGGGGGCTAGCACTTAGCACTCAGGGTTGTTGTGACAAAACAATAAGATATTTGTCAAGTGCTTTGCAAACCTTTAAGTACTATATAAAGATTAGTGTTATCATTGATATTTCAGAAGCAACACTGTATCTGAATATTAACTATTATGTCAATAAACATGTTGGTAATAGTGAAATAGTTTATGAAATACCTGCTAAACTATAATTTATCATATTTGTAACATTCAAAAGGAACATATTCAGTACATGAATAAATGTTTTGATTCTTTGAGTAATTTCAATCAGTAATCAATAAACATGTTAAGCAAGCACGATGTGAAGAGAGGCAAAGGACAGTTCCTGCCTTAAAAAATTCACAATATAATCTCATCAAAATATTTACAGAATACTTTTTTTATGGAGGGCTAGAAGAATAAAATTATCCTTTACAGGAAAGGGATAAGAAATAGACCTGAGATTTCATTGATATAAATAACTCCCAGAGACAGAAACTCCTTCTACCAATGTTGAACAACACCTTCTCTGTAATTTATAATCTTTGCAAGTTGGTTGGAGAAGTCAAGTGACTTTACCCCAAGTCACTTAGCCAGGATGTGTCAGAGGCAGAATTTTTGAACCCGAAGTTTTCTGGCTTCAGTGCCCCAGTTAATTGTCCATTAAGCCACAGTTCCTCCCTGGCCAAACAAAAATATTTAGCATCCCCTAAAGCATTCCACATTCTCCAATCTTCTTGCCTTTGCTCTTGAATTCTCTTAACCTAATTGCTTTCTTCTCCCATCCCTGTCTATTGAAAATGTGCTTATCCTATAAGACTTAGTTCAGATGCCTCCTTTTCCATGAAACCTTTCTCTCAGCTAATGGCCATAATAGAACCTTATGACCAAATTATCTCATTAATTGAAGGATTTATTTGGAATGCAAGAGCATGATGGATGTTTTCCATGTTCTTTCCTCATTATAAAAAGGAAAAAGAAAAAAAGTGATGAATCATTTGTTTCTGCTTTGCTTAGCCCTGATTAGGAAGTTAGAAGTAAGTGACTCAACTGAACATTCTTTCTTAGATTACTTCAGTAATGGAAATATTCTACTTTATTGCCCATTGACTTGAAAAGGATTCTAATTTAGTAGTCTAGGGACTCTGAATACCTAAAACCTGTACCTCTTATTTTTTTATTTATTTATAAACAATTAAAATGATAGGTATCTAACAGGTGATAATCTAATAACTGATAATGAATGTGTGTATTGCTATTTGACCCAAACTATAGTTTTGTTTTGCAGAGTTGTTGTTTTTTTTAATTCAGTATTAAATATTCAATGGTTGTGTTTAGCAAAATGAAAGCTTGACTTTATGCCAAGATCTGATTATTTCTGTACCAATATATAGTACCATTTATCTATCCTTACACTCACTGCCTTTTAATTTGCTGTTGGGTCTTTTAAAAGAGTTTTGCAACATTTCATGAACCACAAGTGAAAATCTGTTTAATGAAGTACCATACTTGCAAATCAGATGTGTCCAGCCTGCCAACTACAGTGACCCTCGAGGCCTGTTGAATCCATTTTACATTTTGTTGTGCTTCTTGATATTTTGGATTGCACTGTATTCATGAATTTAAAAGATTGAACACCCTGATCTAAATGGATATCAATTTTATGGAAATTATTTTCATAAGAAATTTAGCTTCAACCTGAGTTTATATTTGATTTTGTCAAAAAAGAATTTCATTTTACTTTTTTTGTCTATGAAGTGTAGTGAATCTTTGAAGAATACTCTTCTTAAAAGGCATACATTGTTAGTTGCTCTATTTCTAAAACAGAAGTCTTGTTATATCTTGTGGTTTTTAGTTTGTTTTGAAACATTTTAATGAGATGTTAATGTATTATTTTGGCCCTCCAAATTGTGTTTTATTAATTATTTCATGTTTTTGTTACAATTGATTAGATTACTAGAAATCACCCTTTTTTGTCCTAAGGACCTAAGAGATTTAAATAGAGCTGATTTCCAGTTTCTTTTGTAGTGAATTATCCAATGAAAAGAAGTGTTTGGACTTGTTATCATTGCTGTTGTTTTAATTGTTTAGAAGTTTAAGTTTAACAGGGTTGATTGGGATTTATAAAAGAAGGAAGGAAAGGATAATTGCTACAGTAGTATGTCATCAAATACATTCATTTGTTACCAAGGATTATTTATTATGCTAAATTTGTATAACTGAGATTAGCAGAACACTATTAGAATATAACTTTGTTATATAAAACTTTTTTTTGTGGTGATTTTTTTTTAGGTTTTTGTTCTGTTTTTTTGCAAGGCAGTAGGGTTAAGTTGTTTGCCCAAGGCCACACAGCTAGGTAATTATTAAATGTCTGAGGCCAGATTTGAACTCAGGTACTCCTGACTCATCATCAGTTCTTACCTATAGATGAATCTTCTATTGTAGAAATAAAATTATTTGTAAATCATTAAATATAAATTATTTATAAAAACTATTAGGGAACATGGTTAATTTAATAATGCCATGGAAATATATAACTTCTTACTCACCATTAGTTTACTGGTGACAGTGATTTAGAAAGACTACTTTAGTCTTAGGAAGACAACACTATATAGTAACTCCTATTTAAGTAGTTCGGAACTTTAACTAAACCTGGACTAGTTTTCAGGTGATAACTCTAGTCCATAAGATGTATATTCAGAGTCTTTTCAGCTTGGTAAAAGCTTCTATAAATTTTCATTCCACTGACACAGCTTTCAAAAAATACATGGTCATCTTTATGTCATGTTGGGCAGCAGTTCCTAGGAATAACTTGGGATTAGTAATAGTTTTTAGGCTGTCAAATTTTAATTTACCTTTCAGTACTCTAAATATGAGAGCCTTCATTTTCCAAATACCAACAAGTTGACATATTATTGGAAGAGATGAATCTTACAATGCCAGATAACCTTATCATAAGCAAAACACAAAAAGAAGAAAGTCATAGCTTAATGTAAAGGTGGTTCACAGGTAAAGAAATTGACAAGGCTTCAAGCATTTTAGCATGTGACATTTCTTCTCATATTGCAAATATTTGTATTTGCAAAAGGACCATTAGGAAAAGAATTGCCACTGCATACCAACTTAAGTTGCATAGGACGACATCGTAGAGAAAGGCTAAGAAGAAGTTAAGACCCTCCAAAACAATTAACATGTGCTCTGATGCTTGACTTCTTCAATGCAAAACTGTGTGGATAGTTAGAGGGAAGGGAGAAAAAAAATGGAAAAAGTATGATTCAAGAAAAAGAAGAGAAACTAAAGATATAATTATAGCACCAGCCCTAGAGTCAGGAGTACCTGGGTTCAAATCCGATCTCAGACACTTAATAATTACCTAGCTGTGTGGTCTTGGGCAAGCCACTTAACCCCATTTGCCTTACAAAAAAAAACCTAAAAAAAATATAATTATAAAAAGACCCATATCTCTATTAATTCTGAATTATTTAAACAAGCTATTAAAAATGATGAATTAGAAATTTATCACAGAAATAACATTAAAATTAAGTAGAGTTGAACTGATTCACCCGAAGGTCAAAACTAGGAAGGAAAAAGAATAAAGCTAGTGTAGGGGCGTACAACTTGGAATGGTAATGGAGATCATTATGAAAACAAAGAATAGGGTTGAGGGCTTACAAGGCAGTGGAAGAGGTAGAAAGAACACATTGTGATCAGATAAAAGAAAATAAGAATTCATGCACATGAAAGTATTTTGTTTGTCAGTGTAGCTAAGTTAGAGTAGAATAAGTCATGGAGCTATATATCTATAGCTGAGTGACAGGCCAAAGAGGAGCTCATTTTTCCCACTTATATTCTAACTATGAAGGAAAAGAGGGATCATATCAAGAAATCTAAAAAGAAGTATTAGCTTACTTATATATCCAGCCTGATACTGCACAAAAAGCTGGCCAAAAGTGAAGAGTACTTGGTTAGGGGTCTCAATGACTTAGATGAAAACCAAAAACCTATAATAGTACCATGACTGAGTATATCTGAGTGAGAAAAGGGATTATTGGGGGGATGCAATAAGAAGAGAACAACTTGGAGTTTTGTAAATCTATCAATGTTCTGAAGGCAGGATATCCTGAGGTACACTTCCCCAGACCCTTCCATACAATGACCCCAACCAAATTCTAGAGTGACGGGACCCACAGAAAAAAGCAATTTTCCAGCCCAAGACAACTTGGAATATCCGCAGGAAGGATCTGTTGCACAGGGTTAGAAAGGGCCTGAAATGCAGCCTAGGACTGCACCAGCTGCACCAGAGCAAACTGACTCCAAGTGTCTAGGAGTTCCCCATGGGGCTCCTGGGTCCATGGCAGGGTGCTCTCCAGGTCTCTCATCCCAGAGCTTACCAAGGGACAACTTGGAAGGTCAGCAGGAAAACTCTGCTGCACCAGTGTGAGCACGGAGCTCAGCCCAGTGTAGGCCTCAGCACAGACCCAGTCCTGGGAACCAGATCAGGCCTGGGGAGCCACCTAGCAGCTGCTTCTAGAATACTCAGCTCACAGAGGAGGGGAGATTTCAGAGTTCTCTTTTCTTTCTATGAGGCAGGACTCTGGTTTGCCCATACTAAGATCCAGATTGTGATCTGGGTTCAAGTTTCAGGAAAAGGGACTTTCCTGCCATAGCAGAGCAGGGACCCTCCTCACTGCTCCAGGGAGAGGGGAGTGGTTGTGGTCATCCACAGACCAGAGCACAGGTCAAGAGAGCAGTCAGAGCCTCTCATAAGACCTTGAAGAAATTGAGATCCCTGTGGGGTGTCCCTGAAAACAGCCGCAAAAACCCTCAAAAGCTTGGGACAGTGCATCCTCCATCCTGAAAGCAGAACCTCACATTAACAAAGAGTTAAAATCAAATCATAGGCTGGAGAAATGAGCAAACAACAGAAGAAAGAAAAAAATATGAACAAAGACAATTACTTTGATCCTATAGAGGATCAAAATACACACTCAGAAGATAATAAAGTCAAAGCTTCTGTGTTCAAAATCTCCAAGAAAAATATGAATTGGTCTTGGGCTGTGGAAGAGCTTGAATAAAGGTTTTGAAAATCAAGTAAGGACTAGGTAGAGGAAAAATTGAGAAGAGAAATGAGAATGATGCAGAAAAATGAAAACCAAGTCAGCAACTTGGTGAAGGAATTCCAAAAAAAAAAATTCTGAAGAAAATAACATCTTAAAAACAGTTTTTTCAGTTTGAGTCAAATGGGGGGGGGATACAATCCAAAAGATCAATGAGGAGAAGAATGCCTTAAAAAGCAGAATTGGCCACATGGAAAAGGAGATATGAAAACTGAAGAAAATAATTCTTCAAATGTGGAATAGAGCTAAGAGAAGCTGATGACTTTGTAAGAAATTAAGAAACAGAAAAACAAAACCAAAAGAATGAAAACCCAGAAGAAAATGTGAAATATTTCATAGGAAAAAGCAACAGACCTGGAAAATAGATTCAGGAGAGATAATTTAAAATTTATTGGGCTACCTGAAATGGAGCCAGAAAAAGAGTCTAGACCTCATTTTTCCAGAAATAATCCAGGAAAGTTGCCCTGATATTGTAGAAGCAAGAGGGTAAAGTAGAAATTGAGTGAATCCACCTATCACCTCCTAAAGGATATACCAAAATGAAAACTCTCAGGAATATGATAACCCCAAATTCCAGAACTCCCAAGTTAAGGAGAAAATATTGCAAGCATCCAGAAAGAAATAATTCAGATATTATGGAGTTACACTCAAGATTACATAGGATTTAGCAACATTTACATTTAAGAACTCGTAGGGCTTGGAATGATATTCCAGAAGTCAAAAGATCTTGGAATGCAAGCAAGAATCAACTACCCAGCAAACTCTTTCAGGGGAAAAGATGAATATTGAGTGAAATAGGGGATTTCAAACTTTCCTATTGAAATGACTAGAGTTTGACCTCCAAGTATAGAATCAGGTGAAGCACGAAGAGGGTGGACAGGAAGGGAACATTATAAGGAATTTAATGATGTTGAACTGCAAGTATTCCTCCATGGGAAGAAGATACCAATAACTCGTATGAACCTTATATGGACAAAGTGCAGGAGGGACCTGAATATAAAAGTAAAATCTATCATAAAAATAAGAGTTAGTGGGCGGCTAGGTGGCGTAGTGGATAAAGCACCTGCCCTGGAGTCAGGAGTACCTGGATTCAAATCCAGTCTCAGACACTTAATAATTACCTAGCTGTGTGGCCTTGGGCAAGCCACTTAACCCCATTTGCCTTGCAAAAAAAACCTTTAAAAAATGGCTCAGAGAGGAAATAACACACACTCAGTTGGGTATAGAAATCTGTCTTACCCTAGAGGAAAATAGGAGAAGAAAGAGATGGGAGAAAAGGAACCTGAAGGTGGAGGTTGGTGTAGGTGATAGGGGAGATGGTAATCAGATAAACAATGTTTTGAGGAAGGACAAGCTGTTAAGAGAGAGAATATAGAATAAATGGGTGTGGGGAAGAATAAGATGGAGAGAATTATAGCTAGCAAGAGCAACTGTGGGAAAAAATATTCTCTGATGGACTTATGATAAAGAATATTATCCATCCCAAAGATAGAACTGATGGTGTCTGAATATAAATTGACGCACACTTTTTTTTTCCACTTTATTTTTCTTGAGCTTTCTCTTTGACAGGGGGTGGGGGGAAGAGGGGAAGGGATGTTGTCTATTTTTACAGCATGATAATTGTACTAATGTAAAAAAATTAAAGTAAATTAAGGGGGGGGCTAAAACTCATTATCAAGAGCCAAGAAAATTGATGTTTTAACAGGGGCTAACCTAAGTGATTTACTTTGGTTCCAGCACTAATTCCCAAATCAAAAATATGTGGAGGACATTAGTAAACAAAAGAAAACATTAACTACTATGAAGAAATATCATGACTGAGTGGTATGTCTATATGAAGAAGAAAGTAACTCTAGAAAGACCACAAGCAAAGCCTCAAAGAATGGATTGACTACAAGTACTACCAGAGTACCTACTAAGAAATTAAGCAATATATTTTTAAAATAAATTTTGAAAATTTAAACAGAGCTTTGGAGAAAAGAATTAGAAGGAAAATATATAGCTTTGAATAAAAGGTAGAAATCGTAATCAAGCAGATTTCTTGACAGTGCGAAATATCAAACAAAATTCGGTAATTTCAAGACAATGAATATTAAAGTAAAATAAAGATTGTTACCAAAAACAGCTGACCTGGAAGACAATTTAGGAGTGATCAGACTCGCTGAACATCATGACTTTTAAAAAGCTTGTATATCCTATTTCAATGTCTTAAGTAAAAAAATGACTATATTTATTAGAACTTGAGTATCATGTGAAAATAGACTCCAATTACTTCCTAAATGAAACTACAAAGTGAAAACTAGAAACATTCGTAGACAAAATCCAGAGCTTCTAGGGCAAAGGAAAAATACTGACGGCAGGCAGAAGTAGTCATATATCAGAAAGCTACAGTAAGGAACATAAAATACTTAGAACTATATAAAAAGAAAATCTTAGAATATGATCATCAAAAAGTTAAAGACAGGAAGAAGACTTTGATCCACTGCTGTTGAAAGGATCAAAACTAAATATAAACTTTTTAATTATGAACATAGGCATCAAGAGAAAAAAGGTAAATATATTTGAACACTCAAAAAGCCTAAATTAATACCAAAGTGCTTACCTTGTCAGAGGAAAAAGAAACATTAAAAATTAAGACAGGAACTGGCACAGTGGTTATGTCTCAGTAATCTTAAAAGAAAAAAAGAGGGAGTGTGGAATACTGTAGAAAAGAAATGAGGAAGTTGGGAGAGAAACTTTTTCTGTCATATAAATGGATTTGGTTATCCATTCTACTACTTTTCCATTTTATAAGAAAGTTTATCCCATTCACATTCATAATTCTGATAATTAATTATTTTTCTTCTGTTCTTTTAGACATATTTGTTTGGGGTTGCCTTTCAAGAGGTGATCAGTGGATTCTTGGTCTGAACTGATGATCTTTCCTTTGCCTTTCTTTAGATCAGGATTGTCCTTTTCTTGGGTTAGGTTTTGACCTGTGGGGTTTTTTTTAATCACTATAAACTGTGAACTTTCCTCTCCCGTTCTTGTCCCAAAGTCATTATGTTTGAAAGAAGGAAACAAGCATATAAGAAGAGATACTGATTGGATAGCAGAGATCCATTTCATTTTATCTCCAATATCACAAGTTTGGGGAAACTTGTGGAGGAAGTACAAATGGCACTTAAAAGCTAAATAAAGGAACTTAAATGGACCAAGTTTACACAGAGGAGGTTCATATTGAAGGTGGCATAAATTATCAAAAGCAATTGAGAGAACAGAACTACTGACTCATATGCCTAATTTCCCATCTAAATTTTTTAGCAAAAATAATTTATTCACAAATTATGAGCATTCATCCATAATAAGGCTATCAAGAGGGGAACAGGAATGCTTTTGCTAGTGATATTCTGTAGAAAACATTTTGACCATCGGTGTATAGGGAATATTTTATTCACTAAAAAAGCATTTGATTCAGTAGAGCAAAATGCTTACAGCTCTCATGTACATTTTAAAACTATTCAAGTTTCCTTGAAAGTAACAGAACTTTGACACTCTCACATCAAACCTGGTATGTTTGATAGGTTGTTGTTTGAACTTCATCTTCAAAGAAGACTATGATATCAGGGAGGTGATACCATGACAAGCATATGGATTGAATTTGAGTGAGGGAGAGACTGTGCTAACTCACCAGCCTCACTTTCTCCTCCAGAGCCATCCGGGTCCAATGGCCAGATATGAATCAGGATGACTGGAGATGATCCTGGATGTGAGGTGTCTGAGGCAAGATTTGACCTGAGGTCCTCCTGAATACAGGACAGGTGCTCTATCTACTGTACTACTGAGTCTCAGTTAGTATGCATGCTCAGTAGAAGTATTCATTACTATTGTGGAAGTGATTAATGATCACTTCAAGAAAATGACAAGCTGCTCCATATGCTCTCATTTACACATCACACACTGATTGGATCAAGCCTCAAACCATTGCAAGGCTTCCTTAATGACCTTCCTAATCAGTTTTAAGATTTTGGCCAAACTATGCACAGAAGAAAAACCTTGTGAATAATGCTTATTGTCTAGATCATGATAAAAATGAATAATAGACTTTAGAGCTAGTTTGATCCATTGTGGATGTATAGAAGTGAATTTGATTAGATAGGGTACCTAAAAACTCATAGTACAGTAGGACCTTTAGAGCTCTTTTGGGAGCATGAAATGCAATTTAACATTTATCCCTCCCACTATTTACAACCAAACTCGTAGAAATTCCCCTGGTGTCAGTTATCATAAGTTTTAATAGCTTATTTATTATTTATAACTTAAAATTATTTTTCAAAAAATAACATCTAGATTACATAGTGGATGGAGTGCCAGGCTCTAGAATCAGGAAAATTTTAGTTCTGATCTGATCTCAGACATTTGTTTCATGATTGCACAAGTCACTTAGCTTCTGAAGTTCTGTTTCTTTGCTTATAAAATCAGTAGCAATAGCACCTGCCTTGCAAGATTTATGTGAGGATCAGATAAGATAAATCACTTAACAGAGGTCCTGGCTAGTACTAACTTTCTAAATAATTGTTCTCTTTCCCCCTTAAAACTAAAGTAAGACTATACAATGTGTATATGTAGGTTGGGGTAGGGCTGGGGGTCGTTGTGTATGTGTATAAAGACTGCAAATAATTATAAAGACTGCAAATAATTACTGAGCAAGAGGAAAAGAACAGTTTTTAACTGTTGAAACAAAGACCTTTATAAGGCAGCAAGTCATGGAACAAATGAATTGAAATTGAGGCAATGAAGAGGGAAATGACCCTGAGCATTTTAATGAATTACAAAGGTGAAGTGGGTTAAAGAATGTCATCAAAGAAAACCATGAACAAAATAGAATATGGACTGGTCATACATCATTGAAGTTACAGATAATTCTGAACCTTTTAGTCAATGGTGTTATTATGAAGTTAGGATCAGCTGAACAAAACCAATTTGGGAAAGAACCTATTCCTATTTTTTCTATTTTCATCAAAGATATCCTTTCATAGAACATTCTTATATGAAGTTGAACATATGGGTTTGTAATTACTGGAATTTTTTTTGCTTTCATTTGGGAGGATTCCCCCCCCCCCCCATTCTTTTGATTTTTCTCCCTGATACATCTTAGAAAGCAGTCTCTTAATATTTTCAATATTTCCTTACCATCTTCACTGATTTCCTTAGTGTGTGTGTGTGTGTGTGTGTGTGTGTGTGTGTGTGTGTGTGTGTGTGTGTGTGTATGGTCTAACCAGTCCTGCTTTTTTTTCTTAAGTGCCATTTCACATACAAAGTTAGTCATTTTGCTATCATCGTAATTAGGAATGTAGATTATTATAGAATTGATCACATCTGTTTCAATTTCCATTTATCTATTCTGTCAGATTTATCTCTTGATTGCTTGGGGGACAGCGTGTAGTTGTTGAGTTTCAATCTAACCTTCAGATTTGTTGTCACCTCCTACTGTTTTTCACCTTTTTATGAGGCAGCTCTCATTTTTCATGTTCCTGCTCTTCAGTGATTACAAATTATTATGTTCTTTAATCTAGTGTTGTCCTTGCCTTACACTTGGCAAAGAAATCAGGTATTTTCTGACAGAATTTTTTTTAGCATCATTATGGTGACTTTTTTATCTATACTTTTCTATCCAAATTTTTACAGTCAATGTTAATAAGGTCATCTCTGCCTTTTCTACTTTTTTAGCATTGCTATCTTCTTTGAATAGGTTAGGATAAAATTATACAATTGAGCCATTTTCTCATTATCATTTCTTCTTTTGAAGATAAAGATGTTGACTTTTGGTCTAACCAATTTGTAAATTAACAGAAGTTTTATTTTACCTTAGTATATGATGAGTGTATTTGCAAGGAGCAAAGCAGAGATCATTACCAGCTAGGAGAATTAAGAAGATGTATTGGGCTTTAAATGATAGAAGAGAATTCAGCAAGTGACTAAGTGACTTTTTAAGTCCAGTTGTCTTACTCCTGAATCAAAAAACAGACTTTTCCTGTGTTGCAATCTTGTTAAAACATGTGATCCATTTCTGATCTTTATGATCTGCAGATAAAATAGAACTCTGCTGATTGTCCTAAACCATAAACTCTCTAAAACCATCATTCTAATGACTTAATGGAAATTTTCAAGGGTCATGTATAGGTGTCCTTTGCTAAGCAACCAATACCAAATTTTTCTGTGACCAGGTTTATATATTAGCAATCATTTTGTTAATAATTATTTCCAAGTAGCAAATGCTTGTGGAAGAAAAACAAATAATATAGATATTTACCATATGCTTCTTCCTTAGGAGAGCCAGTAGTCTCTTGCTGCTTAATCATAATAAGTATCTACTCATTTACTTTCAATTCCTTTCATTGCATTAACAAATTTGAAATTTTCACAGCTAGAGAGGGAAAGCAAGCATGCATAAATGATTAACCACTATAACAGCAATGTTTCTTATTCTCTTTTTACCCTGTAACTGGAAGATCTAGTCTCTTATTTAGGTTTTTCACTCTCTTTTTTTTTTCCTTGTTGGACACCTGGTTCAAGACAGGACCCTCGGATCCCTAGTTAGCCCAATGTTATGATTGTGCTCTTATCTTTCATTGTGTTCTACTCACCTTATTACACTAATCATTAAATTAAAAAAACAAGAATGCATCTCTCTTAATGAAAATCAGTATTCCTTACATAGTATATAAAAAATTCTATTGTATGAAATTTAGATTTATATATTTTTAAAACCCATTTCTCTTTGACATGTCAAAAGATAATTAATATCTTTGATAGTTACAAGACAAAATTTCTGAAATGAAGGAAGGAAGGCTATTTTTAACTTCTCTGAGCTGTGTCCTGATTTATTTTATATTGTATTTCTTCCCAAAAGACCATTCTGGTCTAATTTATGGTCTTTCATCTTCTCCTGTAGAATTAGAAATAGAACTTTCTTTTTATTCCTTAAAATGCCTCAGACAGATCCTAACCATTTTTTTCTTTTGCAAGGAACTCTTTATTTCAAGACATCTAATAGATTGACTGAATGCTCTGTTAAGTTCTGTTTATTCATCTTGTAGGAATGTATTTGATCAATATGAATAGCAATACTCTGAGCTCTATTGCAGGCTTTCATTTTCTAAAAAATATTAGAATAGTAACTAATTCACTTTGCAGAAGCCATTTTACCTGATAAATCAGTAAAGTCTTACTATAACTTAAAAGAATGTTCAACATGCTGTTATAAAACACTATAAATCATTCATATATACTCAGTAACAATTTTAGAACACTTAGTTTCCTAAAGGTGTAAACTTGACATGGGACAAACTGGTACAAGCATTGACATTTACTACTATTATTTATTTTGTGCATTTTAATTTTTAAGTTACAAAGACTTCTAAAAGATATTGATTTTTTAAATGCAACTTTTTTTTTTAAGGAGTTCTTTGGAATTTGTCCTCATGTGATGCAGTAAAAATGACAATCATTCGAGATGCTCTTTCAACTCTAACAAGCACTGTGATAGTTCCACATTCTGGATGGAATAATTCTTCTTTTGATGAAGATCATAAAATTAAATTTCAGACTTCACTAGTTCTTCGTAATACTACAGGTTGCCTGAGGTAATTCCTGATCACTTGCTGATCACTTACTTCAGAGCTGTCCAAAATGGGGCCAGTGTGATTTTATGTGCCTCTCTAATTGATTGACTAATTGATTGACTAACCAATCTTTAATTGGTTGACTAATTGATTTGGTAAAAATGAGCTCACTAAAATGACAAATCAAAATATATTGTTTATTGTTTCAATAAAACTTTTAAAAGTAATGTTGGACAGCCCTGATTTACATTGTAATTGAAATCTATACATCATATGTTTATCTCTTAGTTTTGCCTTATTATTGTGTTTAAAAAGGTTTTTGATTCAGCATTTCTTTCTATTCAGATTGTTTTATTTTCACATTAGAAAAATGTCAAGTGCCAAATTATTATTTTTTGAAAGATTTATTGCCACTTTTAAGTCTCACATTACTTCCCAAATTCAAAAGTTTTCCATATAACTAATATTCATTGTCATATAAAAAAGTAAATATACCTTTTCATGAAGATTGCATGAAGTAATGAATAGAGGACTGATCTTAAAGTGAGCTATACCTGGATTAACATCCAGCCTCTAATAACACTAATTTAGTAACCAGGAAAATTCATTTAATTTTTGAGACCAGTTAACTCTCTAATACAATAAGTTAACCAGTGAATTTCCAGACTGCATAATTGTAGTTCATAAACTCAGAGTTCATAAAATCAAAAGTAATGTATGTTGGAAAGATATGAGTTAGGAGAGACAGAAGTTCTCATCCTAAGTCTCAGTAGTTTGAACTGGGCAAGTTAGAGATGCATAATTTATTTTAATTCCTTTTGAATTCTGTCAAACAAATGCAAATTCTGTTTCTTTTTTATAAAAAACAATGTAAATAGTAATATCTAGAGGTTATTAATCTTAAAAAATAAGATATCCTTCTGTATATACAATTAAGTATTCTGTTAACATTACATGGTATATGTTGTTGTTATTATTATTATTATTATTAATTTATGCTAATATGATCTTACCATAGCAGCCTTTAGCCAAGACAAAATTTGGAAAGAAAACCTTTTATTCCATTTTCCCTTACTAGACATATAAGTTAGAAAGGAAGTACTACTTGTTTTTCTGTAATGAGTGACACTATGAATACACAGGATGCAATGGACAACATGTTGTGAATCAAAAGGAGGCAAATTAGACAAGATAGATAATTTTATAGATCTCCCTTAGTCAGATCTTTACACTATAGCTCCATTAAGTAATATCAGTTCCTGTGTCCATGGGATAAAAATCTATCATGTCAAAAATGAGTCTTGTGAAGCTTTGCTGATTCCCAGCCAGACTTACCAAACCCCCCAGAATCACACTTCTTCACATGGAAAGCTTTGTTATCCACCAAGAAATTCCTCTATATATTTCAAGCATAATTCAACTACATTTTTATCAGTACACAGCATACTTCAGATCTATGAATGACATTACACTGGAGAATAATTTCTTTTAAGCATATAGTTGGAAAAACAAGTAAATAAAATATTTAAATTTTTTTTAAAAAGTATACAAAAAAATATCTTGATAGGCTAAAGAATGGCCCTGGAGTCAGAAAGACCTGAATTCAAATCCAGCCTCAGACATTTAATAATTTCTTAACTCTGTGACCTTGGGCAAGTCAATTAACCTCATTGCAATTCCACAGAATTATAACTAGTCTGTGCATGCAAAAAAAAAGGCATATGGCTTCTAGAATACTGTGAACTTACTGTGAATGAAACTGCAAAGGAGGCAAAAAAGAACTAATCCTCCCTTATTCTGCATTAATAAAGTTTGGTGTCCATAATCAGGAAGCTAATGGTCCTGTCCATTAACTAAGTCAAACTACATGTAAAGTATCAGGTTGAGTTCTGGGCACCACATCTTATAGAAAATATTGGTAAGGTGTAGAGCCCATTCAAAGAGAGGAACCAAGACAGCAATGCCATAGAAGCATCCAAGGAACAAGGAATATTTAGTTGAAAAAGAAAAGACTTCTGAAGACTTGTAGCATCATGATAGTCTTCAAATAATTAAAGGATTGCAATGTAGAAGAATTAGTCTTATTCTGCTTGGTCTGTCCCAAAGGTCAGAACTAGGGGCAGTAGATTGAATTTAAAGGGAATGGGGAAGGTTGGGGATTGCAGTTGTGGACTCAATTTTAGGAAAACTTCTTAAGAAATAGAACTGTCAAAAAATAAAACAAAAGCACTTGCATCCCTTTTTCACTGCAGATAAAATTTTTGCTATGAGCTATATTAACAACTCAAAGATTCCATGATTCTGTTATTCTGCCTTGTTTCCAAGTGGCCTTGCCTAAGATCATTACTTTCATGCTTATCTCGGATTTCTCTCCAAGAAAGGAGAGAGATAGTCTTGTATGACAGTAGGGAAATAAGTAGAATGCTGAATGGAAGTTATTTGCTATTAAGGAAAGCCGTGCTGCTGATTTTATAATTTAATTCTTAGAGCAATTTTAGATCAAGATGCAATGAAACAAATCTGGAGTTATTGAACTAGCAGGTGCACTCCTGGTCCCTATAGATATGTGGCAGCTTTACATGCATTTTCTTAAGAGAGTTGTCCAGCCTGACAACCATTTAGATTTTTTTTTTAAGGTAATTACAAAGTCACCATTATTTGGCTAGATTTTGTAACCACTGAGTTTATTTTTCAAAAAAATAAACCTCAAAATAATGTTTAGAGTTTCTGTTACTGATTGCATAAGTAGGTCTTTTTTTTGTGTGTGTGTTGACTCTAAGTGCAAAGCTGACATGGTCAACTATTTCAAAATAAAGGAAAATATATTTTATTAAATATATCCCAAAAAATAATAATCACTTTTGTAAATGATGAGTTCCAAATTCTCTCCCTCCCTCATGGGTTGTAAGTGAATAAATGAATTAAGTTGTACATTTTTGAGGTCTCACTCTATCTCCACATTTTAGGAATCTCAGTTCTGCAGGAGAAGAAGCACGGAAACAAATGAGGTCTTGTGAAGGCCTTGTAGATTCCTTGTTATATGTGATCCATGCATGTGTGAACACTTCTGATTATGACAGCAAGGTATGGAATAAATGGAGTCAAATAATATCATAAACATTAAGGGACCCTCTTTTAGCACAAAAGCATCTATGAAAAAGCAGAAAGACCCAAGTGACACCCTAGCCATGGGTTTTCAAATGATTATTGGCAAAGTGACTGTCCCTATAAAAACAGCTACTGTCATCTTTTCTTCTCTACCTATCCCTAAATTATATCACCATTTCCTTCTCTGTTCTATAGAAGTCTTCCTCTGCTCCTCTTCTCTTTATCCCTTCTTAGTTAGCATCCTGGCTCTAGGAGGGAATATCACTACTGTAGTGAGAGAAGTGTTTGAAAAAGGGAGGAAATGAAGAAGTAAAAGAAGAAAGAAAAAATATTGAGTATAGACATGTATGCAGCAGCAAGCTCATGTTTGGAATAGAAACAAGGAAGGAGATAATTTCCTGGTGGCAATACAGGACCCGAACTTGGAGATTAAAGGACTAGGTCAGGGAGGGAACCCAGAAGCAGCATCTGTCATCAAGGGAAGAATGGTGGCAGCTGCCTCTGAATTACAGTAACTTGAAACTGGAATATTCTTAACTGTCATATAATTGGTCTGTTTGGTCGATTTCCCTTTAAGGAGTTTTACAAACTTTTAGAAGTGCATATCTGGAGGTAAGACCATATTGATATCAATTCTTTGTGTATCCTGAAAAATTTCCAGAACACAGCTGTTTTAGAATGCCCTATAAATATATCACTTTGCTAACTAGTCATTTTTCTGTTGTCTTTAAAAAATTATTTTATAGGGGCAGCTAAGTGGCACAGTGGATAAAGCACCGGCCCTGAAGTCAGGAGTACCTGGGTTCAAATCCAGTCTCAGACACTTAATAATTACCTAGCTGTGTGGCCTTGGGCAAGCCACTTAACCCTATTTGCCTTGCAAAAACCTAAAAAAAAATTATTTTATAAATATAGGTATTCATATATGTAAGCTATCATGCTCAAGTCAGAAAAGCTTTTTCAATTAACGTCAATTTAATGTGAAAGTTACTTGTTCTGTTTGGTGGCATTAATTCTATGTATTAAATTTCAGACTGTGGAAAACTGTGTGTGCACCTTGAGGAACCTGTCATATCGATTAGAATTAGAAGTACCTCAGGCACGACTGCTGGGAATAAATGAATTGGATGACTTATTAGGAAAAGAATCTCCCAGCAAAGAAGCAGAACCAAGTTGTTGGGGAAAAAAGAAGAAGAAGAAAAAGAGGACTCCACAAGAGGATCAAGTTAGCATTCAATTTGACATAAATTTCTAGTATTTTGGGGAGAGCAAAAAATATTGTTTTTCTGAGGAGAAAATGGTAGTTGTAGAATTTGTATCATATCAGAGATACACTAAAATGATTAAATATTACCACAGGTGATTACTCCTACTTAACATATTAATTTTTTTCTCTTTCAGTGGGATGGAGTTGGCCCCATACCTGGCTTTTCTAAATCTCCTAAAGGGGTTGAAATGTTATGGCATCCATCAGTAGTAAAGCCATACCTGACCCTTCTAGCAGAAAGCTCCAACCCAGCTACTTTAGAAGGTTCTGCAGGATCTCTCCAGAACCTCTCTGCAGGCAACTGGAAGGTAAAATGACATAGATTCCAATTGATTCTTAAGTGATCACATTCAACCAGAAAATCAACAAATAAATGTTTTTATGGATGTACCATGTGCCTGGCACTGTGCCAAGAAATAGGCTCAGAATATCATATTTTTGGAGTTATAATAAATCTCAGAAATTATCACTTCCATCCCCTTCATTCTACATATAAGAAAATTGAGACTCAGAGAGTTGAAGGGACAAACTGGAATTTGAACCCAGGTCCTGATTCTAAATCCAGTGCTCTTTCTAATGTACAGCATTGTCTCCTTGAAAGAAAACATAGCCTTTGAGAAATCTTATTAATAACCGGGGCAGTTAGGTGGTGCAGTGAATAGAGCACCAGCCCTGAGTTCAAATCCAGCCTCAAACACTTGATACTTAGTAGCTATGTGATCTTGGGCAAGTCACTTAACCCCATTGCCTTACAAAAACCAAAAAAAAAGGGAGAGCATGAAATCTAACAACTGAATAACAACCACAAAATGTACACATAGAAAACCACTGAAGAATCACAAAACGGTAGATAACCAAAGGTTTGTTTGTCAGTCACCTAGGATTTATTGATCTTCTATAGGCAGGGTGTTAAGTACAAAGGCTACAAAGAAAGTCCCTGTTTTCAAGGAGCTCACAGTCTTAATTGGAGAGACTATATTCAAACAGCATATATGCAGGATAAATTAGAGATAATCTCAGACAAGAGGTTACAGTTAAACAGAAAAGGCTTCTTGTATAGAAGGTAAGACATTAGCTAAGACTTCAAAGAATCCACAACAGAAAGATGAGGAGGGAAAGAAATCAGGCATAGAGGACAACCAGTGAGTACTTCAGAGTCAGTAGATGGAGTATCATGGATAAGGAAGGGCAAGGAACTAGTGTCTACCACAGGATCACACACCACATGGAGAGGATTAAGGTGCAAGAAAACTCAGAAACTAGAAAGGGACCAGGTTATAAAGGGCTTTGGACACCAGAGTATTGTATACTTGATAATAAAATTCCCTGGGATCTGTTAGCTTTGGGGAGGCAGGTGAAAGATCAATCTTGCATTTTAGGAAGATCACTTTGAAAACTGAATACTGGTTGAACTGAGACTTGATGTAGGACTGCCAACCAGCAGGCTATTGCACTTGTCCAGGTATGAGAAGATTGAGTGGTATGACCGAGTGTGTCATGTCCTGTGAGCCATGGGACTATTGCAGGGGTTCCGTGTCAATGTGCAGCTAGGTGGCACAGTGAATGGACCTTAGAGTCAGGAGGAGAAGAGTTCGAATCTAGTCTCAGACACTTGCCACTTACTAGCTGTGTTACCTTGGATGAGTCACTTCACCTTGATTGCTTCACATCCAGGACCATCCCCAGTCATCCTGATTCATATTTGCCCACTGGACCCAGATGGACCGAGAGGCAAAAGTGAGGCTGGTGACTTAGCACAGCACCCCCTCACTCAAATACAATTCATGTACTTGTCATTGGTGTCACCTCCCTGATGTCAAAGTCTTCTTCAAGAACAAAGGACAAACATCCATGTCAGGATAATAAGTTTATTTGAGTTCCCCTTGCTAGTCCCACCCTCAAATGAATTAGGAATCTTTTCTGTAGTGCAGAGATGTCAAACACATGGAGTATATGTGGCACTCCAGAGTACAGACCAACTAGATTAAAATGTAACTGGGAAATATTTAACAAAATAAACAAAAAATGCAATAAACACAGGTAATATATTTTAAAACTAAGTCATGCAACCTGCTAGGATCCCTGTGTTTGGTTTAGTGGCCCCTATTTGTTATTTGAGTTTGATACTACTAACATTGAGTCTCTTATAAGAAAAATGTAGGAGGTCCTGGGTGTGCATTGTTTCATTAGGAGAGCTGTTGAATTTGGCAGCTGTGGATAATTATGGTCAAATGCTGGAGCCAATGTAGTAACTAACTTTTCTTCATTGTCAATGAAAGTATAAATGAAATCCACAGTCTTTTGTAGACTGTGTTTTACCTCCAACTTCTGATGACCTGAAGCATATGGAAATTTTGATTTTATTTGAATGCCTTTGAAGATGATAATAGTGTGATAATTAAAATTGATGTAATTTGATTTGTATCTGCAATTTAATTTTGTGGAACTATTTAGGAAATGAAAATTAGTAAAATAATTTAAAATATAAATATGTTTTGATGATTTTTAAATTATTTTACAATGCTAAGTCAAGATTGCACTCCCTTTTTAAAAATCAGATAATCAGGGTGGCTAGGTGGCACAGTGGATAGCATCGCCCTGGAGTCAGGAGTACTTGAGTTCAAATCCGGCCTCAGACTCTTAATAATTACCTAGCTGTGTGGCCTTGGGCAAGCCACTTAACCCTTAGGAAAAAAACTAAAAAAAAAATGTTGAATGTTAAAAATCAGATAATCATGATCACGATATTATTAAATCAGAAATCATTGAAATAGGACTTTGATGGGACTCAGGAAACCAGAATATCAAATATCTTGTCTATCTAATCTTGAAGCAGAAAATATTTGTATCATAAAATATTTTATAGATACCAGTCTGATAAGAATTTTAATCCATCGATGTTGCAAATGTGCTCAGATTTTCATCTGGTTGGTTTAGAAAAAAATCACTAATTCAGTTATTGAATTGTTAAAACTGGTAAATGTGGAGAATTTTCAGCAGAGTATAAAATTTCAATAGATCTTAGAAATCATATGATCCTAACCTCATTTTGCAGAAGAAAACCCACTCCATTTGAGGGATGGCCTAAGTTCACAAAGGCTGTAGAAGGAGCAGACCCACGGTTCACACCTAAATCTTCTGACTCTTTAGGGCAGGGATCTATCTGGCCAACACCTCACTTCCTCTACCATTGCTATGGGCCCAGATGATAGAAACTTTTGTTCTCATTTTTAATATTAAACTAAGGTAATTCATTGCTCATTAAAGTTAGCAATTAATTAAAAGGGTTAAGGTTGAGATTATTGTAAGAGAAGACTGGGAATTCTGTTTCCATACAGCTTAACCATCCTAAAAGCAGTATCCTGGACAGTATTCCAGAGATCTTCTTAACTGTTTCTATTAGCTTAAATATAGAATTAGTTAATTATATTAAATACAGAATTTTTAAAATCTTTTTTTCTAAGTTGTTAAAATGGACAAAAAAGTCAAAGATCCCTTCCTATTCTATCACATGGCTTTTATTTTTATGTTTATTTCCAGATCATTTAGCACACAAGCAAAACCAGTCTATAATAGTAACCATAAGAATGTTTAAGAGCTTCTGGCTTTAATAATAATATGAAAAGTGCTGAGCTCAAAAATTGCTAAATAATACCAAATTGGAAAGATTATATATAACTGGAATTATTTTTTTTCCTTTTCACACAAGGTGTGTTTTTGAGTCAGTGAAAAAGTGTTAAGCACTTAGTATTGACTAGCATTATGCTAACTACCAGGGATACGAATCAAAACAAAACCACCACCGCCACCACCCCGATATTCCTCTAGAGATAATATATGTGAGGAAGTAATGACAGGTGATGGTCAGTGGTCACCACAGTCTCTCTGGGCTGGTGAGGGTGACTAAGAGCTCCACAGTCACACATCCCTCTCAGGAGCAGGATCAGAATTAATGTGATACTGGTTCCAGAGCTAGAGATTGTAGAAATAAAGGAATTGATGTGACTTAGTCTGGATGATAAGATGACTGTGGAGGAGGGAGCAAAGTGAAACCTGGTGGAGGCCTCCTTGAACAACCTCTCAAGCTGTTGTCTTCTGTGGCCCCACAAGCTTTGGGCTTCACTGTTCATTATACATTAGGCAATAGAAATATAAGACCTACAGAATATGCATGTTCCTGAAAACATAGCCTCTATCTCTTGTCCCTGTACCCGGCCCATTATCTAAATCTCCTTTATCATGTTTAGCAAAAATAAATGCTCTCCAGACTAACTCCAATAGTCTGAGAGTCTATCATTGACTATATTCTTTTAGTTGTTGTCTTCTAAAACTACAGTTTTTATCCTTTAATCTTCTAAACATGGGGGGGACTGTTAAACTACTGTTACATAATTAAAAGCAAAGTTTCTGATCAGTGCTACTTAAAGGATTTATTTGTTTAATAGTTTGCTGCATATATTCGAGCTGCTGTCCGAAAAGAAAAAGGTCTTCCAATCCTTGTAGAACTTCTGAGAATGGACAACGACAGAGTTGTGTCTTCTGTGGCAACTGCTTTGAGAAATATGGCATTAGATGTTCGTAACAAGGAGCTTATAGGTATGCTATGAACCTATTCTTTAATTGACATGAGTTACACAAGGCAATATAGCTGTTATTTTTTCTTTTGAAAATGGCTTTTATCAAAATCTGAGCACAATAATTTTTCCTTACCCAACCCTGTCTTGGGTGACCTTTTTTTGTTTGTTTGTTTTTTTAAAGAATTGCAGGGACAGCTAGATGGCGTAGTGGATAGAGCACTGGCCCTGGAGTCAGGAGTACCTTGAGTTCAAATCTGACCTCAGACACTTAATAACTACCTAGCTGTGTGGCCTTGGGCAAGCCACTTAACCCCATTTGCCTTACAAAACCTAAAAAAAAAAATATTGCAGAGATTCCTGGGTAAACTTTGATAAGGGAAGACACTACCATTTCATAATACAAGGGAAAAGCTATTCTTACTGATTAAAACTAAATATCTTTAAGTTTAATGAATTTGGGGGGAGCTAGATGGCACAGTGGATAGAGTACCAACTCTGGAATCAGTAGGACCTGGGTTCAAATTCGGCCTTAGAGACAAAATAATTACCTAGCCCTGTGACCTTGAGCAAATCAATTAACCCCACTGCCTTAAATAAATAAAAAAAATTTTAAAAGTTTACAGATTTGGTTGTAAATTTTGAAATCACTTAAAATTTCCAAGCATTCCTTTTTCCCCCAGTTCTCCCTCACATAGCATGAGCATTGGGGCAGAGAAGCAGAATAAAAAAAGAAAAACAAAACTTTTGTAACAAATAAACATAATCAAGCAAAACAAATTCCCATATTTCCCATGACCAGAAATGTGTGTCTCAGTCTGCTTAAGTCAGTCCTATCACTTCTCAGTTTGGAGTTGGTGAACAGTTTTCATCACTGATTGTTTGCAACCATAGTCAGAATTCTTAAATCTTTTAAACATTATTTCTTTTCCACAAAATTATTGTTAAGAGTATAAATTGTTGGGGCAGCTAGGTGGTGCAGTGGATAAAGCACCAGCCCTGGAGTCAGGAGTACCTGGGTTCAAATCCGTTCTCAGACACTTAACAATTACCTAGCTGTGTGGCCCTGGACAAGCCACTTAACCCCATTTGCCTTGCAAAAACATAAAAAAAAAAGAGTATAAATTGTTCTCCTTGGTTTTATTCACTTAGCTCTACATTAATTCACACAAATCTTTCAAAGTTTCTCTTAAACTATCTCTGAATATTTCTTACAATTTAATTGCATTCTATTGTATTAATATACCACTATAATTTGTTTAACCATTCTCTAATTGAGACAGTTCTTTAATTTCTAGTTCTTCGCTTATTAAAAAAAAGCTATTATATAAGAATTTCCTTGCATAAAAGGCCTTTTTCTCTTTCTGTATCTCTTTGAAGTATAAACCTAAGAAGGATGCCTTTTGTTCAAAGCCCATGCACATTTATTGACTTTTTGGCATAGTTCCAAATTGTTTTCCAGACTACCTAGACCTGTTCACCATTCCACTAGCAGTGCTTCAGTGTCCCTGTTTTCCCACAGCTTCTCCAGCCTTTCTCTTTTCAGTTTTTTTTTTTGTCAACTTTTCCCATCTAATGGGTGTGACATGAACCCTCAGAATTACTTTAATTTGCTTTTCTCTCTTTATCTCTTAATAATTTATCCATATAGCTGTAGAAAACTGTTCTTTGACCATTTATCAGTTATCAGACTCCCCACATTTTAAGCCTTACAAACTTCTAGAATTTAAAAAAAAAAACCATTTTTTTTCTAAGTTATTCCCTTAAAATCTACCTTGGATTTGTGAATCTCTTTACTACTGTGCAATTTGGTCATGTTGCCATTGTAACCAGGTTCTAAAGCTGTTTGCAAACTTCAGAATTACAAATTGATAATCAGGAAAATAATTTTTATTTTCATTAATGTCTTAATATCTGATTGATATTGTGTAGCCAAATTTTTCTCTATAGAGATGAAGCTTCCTCCATAACCTCACTCCTACAGAATCTAGCATGTCCAGAGTTACAGTGTGAGAATTATCATGTAACCAACTTTTGGACTCCTTTATGAAAAATTCTTTTGGGTTTCTAAGGTTTATTTATAAAATGACAAAGCACATTGTAGGTACCAAAATACATTGCCCAAGAGACCACTCAAGGACACACATAAAACCACTTCACTATGACCCACATACATGAGGCCCTTTTCCACACAGGTAGTTAAGACTCCATGTCCCTATCATAGAAAACTGTAGAAGGAATCCTTAGTGCTGAAGCTTGTGAATACCCATAGGGTATTGTGTAAGACAAGAAGTAACATAAAAATATTCTTACAAGTAATAAATACTTGCTTGATATTTGCTGAGAACCTCCAGTATGCTAGGCATCTTCTAAAACAGAAAATTGGATGCTCTCCCCACCACCTGGACTTAATTATTTTCAGGTACTGCCCTGCCTTTCACTCATCCAGCATTAGCTGTGGCATAAACTATGGAGAAGAGGAGAATGCAGTATTACTAACAGTGTTTATATTCAGACATTCTAACCACAATCACTTGACACTCAGACCCAATGATATAATGTAAAATAGATCCCTTGAATCATAGTAAATACACAATAAATCTTTTATAATTAAGTCATGTTGGAAAAACTGTTGTATAATATGTTGTGTGACATTCAGCTGCAATTTCTCATATTTTGCCTTCCCAGTTTCATCACACAATTCATCCCAGAGATCCCCTTTTTTAAAAAATAAAATGAATTTTCTTTGTTTTAAAATACCTAAAATCATTACTTTTCCTATTAATATTTTGAGTTTTTCCTTTGACATATATCAAATTATGCACACATTCAGTTAATGCCTCTTTGTATATCTTTCCCATCTGTTGCTCCCCATGGTATATAAACAGATGTTTAATAAAAAAAAAATCCATTTAGTAGCCATTCAATTATTAGTTCCAAATAAAGTAAGAAAAGATTTATTTTAGCTTTATTTAATTTCCTTTTTCTGTAATGCAATTATTCCTGTTTGTCAGCTGGTAATTGAAAACTAAAAAATTGAGATATAATTCACCAGAGAGGTGAATAAACTATAAGAGATCCCCTCCTCTCTCCCTATTCCACTCCCCTTCCCCCCCCAAGCTTTCCAAAATAGAGAGGTTTATTACTGTTGTTACTATCTCCCAAATGGAATATAGCTATAATTTTAATTCTGTGTTTTCTATTTTGTATTTGAATTTTCTTTGTAAAAATTGCTCTTAACAAATGACTTCATATACCTGATAAAAATTTAATCATTCCGTTCACTTCTAAAGTTATCTATACAAATGTAATGAAATGTCTTATTTCCCAAATAAGATTAGTTAATCAGATATCCAATAAGTATGTATTTATTAAGTACCAACTACATGCCAGGAACTAGATTATCTGAATCTAAGGAGACAAAGACCATAACAAGATAGTCCTTGTCTTCAGTGTACTAACATTCTTTTAATAGCAGTGGTAAAGGATTATGTGGCCCCTGAACTTGGCCCATATATGGCCCATGGTTTTCACAAGCTTTTTGATAAACTCATGACTTCCTTTTTTTGAACTTAGAAAAAGGGAGGTGAGAATTAAATTTCCTGTATTTTTTTCACTTTTTTCCTAGCTGATTTAATTTGTCTTTTATACCCTAGTTTGTTCACTTATTTGTTTATCCTTTTATTGACATAGGGACACATACATTCTAAATGATTCTTTAATGTAAAAATTAAAGACAAACTGAAGATTACAATAACTATTTAGAAAAATTATCCTTTTCTATTGAGCTATGAAATTTGCCTTTGTCTTTTTTCCTTTTCAAATTTATCTCTTGTGATACATACCATATACCATCACAATCTTTCAGTAGCTGGTACACTTTGTAAATGAATTTAATTTTTGTAATTTGGCAGGTAAATATGCTATGCGAGACCTGGTAAATCGTCTGCCAGGAGGCAATGGTCCAAGCATCTTGTCTGATGAGACCATGGCAGCAATCTGCTGTGCTCTGCATGAGGTCACCAGTAAAAACATGGAGAATGCCAAAGCCCTGGCTGACACTGGAGGGATCGAGAAACTAGTGAACATAACCAAAGGGAGAGGGGACAGGCAAGTGTTCTGTCCTGAGGAGCTGCCACTGGGAGGACACTGCTCCTCTCCTCACCAGGAGAAGGCATCTTCATAAAGAATGAATTTCCTCTAAAAAAGCTGTCTCTCTCCATTCCTTACAAACTGATAAACTTCCCCAGTTTTCCACAGCTGCAGCCTGCTTTGTTGATAGAGCCGAGTCTGGCATGTATTCCTTTTTCTGTTTTTATTTTTGTACAACACCTGCTCCTCTCTTGTCCACACCACCATTTCTGAAGTGCTGTGTTCCTGTAGGGCAGGATAAGCCATTGCTTGAACCTCCTGGAACAAGAAGCATAAGCTTAAAATAGAATATTAAAACCAATCTAGATTATGCCGTTTCCACTCTTCATTTGCTCTTTTTTCCAGGATAGGTGACTGACTATAATTTTTTAGAAATAGTATATTTTGCCTCAAAATTCTACTTTGAACTGCATAATATAGTATTAAAATAGTTTATCTTAGCCATGTTGATTATATAGTATCTAGAAGCTCCCTTTCTTAGTTTGTATAGTATCTCTTTGACGCAAGTTGAAACCAAATTAAGCAAGTAGCAGAAGGAAATATTAGATCATCAGTAGCACAAAGAATATTTTGGAAAGAGCTGTGCAATGATCAAGGTTGAATTCCTCCAAAGAAATGGCAGGTTGAGAAGCCTGGGCATCTCCTAAACCATGATGATAAATGAGCCCCTCAAAAGAGCAGAATAACTGTCACTGTGAAATAGGTAGCATCCTAAAATATAACTAACTTACTCTAAGCCTACCTCCTAACATTACCCCACATCAAAACTTCATAATGGCATTAATGCAAGTACCAACCTAAGAGATACATAACAAAATGAAGATTCCCCTTTGGTGGAGACTGCAATTAGACTTCAGTATTTGTCCTGAACAGAATAGGCAAGACTGAAGTGATACCAGTAATTTTAAGGGGTATCCATCCATCTTCCTCTTCTCTATCCCCTTGAGATTATAAATCAAATGAAGCAAAATGTTGCTACATTCAACTGAGTTTGAAGAATTGGGCCAGGAGAAGGTATATAATTATTTATAGTATGAAAAAAAAGAACCCTCCCCCCCCCCCAATCCAAGGACCTGACATGAATACCGAAGGATATGTGCAAGAGCAGATCATATTCATCACTGACTAAGTCAGAAATATAAAGGAAATTATGGTAAGCATGGAGTAGATATTACTATATAGTCTTTTTTAAAAAAAAAAAAGCTTAAGCTTTTGAAACAAGTTTTTTTAAGATTCAGAGATTTCTCTAATATATGTAAAGTAACATGATGCATTTGAACCAAATGCTCCCCTTACTTCTGATCCTAAACCTATAAAATTCTTGCTTGAAGAGGTATTTGTAGAAATTTCAATAGACATAATAATAATAACAAAGATTTATATAGCACTTACTAAGTGCTACATGCTTTTAACAGCTATTCTATCATTGAAGTCAGAACAATCCAGAGAGGCAATTTTATTATCCCCATTTTGTAGATAAGAAAACTGAGGCAAGTGGTTTACCCAGGATCACACTCTCCCTGATTCTAATCCAAATTCCACCTAAACTGTCCCATTGATGAGAACATCATTATCACACTACCAGCTAAATGTCAATCAATTTTGTCCTTAAAGGACCTGAGATCTATTGTTATAGTGAAACTAAGACTATAGGTAGAAAAAGTAACTTAAATAATGTGATAGAAAGTCTTTTATCAGAAAACATCTTCCCAATGATTTGTCTGGAATACTTGTAATATATCTTATTTGTATTAACTCCCTCTAGGATCCATTTTTTAATATAAATTAAATCTTCACAAAATGAATAATCCTAATTAAGTCAATAATTTAGTTAGGAATTTTATTTTAATTTTTTTTTTTTTAAGAATGATTGAGGGCGGCTAGGTGACGGAGTGGATAAAGCACCGGCCCTGGAGTCAGGAGTACCTAGGTTCAAATCCAGTCTCAGACACTTAATAATTACCTAGCTGTGTGGCCTTGGGCAAGCCACTTAACTCCATTTGCCTTGCAAAAACGTGAAGAAGAAAAAAAAGAATGAGCTAGAAGCAGCTAAGTGGTGCAGTGATAGAGCACAGTTCCTGGAGTCAGGAGGGCCTGAGTTCAAATTCGACCTCAGACACTTATTAATTACCTAGCCGTTTGATATCAGGCAAGTCACTTAACCCCACTGCCTTGGAAAAAATAAAAGAAAAATGATTGAGCAACCATGGTGTAGAGAACTACAAAATTTGCCCACTTCATAGTACCGCCATGAGCCAGACCTGAATAAGCCTTTTAAGATGGCTCTTCCCTATATACTGAAATGAGAAATATGGAAAACAACCACTTTATAGTCATTTCTCCCCTTGTGACTCCATTTTGTTACTAGAACAGGTGTGGGGATTTGACCAAAATGGTAAGAATTAGGAAAAGAATTAGACTTGTTCTGTTTGGTTTCCCAAAGGAAAAATATGCTAAAATTAAGAACTATGCAAAAAGGAAACAATGTTCAGGAGCAAGTGAGTTACCTGTATTGGTTCCCAAATGAAGTTTGAATAACCAGCTACATTGTAGTAAAGCACCTGGATTAAACTAGATGGCCTCTGAAGTCCCTTCTAACTCTAAAATTCTTATTCTCCCACAATCAAGTGGTTATATGTAAAACCAAATTTTGTATGCAAAAATGAACTCTCAAAAAAGTATTTACATGCTTGAATTCTGAATTCCTAAATAGCTATTGTCCAGACTGTCAGTTTTCCTTGATATCATCATTGAGTCCTTCATGGACCTTTCTTCCATCTCTTCCATCATAGAAGGCTATCCATAGAGCTAGTGAAGTATTAACAGGAGTAATAACCCTAGTTTCTTTTGTCTTCAAAGCTCAGGTGGCCTGTAGACCAGCATGTCGGAGGGAGGTGGTAGTTAATAACAAAAACAGATCTTGAAAAGATGTGTGACTGAGGAAACATTCCCTCTGCATTGGTTAATCCATATTTGGCAGGCTTGAGGCATGCTATGAAAAGCTAATTGCCCTTTCTTTTCACTTCTGCATTTTCCTCCCCTAAAGCTTGAGGGTGACCAATTCCTAAACTCTAAATTGCATTGATCATTTTTCTAAATGTGCTAGAGTTCATAGAAAGGTGACCACCTATCCTCTTATTTGTGAACTGAATCCTGTTAAGTGGAGTCTGATATTTTTCTGTTCAGATTGTTTCAGAGAACCTGAATTCATTACCCTAACTCTCTCCTACATAGATCATCCCTGAAAGTGGTGAAAGCGGCAGCCCAGGTATTGAATACCTTATGGCAGTATCGGGACTTGCGGAGCATTTATAAAAAGGTGAAGTACAAGGATGTTCTGACATAATTAGCATTTTTTCAAAACACATTCCCTAATAATTTATTATTAAAAAAGTCTTGATCAGTTTAAAAGGTTTTTTTTCTCTTTTAACACTACAGGATGGATGGAATCAAAATCATTTTATTACACCTGTATCAACATTAGAGCGTGAAAGATTCAAATCACATCCTTCCCTCTCAACTACCAACCAACAGATGTCACCTGTCATTCAATCAGGTTAGTGGGAAACAAGTCCTTAATATATTTGCTTCCGTCCCACCTGCCATTTTTTTCTTTGGCTGGATAAGACTGTGTATGCCTGCTTCAGAACCTACTATTCCTAGTCCTTGAACAGAGAACTTTACTAACTCTTAACTTCATTTGTCACTAGAAATTGTATAGATTTGCTCTTTGCCTTATTCTTTAAAGCAGCGGTTCTTTATTTAGGGTCCAGAAACTTAATGATGGTGCTTTTTCTTTTGGGGAGGGATAGGGAAGTAAAATATTTTATTGTGCATGTATGGTTTTAAAGGAGTTAGCCCATATAACTATAAAAAAATTAAACTATAGCAACAGACTGGAGAAAGAAGCTAGGCCTCTTCAATTGAAGGAAAGTACAATAATTACCTTTTCTTAGAGAAACAATGTTCTTCTCTAGTATATACCTTTTTGTTGCCAGGGAGAATGATTATAGTTTTTCTATTCACTTAATCCCCACCTCTATAGGTAGTAAGAATTTTAAAACTTCTATTTTAATATAATTAGTGATTCTCTGTATTTGATTTTATGTTTTTTAAAACAGTGTTCTGAGGAGTTCATATGTTTCTCCAGGCTACTAAGGATGTCTATCTCACACACACACACACACACACACACACACACACACACACACACCTCCTTCCTGAGTTCCCAAAGTTTAGCCTGAGGCAACTTTGCATTCTCAAAAAGGCTTTGCTTTCTTCAGGGAATGAGAGGAGCTGTTAGGTGAGATTCCAGAAGGTGTTTGTGTTTGTACAGGCACCTAGTAGGACTCATAAGCAAATAATTTTTGATTCCAATATTTATCATTCTTTAGTAACTCAAGTACTAGGTTTTTTAGTTCTTAAACTTGCTTATGAGCCCAATGATAGCTTAGCAGGCACTTTTCCTTGTGCTGGTCCCATCCTAAACCAAAGATTAAAAATTTGGCATTGCTTATCTGCAATGAATGCAAATCCACCCCAAGTGAATTTAAGTTTTGCTCCTAATTATGTTCCTTCTCTTCTAGAACATATGTCTCTGTTAGTCATATCCAGACAAATACAATTCACTACAAAATTAGTGTTGCCAAGGATTATGATGCATTAATATCAGAGATTATCCTTGGCCATGTTAGCAAATAATTAATTATAGTTACACTGAAAGCATGATGAGTTTAAAAATGGAGGGGAAAAAGAGTTATGTAGAAATTTCTCATTCAGATTTGAATTATTCCCCCTAACTCCTCAAAAAAATATAAAGGTATAGGTAGGGACTTTTTCCTATAATTAAATATGTTAATCTTAATAAAGTAGGCTTCTAAATACTTTTAAAGATCACATCTTTCCATTTTCAACAGGGTCTCTCAATTGACCCTAGAACTTAAGGTTGAGTGCAACTTAAATCATTCTAAAATCTCTGTGCTTCTCATTGTAATCAGTCCATTTTACAGTGGGAGTGTGGGGGGTGGGTGCAGTATGTTTGGTATAATTAGAAAGTGAGCATACTGTATCTCTCCTTTATGCAGAAATTCAACAATTATATGTCTCAGTGTCTTACAGTTTCAAAAGCAACTGAAATGAAATCATAAAATAGCAAATATAACCTTTGACTAGTGAATATATCTTATTTACCTAATTTTGAAAGCCTCTTTTGGGCCACTACTACACTTCATTTGCGAATTGTCCATTTCATCATATTAAATTTTATATCAGGGAAGTTTATAATCTAAGATAATATGAAGTGCTAGCTCTACTAGCAAACTGTCTGCCCAAACTCTGAGGTTAGTTCCATTTGGCACTAATTGTATTTTGCTTCTTGTCTTCTTAAATGCTTGACCTCTCTTGCATTTCACAGCACCTTTCAGCTCTAATTTTATTATCAAAACTGCTGGGATATTTCTAATCACTGACCTTTATTTTTCCTGGAAGGGTTTTACTGAGCCACTAACAGTCTTCTTCCTTCCTTCTCTCTTTCTTCCTCTTGTTTCCCTTCTCTTCAGTTGGCAGCACATCTTCATCACCAGCACTGTTAGGAATTAGAGAACCTCGCTCTGAGTATGATAGGACACAGCCATCTATGCAGTATTACAATAGCCAAGGTGATGTCATACATAAAGGCATATATGCTGGTAAGATACCAGTTAGGTGTATGATGCATTCTTTTGCAATGCTGTGTATTTCTAAATATATACTCCATATGGGAAGCTATAACATGAGTTATTTGAGAAGTCATTCACTCCTGTATTGAAATATTTCCTCAACAGCAACAAAGAGATAATCAGTCCCGTGTTCCATTTGCATCTGCTACTTCCCACTTTCCTGACTATTACCTGCTCTTTTTGAGATTTTAAATAAAATGGACTAATTTAGTAAAAATCAGGGCCACCATTGGCTGCAAAAGGATTTTATGTAAGTTAAAAAGATGCATGTATTTAAATGGGAAAATGAGCAATAACTACCCTGTGATACTTATGTTTTTACTTTTTTCCCCACTTTTAAGGTCACTTTATTTTGTTTTCCTGTGTGTATCAAAACTCTACTTTCTTTATAACTTTTCTTTAATTATATTTTGGAGTGACAGAGCTCCAAAATTCATGAATAAGAAAGAGAAGGATGTGTGTCTTTGTAGAGAAACAGACTCAGAAGATAGTAAAATGTATCTCTCCCATGAGACTGATAACTTTAAATGGATAAAATACTATTGTGTTAAATTAATGTTTTCATGCCTTATATATAAAGTTTTTACATAGAATTTATTTGAGAATCTGGCCTTGAATAGTTATAAACATTTCATATTATTCACATTTTCGACTGTCTTGTAAATTATATTAACCTATCAAATAAAGCAGAGTGAGCCACAAAAGGGGGAGGGGAAGGGACCTTCATGTTGAAAAAGCCTATTTATTAAAAAGAAATAAATATAAAGCTGGTGGCAGCTTAACTACTGCTGGGGGAGTAATCTCACTTGGTCTGTTGTCTTTTAAATTGTGATTTCACACAACTGTTTACTAATCATGTATTGTTACTATGGCGATTAATAGCTACATAACATTGCAGTTGCTATATTTCAAACATAAACCTCTTTCCAAGGAAATGCACATTAAAAACCTGTATTTGTTATTTGAGATTTTCTGCAGCTTGCTTTATTTTAAAGATCCTTTCCATCTTGCAAACCCTTCTAATTTTTCTATTTGTATTTTCTTTTATTTGCATCAATAAACTAATTTGTCCCAGGTATGTTTTATTTTTTCTCATTTTGTTTTGAATCTATATTAGCATTAAAAAATAGAGGAAAGACAGCTAATTACAGTATCAGAATTCTTCTCATGGACCCTCCCAGGAACAAATCCCTAATTTGCCTGTTTCTTGTGATTACAAACAGGCATTTGGATTTTCAGGAAAAATGTCACGTGTTTATTTATGTCTTCTAAATTAACCCCTTTGAACTCATGTTACTCCTTCTCTCTCTTTACTGGAGTATTAACTCAAACTGATATTTTGGAGACATTAAGCTTGGCATTATATTTCTCTTCTTTTCCTTAATGATTTATCTTAGAAATCCTAGAAAGACAAATGTTGATCCTGTTTCCATCATAAGATGTCCTTCTCTAGCCCAAGTGTCAAAACCTCAGCCCAAGAACCAAGCAAAAAAGATCATTCACATGGAACTGCCAATGTTTAAAAAGATTGAATCACACCTCAACCATGGGGCTAAAACGTTGTGCTTGCTGCTCATCAGCTAAGGAGAATTTTATAAATTCTATATTGGCATAACTTCCGTTAGCAATTTCCATTAGCAATACAAAAGTATAAAAGAGGTAATTGTTTGCTGTAATCATTAGTCCTTGATGGTTCATAAGAAAGTGGAGGCCAAATTAAGTCTCTGATTCGAAGATGCTCACTCTTATTAACCTGAAAGGGCTATAGAGAAGATCGGGTCTTATCCAGGACCTCATTGGCCATAGTCTAGTCAAACTGCAGAGGCTAATGAATCTAAGTGATGAAGCACTAGTTTTAACTTCATAAAATATTTTCTTACAGGCTCCAGCAAACCTTCACCAATTTACATCAGTTCCTATTCCTCACCAGCAAGAGAACAAAATAGACGGCTACAGGTGAATTTGCAATCTCATTTTAAAAGAATGCTGATAGCAGGGATCAACAACACATAAAAATCTTTACGCTAAGCTAACACCACTTAGTAGAAACCTTTTCACTTGATATCAGCTGCTTGAGCAGATTTCTTTTCCAAAGCATTTTCAGATCCTTGAGTTTGAGATTGATATTAACAATACTACATGTATGATGGAAAGCAACCCACTCATTGCTTTCCTAATCCAATTTGAGAAGTCTTTAAAAATACTGAAGATTCATTTATCCTACAATAACCTTTCCCTGCCTATTTTTCATCTAAGCTTGAAAGTCTTTTCCTTCCTCCTCTATGTGGGGAAGAGCTGGGGGCCACATCATTTTCTGACCTCATTATTCACTTCTGTGAAAGCACTCTCCTCCTCTGTAGTGGATTTCTCTACAGCTTTCCTGGCTAATTGCTGTATGGGACATAGAACCCCTGACTGCTCTAGGTTAGTTACTGAAGCCAAGATTGAGTTAGTCCCTGCTGTGTTGCTGAAGTAGGAATTAAAGGACATTGATAAACTTGGCTCTCTCTTTTAATGATGTGTTGTTTTTCCTTCTGTCTCTGAGGCCATAATCTTGTAAACAACTTGAGGTTTTTCTTGAGCCGGTAAAGGATTATTCTATAATCCACCAGAAGTCATCTAATTCATCTTGTTACCCTGCAGTACAATCTAAGCAAAAACAATACCCCCTAACAAAAAAATAAAATTCTAGCTAAGAACGTTCCACATCTCTTATTTCACAACTCACCACCAAAGAAGGTTTTCTTCATCTACCCTGAACCAATCATAACTATTGGGGGGGGGGGGGCATGGAGAGGGTATTGGGTTGTTTTTTTAATGGACTTTAAGAATCGTATCTCTAACAAGCTGAAAAGGAAGAGTTTAGAAATGATGTCTGTAATAATGGGAGATTTAATTCTATATTATGGTATTTGACATTATATGTTCTAATTTGTTAAATGTTACAAAGTAACAAGGAATTGACAGTGATGAAAAAATGAAAGTAACTGAACCATCAAGCCTATTTTTGTTTTTTGAAACCAATTAAGAAAAAAATAGAATGATTTTGTTTAAAGTACTAAAAGGCAACATGTTATTGCACTTTTATTGTCATGTCCTTTCCCCTGACCAAATATAGTCTCAACCTTTTCAATATGTATGTTAGCGTTCATGCCTTTTCTGCTCTATCCTTATTACCTTTTAATCTTACTTCTCCCTTAACTAAAGATTATCTCTCTGCTTCTGTAATTCTTATTCAAAGCAGAATTTCAAAAGCATTTATCCAACTGTTCACCAAAATGATCAGAGAACTTAAAGTTAAAAAATTATTTCCAAGTGATCTTGTACAAAGCATATAATTAACAGGCAAAGTCCTGACAGATGAGAAAAAATATGCAAAATCTTTTTGGCGGGGAGGGGGTTGCAAGGCAGCGGGATTAAGCGACTTGCCCAAGGTCACATAGCTAGGGTAATTATTAAGTGTCTGAGGTCAGATTTGAATTCAGGTCCTCCTGACTCCAGGGCCGGTGCACTGTGCCACCTGGCTGCCCCCAGAATGTGCAAAATTTGAACCCTCTTTTTCATGGATGATCATCCAAATGCAAAGTCTCTGATATCTGGGCTTCTCACAACCCCCTGATTATATTTCTATTTTATGTCATCAAGTGACAGTTGTTTATTCACCTGAACGTTTAAAGCTGGTGGGGGTTTGGAGTTTACAAAAAAGTTTAAAGCCCTCTAATAACTGTACTGGGTTCTCCATGATCTATTTTTTCAATATATGTCCATGAATTACTGTTCTAGACATTTTTTAAAAGGGAACACTCATGTTTTTCCTTAAATTCACATTTCAAAAGATTACTTTTATTTATTTTTTTCATTTTATCAACAGCATCCACAGCTATATTATAGTCAAGATGACTCCAACAGAAAGAACTTTGATGCATACAGATTGTATTTGCAGTCTCCTCATAGCTATGAAGACCCTTATTTTGACGATCGAGTTCACTTTCCACCTTCTACTGATTATTCAACACAGTATGGACTGAAATCCACAACGAATTATGTAGACTTTTATTCTACTAGACGACCTTCTTATAGAGCAGAACAGTACCCAGGGTCACCAGACTCCTGGGTGTAGCAACAAAAAACTCAGTAGAGGAACTCTTTTCTTCTTTAACCTTGTTTCGGTTGAGATGGAGAGATGTGTTTGCTGATTTGATGGTGAAACATGCAAGTGAAATGGAGGGAACAAGAGAAGAAGCGTTTTTTTTTCTTTGAAGAATTTTTGGGAAAGTGAGGAAAGCATTGGAAGAGAACTTTTATATCTGCTTAGGTATTAGATCTAATTACTTATAGTTCCTGTAGTGTGGTGAAGGTGTGGGCAATGTGATGAAAGGTTTGAGAAATGGGTCAAATGAATTGGGAGAGTGTGTAGATCAAATCAAATTACAGATGATTTTTATGTGAATAAAGTCTTGTTCTGATAGTTTGTACAGAAAAATAAAATAAAATGGATGCCCTTCTTGTTTTATTGCTCTTACTAAATGTCAAGATTGTATGCTATTATGTCTTGTAAATTTCTTTTGTTGGTGTAAATATGGAAATGCCACATTGGTTAAAAGTGCCATCATTTGTAATGCAGTGTGTCATTTTAAAAGATTTGAAAAGCTAACAATTAAAAAACAAATGGGAGACCCACAAAACTATTATCAATTTTAAAAATACCATTCTTTTTGTTTTTAAAATGAATAGTGTAATTTGGAAGCACAAAGTCCAATCCAGTATAACAATGCCGTTCCCATTCCCTGCCTCTTTCATAGGACACTTCACTGCCATTTTCTATGCACATGGAAGAAAAATAAATGTGGAAGTTTCATCCATGGAAAAGTGTTCCCTGCTCATTTTTTCTGTATGTAATACGGAGAAACAAATTTAATAAATGTGAAATCTAATTGCATGTTGTAAGCAGCTTAAATATATTAAATCATTTTTACTTTTTTTCCTAATTTTATCCAGTTAAACATTTTCATCCCTGATTGGCAACATCAAAGAATGATGCCTCACTATATTTTCTATTTAATGCTTTTCACTGAAAAACTGTAAGGAATTTCATGTACTCTAAGGTTCTATCATCTTTTAATTTGATTACCTATGTAATAGGCAAACTATCTTTTCTCTCTACCCTCCTCTCCATTCTAAGAAACTAGATGGAGCTAACAACCCGACTTCAATCAGTTGGTGTAGATTCTATGTGGCTCATTTGTAATAAGGCTTAAGTCAAAAGAGAATGGCATGAGAATTTCTGTTGTACTAATGAATTTTAAAACCCCCAAACTCCCAGTCATTTTGATGAATGATATCATTTAATGCACCTTTATTGGAATTCCTCAAGAAAAGGTTGAAAAGAAGAATGCCATGAAGGGGTTTTATCCCTAAAGATTCAGAAGAGTAGCCATACACAGTTCACTGCTTCCTTTAGATCAGTGATGGGAAAGAAGTATCATCTGACCCAGTCTCAGTAGTAGAACTCTATCGCCTTGAGAGTTCTGCCACCAAACTCAAGTCAAGCCAAATTTCTACATTTTATATGGGTAATTTGTACCTTAGAAACTCAGCAAGGAAATCATGTAAGTGTACTGTTTAATCACTGTGTACATAATTTGTGACTATGCCTATAAAGAAACACAAAAGGAAAATACTTTTCTGAGAAACTATTCTTAGGAACTCTACTTGAATCTTGTCTCGAGAAATATAAATTAAAATTTGAATTCATTGAGATTTAGTCATGGCTACTGTGGAGTGTTGGGGGGCAAGAAAGGGAACAGAAAAATCATACCCAAAAACACCTTCCTGAGGTAAGTAAGCCTTTAGAACCTTGTAACAAAAAAACTGAAGTGGAGTGAAAATATTAATTTTATTAGAAAGAATTTGCCAAATACTCTTGAAAAATGTAAATATAAGCCTACTTTCCAGACTTCACTGAGCCATCTTTGATAAGCATAGTTCAGAAAGAACTTTCCAGATGCCAACCTTAGTTATTTTTGCTGAGGAAGATTACTAGCTTAATCCCTGAACAACCTTTGGTTTTCATCTAGTGATGAACATTTTTTGTCTCTGAGTGGAAGCTGAGCTCCATTACTTGGGAAAACCAGAAAAGAAAGGATCCCACCTATGCCTGTAGCTCATTATATTCAGTTAAATCATTCTTCCTTTCGATGACCTCATGGACTTTATTATCACACTTGAAAAACTATCTCTGGTTGTATAATCATTGTCATAGTCACTCCCTAACAACTGAGGTCTACAGATGGCCTCGTTTTATTAGCAAGGGGGAAGTTATTTTACAGAAACATTTAACAGGCTAAGAATGTTATCTTGAACTTCTCCCCCACAATCGTAGCAAATTCAACTCAAACCTATGTTAAGCACCATACATAACAATGTATCATGCTAGATCCTTGAGGATATAAACTTGAAAAATTACCCAACACCTCTCCACCCCCATCAAGAAGCTTATAGTTTTAAAAAAGGTATGTGTACTAATTAGTATATACTACAAGGGAACTATCACTTTCAACTAGGGGAATCAAGGCTTCTTAAAGAGGTGACATCTCATCTGGACTGTTCAAGAAACAAAGTTCACAACAGACTAAGGAGTAGATCCACATCCCTAAATTAATAGGCAATTCGAATAAGTGGAGATGGGGAGGTAGTAGATTACATCATTAGAACAAAGGATAAGTAGGTTGGAGCTTTAAATGCTAAACTGAGGTATCTATTAGTAGTGAGCCACTAGAGGTTTCTAAGCAAGAGAATGAGTATCTGCAGGAAGAGATTTAGGTTCTTCCAATGACTATAAGCTGGAAGTGGAATACTTTGATCTCAGCTAATTTTTGTGCTTGAAAATTGAGTTTTATAAGCAAGATAATGATCATATAAGTTAACAAAAGCACCATTTCCCCTACCAAACCATTGCCAGGAAATAACCAAAATTAGAGAACTGAATTTTACCTTCCATTCTTTCTCACTTATTTGAGACAGTAATGTTAACAAATAGGCCTAAAATCTAAACAATTACTGAGAAGGGAAAATGTAATCTACTTGAGGGCAAAGACTTCTTCATTTTTGCCTTCCTGACTCCAACATGTAATAGGCACCACAGGAGGAAAAAATGAGGAAAAAATTGCAAAACAGACTGGTTAATCAGGTCTTGAATAAGTGAGTCAGCTGCTTTTCTGAGACAGGAATAAATGAAATTTGTTAATTAAAGGTGGAGTTATTCATCTTTCCCCTAAGGCAATCTCAGTGATATGGGGAATTCAACTTTTGACTTTTTTTTAATTTTATTTAAGGCAATGGGGTTAAATGACTTGCCCAAGGTCACACAGCTAGGCAATTATTAAGTGTCTGAGACCAGATTTGAACTCAGGTACTCCTGGGCCTGTGCTCTATCCACTGTGCCACCTAGTCGCCCCTTGAGATTTAAACTTTTGAAGAGAAATGTGAGCTGGGACTCATGGATAAAACTTAGCCAGAGTTACCTTTCTATATAAATCACATTACAAAGAACTATTAAAGAATTGAGTCAAAATCATTACAACTTTTTTCTTATATTAACACTCACTTTGTCAACAAGTCACTATATTAGGTTTATGAGAAAGAAGATTTTCAAAGTTATCAAAATAATGAGCCTTTGTGTTGGCAATTTTAACGGTCATTGTTCAGTTGTTGCTCCTGTTGTATTTTAAAGTATTATTTCTTAAAGTAATCAATAATGAGACTTTAAAGCCCATAGACCACAAAATCCAGCCAAAAAATAAATTCCTAATGTTACTTTGCTACCTCATTATCACATATCTTAAAAAGCTGAATTTTACTGATTCTGACATGTTAGAGCCCTTGATGGGAGTCAGAGAAAAGGACTTGAGTTTGTTGGGGTTTTTCTAATTTGTAAAAATGATTCATTAAAAAATAAGCAACTCCTTTATGACTTAACAATAGCCAACACCTGTAGAATAATAGTTCTCAAATTAATTTGGCCATGGTGAGACTTGAACACATGAATTCTGGCTGAGGAGCATGAGAGTTTATGAAATAGATTTTTCTTTTAGATGGAAGGGGCCAATGAAATTTAATAGCAAAACAAAGAAATTTGAGGTGCCACAGATCTGATGGAAATTCAGCAAAAGATAACTGCAACCTTAGACAAATCCTTTAACATCTCTGATAAAGATTGGCATTAAAAGAACATTTTGTTACATAGTTTCATTGTTTTAGAGTAGAAAACTTGCACTAGCATTGAAAATTTCTCACAGAAATCCCATTCACAATGCACGGAAGGCCAGTAGACAGAACGGTTTGGAAAACACAATTTTACCATATTTGATCAAGGTGTTACATATATATATATATATATATATATATATATATATATATATATAACCAAGTGAGCCAGTCATTCCTTCCACTAAAGAGAAAAATAACTAAAATATTCAAAATTTGAGAAAACAGTTATCAGGAAAGATAACCATGAATCAAGAAAAATGTTCACTTTAAAAACATTTCATACAAAAATATCAGATCTTAAAAAAAGGAAGTAAATTGGGGGTGATTATTTTTGTACTGAGGAACCTAACTGTATTTGAAACTTCTCTTGATGTACAAAAGTTAATTTACTTACACAATGCTTTAAAGAAATGCAACTTGCTTTACATGAGATATAACTTAAGAAATCATCATAAGCAACCCAGAGGTTAAGTAAATTGTACCAGGTCACACATAGTAATTTGTCAGGGCAAGAATTCTAACCTAGGTCCTCTGATTCTAAATCCAGTTTGGCAATGTTCTATTCACAATTTGAGAAGCATGTGCAAAAATGAACTTTAAAATAGTCACCAGAAATTTATTTAGAGCATGCTGTGACTAGAGAAGTTTGTGCCACCATTCTTTTGACCCAGTGAGCCAGTTAGAATTGTGGACAAGCATGGCAGCCAAGCCAAGGCCCACAGAACAAGTGCTTCAATGGCACTCGGAGTAAAGCACCAAAGAAGGGTTAACTGAAAAGATGGATCAGAAAACTCTGGGATTGAGAAATTAATAGATTTTAAAATGTTTCCTGGATGCAGAAAAGGCTTTGTATTAAATGGCAAATTTTGCTGCAGGTCAAGAAAATAACTGTTGGAGCTCAGATGAAATAGGGCAGTTTCTTCATTAGCGTGCAACTGTGTCTCCGTGGGAGAAACAAAAGATTCCAGTAATGACTGTTGTTTCATAGGCCCAATTTCTGCCTACTTTGCAAGGTCGCTGTTGTTTGCCAGTCTCCTTTCTAGGAGATAAGATGCAGCCATTAAGAAGCCGCCTGTAGAGAGCAACTTTAAGAAGTTAGTGCTTTGGGGTTCCTACTTTATTAAAACATTTCTATCAAACTGGTCCTATTTAGAACTATGCCTTTGCCAGTACCTACCACAGTTGTCACCTAAGTGATTGTCTAATAATAGGTTTGATTTTATTTCCTATCGTGCTTGGTGTGGTTGCTCACAATCATTCTAATGTATCTATCATTCAAGATGTTTGGAAACTTTTACTCTGTTCTTAACTATGGCTTGGGGGAGGAAGGGGGGGGGGAGCACATTCTATTTCTTCCAACTTGGAATTACAAGGTTCTACTATGAATTTTTGCAGCAACTATCATTTAATTATTAAAGCTCCATCCAGTGGTTAGAATTCTGATAATGAAGAGAGAGTTAATACTTCCTTGAGAAGTGGGTTTTAAAAATTATCCATTTTTACTGAATGGCAGTTCCTCAGAAGATTACATTTTCTCACCAGCAAATAAGAGCACTGCTTCCGACTTTAAAAATTTTGGCATCCTGCTTTCATCTTAGGAGGACAATTTTAACAAAGTGAAACTATTCCCTCTGGACTCCGTGGACAGACTTAGGACCCCACATCACAATCCAATCCATTTAGGTTTTTGAGTCCTCAATTCCATCACAAGGTCATTTTTCAAGAAAGAAAAGAGCCAACCCAAATGTGCATTTATGATATCATAAGGGAGGAAAGGCAAGTGCCAAAATAGCTTCTAAGGAAGGAATTTGACAAGTCCTTGATGAAATGCTTATTCAGTCAAACCTAGTAGCATTTCTATAGCTGAGAGCTTTGGGTCTAGCTGCCATCACTGGTTGATGGCTAAAATGGCTCTATGAATATAATCAAGCTCCCTTTGTCTTCCTCTGTATGAACCCACACAACCTCCCACCATCTGTGGGCCACCGACAATGAGTCAGCTGCAGGCAGAGCCAAACCAGTTGCCTGGAATTCAGGGGCTTTCTAGTGTAGCCCTACTTCCTCAGTAATCCACTTATCTAAGGTGGCCCTAATGCCAACATCCTCTTAGTTCAATGTTGGGGTGAAATGAGGTATTCACAAGTGATTGGACAAAAGGAAGTTTACTTTTTCCTCCAACTTTACCTAACAGAGAAAGGTTATACAACAAAAAAATACAGTGGGATCCCCCTTCATCTCCACATGGAAACATGTCTGATCAGTAGAGCAGAGAAATATGACTCATGGGCTTCAGAAATCCAAGTCCAAGTAGTCTAACTTGCATTAGCCTGAGACATTTTAGGCTCTGACCGAAGAAAAGCTATCCCAAGGGAAATTGAGGTGAACCATATAGGTCAATCCTATATAGGTCCTAAGATCTCCCTGCATTGTGGTTGAAACAAAAGAAGCTGTGTCAGAGAAATCCTGGTCCCATTCCACACCCCAAACCAAGACTTGAGATGGCATTGAATCATAGTGCAGGTTTTCTTAGATATGTAAGTTATAATAACTCTGATATTAAATTATTTAAAAACCTCGAGTTTGTTCTTAATGTTTATCAGAGGTTGGAGAATTGTTTTGGGCTCTTCCTTCATTTCTATCCTCTAGCATCCTGCTTTGAGGGTTCTTCTCTGTTCACTGAATGGCCCTCATCTCCCTTCTCCTATATCAGGTTTCATTTGAAACCTGATAAAAGAAGTCCATGAGACATCCTTTCCAAAAAAAGAGAATTCATTATTTCCCTCAAAACCCCTCTTTTCTTGCTTGCTTTTTCTATTTGAGGATATCATCATCCTTCTGGTGACTCAACCTTGCAGTCATTCTCAATTTTTCAATATTTCATACACTTCTCTCCACATCTAATAAATGGCCAAGTTTTATTAATTGTATCTCTTCCCATCATGTTTCATATCCATGTCCTTCACTCATATGGTTGATATTATAGTCTTACCTGAAATTTCATAGGAACCTCCCAACTGGTCCCTCCACCTTAAGACTCTCCCCATTTAATTCACTATCAATACAACCGCCAAAATATTGATCAAGAATGATGACCAATCACCTCTACAATAGAATGCAAAGTCCCCTGGTTTTGAAAGTCCTTTAAAAAATACCTTTGAATGTTTATTATTCATTAGTCTGCCTTATACACTCTACAAGCCAGTCTAACTAAACTAATTATTCTTCCACTGGGGGCAGAGCTCTGGGAAGAGCACTAAAAACTAGAAGTCAGGAATCCAGTTTTAGACACTGTGTGATCCTGGGCAAGTCACTTAACCTCTCTCTGCCTCTCTTCCCTATGCAAAATAGGGATAATAGCAGCATTTACCTTGCAAGGTTGTTGTGAGGATCAAATGAGATATTTATAAATGCTTTAGCATAGGGCCTGGCACATGGTAGACACTCTATAAAATGCTTACTCCTCCCTTCTTCCTTTCTCTCTTTCCTAAACATAACTCTTCAGCTATCATATCCATGCCACCAAGGGAGAGGGAGGAACATATTAGTAGAAGAAACCAAGTTATTGAAACAACTTTTGTGTACTGTTTATTCAACTTATAGGCTATCCTAGATTATTGCTTCTTCCCTTTTCCTCTTTTCTTTGTACATTATTGTTTTTCAGTCATTTCTGACTATTTATGATCCCATTTGGGGGTCTTTTTGATAAAAATACTGGAGTGATTTGTCGCTTCTATCTCCAGCTCATTTTATACGCAAAGCAGAGTTAAATGACTTACCCAGGGTCACACTGCTAGTAAATAAATGTCTGAGACCAGATTTAAACTCAGAAAAATGAGTCTTCCTAACTCCAGATCTGGCCTTCTATCCACCTAGCTGTTCCAAGCAGAACAACCACCCTTGCTAAAATAATTGACAGATCTGGATTCCTCCCCATCTCATACCTTTTCCTTCTTCCTCAAGAGCCTCTTAACAGAACCTATGAAAATTCAGCCCTCAGGAAGAAAACAGGTGAGAATAAGAAGGCTGAATGAATATTGAGAAAGTCCAATCGGCTATAAAATTTCTTGAAACTTCTATTTTTCAGACAGACTTCTTTACAGACTTTCTCCAGTTTGGCCCCCAAGCACATCTACATCCCCAGAATGGCACAGTTCAAACTATTCTGAAGAAGATTCAGTCCTCAGAAGATGGACCATCTCTGTCATAATCCTGGCAAAACTCTGGCCTAGGCTTCCAGGTGCCTAGAAGCTCAGGAGGAAAGAGTCTTGTTTTCCAAGTGTATGCTCCATAGGAAAACATGTTGACAGCAGTCAAACCACAGGGATCCTGAGCAAGGAGCACATACAGAATGAAGTTAACTCCCAACCTCCTGAGTCACAGGAACCTAAATCTTCTGTTTTCACTATCTATGGATTGACCTCCCACACCTCCTCAAATCATTCCATGTGGGATAAGGAAAAATAGCTTGTCTGCCCTTGTTAAAATAAATGACATCTTGGAAAGATATACTTGTGGTGTTTTATTTTTAAATAATCCCCATCAGGTGAGCAGCTCCTATCAATATCTGTTGTTGGAGAAGAGAATAAAGGCACCTATCACACTGACACTCCAAGCCTAAAACCTCTATTGAGGCCCAGTCCTCATTCTCAAGGGGTTGAGATAATCACTTAAATAGTTTCCTAAATAATCATGTCAAGATGCTTGTGGGAGAAGTTGGGGTAAATTATCATGGATTCATGGAAACAAAGTAAAGACTGACAGAGTGCATTCTGGGGGGGGGGGGAGCAAGATTGGAGGAAAAATGTAAAACTCAAATAATATCTTTAATAAAAAATAAACTTAAATTTAAAAAAAAAAAAGCTAGTTTGGGGTCAAGAGCCCAACTCTGGCCAAAATAACCCAAACTTTGTTGACCCTTGAAGCTGAAAGCTTCCACAGAACTCTGATTTGATAACACAACTGCATCATTCTTGGCCTCACTATTCCATAAACCCTGTTTTCTGATAAACCCTGTTTCTGAACTTCTTGACCTGGGTCACAACCTGCTGGTTTAATTTGTGCCCATAACAAAGTTACATCATTGTTTTTATCCTGTATGCTAATTTTGTGGTTTTCTTCTATAAGAACTGTTTAATGTTTTCAATAAATGGGCTCTGTCAGATGTCCTGATGGCACCCCCACCTAAAAAAAATTATCATGGATTCATGATAAATGAAGAAGTCCATCAGTCATAGCCTGAAGAAATAGCCTCGCTTTTTGTAGAAGAGATTTCAAAGCAGTAAGAAAAATAATAGGTAGAACCTCAAAGCCTTACATCCTGCATAGAGATAAGCAGTTTTTAAAATTGAAATTCTAATGCTGCAAACAAAAATATATTCCACTGAAGGAGAAAAGAGGGGAGGAGACATTTTTTAAAGGTGCTAATATGAATACTAAAGGAACTTATCAATTAACTTAAATTTTTAAGAGTTGCAGAAGATGGAAGCCGGGACTGGGAGTTGAGGACAAATTCAGAATGAAGTCGGGAAGACTAAAACTCAAGAGACTGATGATGCTGACAAATGCTAAGGACAAGAAAGTTCTCTATTTGGGTTGGGGAAGAGTAGGGGAAGAACAAGAAGAAGAAACAGGAATAATGGCTGATATTTATATAGCATTTTAAAGTTTACAAGGTACTTTGAATACATTACCCATTTGATCCTCACAACAACCTTCTAAGGTAAGTCAGTCAACTAACATTAATTAAATACCCATGAAGGGGCAAGTTACTTCATTAAAGTTCATTGACCTCACATAGATAACTTGGAGAATGGAATGGGGGTCAGTGTTAATATAATATACATGGTCAGTGCAGAGGGAATAGAGTAATTAGACAATGTATTTTTTCTCTTCAATATCTTTTTCTCCTTCAAGGGAATACTCCATGTGTCCATGAAGAAATCTTTCTTTTCATTTCATATGCTATGCTATTTAATTAAATATGTTTTGCTTTGTACTTATATGTTCTCTTTCTCTATAAAAGTAAATATATTGATAGGGACTCATGAGATTTTTTATGGCTGCTGAATTACAAAGGGCCTTCTGGGATCCCATAGGAGAGGAGACTTAGATACTATATGGTACTTTGCCAAATGAAATTAGCTTGTTGCCTTATACTGTTGCACTAAAGAGCCCCCTGTTAAACAGGATCCTGTCCAATGAATCTTCTAATTATATATGTTAAAATATTTTTCTGCTTGTCTAGTAGCCCCTTCCAGCTAGATGGATAAGAACAGCGATGAGGTGTTTTTCTATTGTTGTCATTTTTGTTTTTTTGAAATTAAAGGTCATTTTGACCATTCCTGGGACAAGCCTTTGGATTTAGCCTAATCAATCACCAGTAAGGATTTGGACCACCTTTCCAACCTAAATCTCATCAGATTTTTGTCCCCTTCTGCATCTCTTCCCACTTGTCCTACACTTACAAACAGTATTGCTCCAGGCCATTTTAGCAGCTCTGTGTGGAACCCCAAAACCTGGACCAGTGTTCAGCAAAGCTAGTCAGGAAGGCCTCAGAGGAGTAGGAGTTGTGAGTGAAGGAGGAGGCTGCCCTGAACTTCTATTTCTTAGAATCCTTTGTTATTTTGAAGTTGTTTATTTTCCATAATGAAATCTCCTGGGATGTGATGGGAAATGGTAATCCTTGTACCGGATGGGCATTGATCATTATCCTGGACCCTGACTTCCTGAAAGGTAAACACTCACAGCCAACATTTGAGAAGAGGGAAGTGGGTGTAACTCCAGGAATAAGAATTGCTGGGAAGAAATGTTCCTGGTAAATAGAGGCTAAGGGTGTGTATATATATATGTGAGAGTTGGAGGTCATAACTAAAACATCCATAAGCATAGCCATCAGATGTCCCAAAATCGACTTGTTACCTTCAGGGAGTCAGGAAAAGGAAATAACCTCTTTCCTTGAGTGATGCCTCCCAGAAAATATCAGCTTAAAAAAAAACAACTTTATTTCCACCTTGCTTGTTTTGCTGTTTCCCTTATTCTGACGTTGACCAAATTGGTGGGGAATCCTCTGGAGAGCTGAAGGTTGGAGAGGGAGGGTGAGAGAGTAAGTAGCTGAAGTAACTAGTTTGATCCTTAGACTGAAAGCAGTGAACCCACTCCCACCTGGCAATTATTCATCTCCCCATGCCTGACATTCCTATATTGGCCACTTTTTTGAGTTAGGACATTTAAGATTCTCAAAATGTAAATGTTTTGTGGGAGAAGCAAAACATTAAACCATAATCAGTCAAAAAATATGTGAGCTTTATCACACAGAGTTCTGCCACCTAAAAAACAGCAGTTATAATGAAGAGTTAGTAGATGTGACATCAGGAGGAACTTGTTCAAATCCCAGATCTGACATTTACTAGTGTGAACTGTGAATATGTGTGTGTGTGTGTGTGTGTGTGTGTGTGTATGTTGTGTGTGTATGTGTTTCATAGTTGATCGTCAAGCAATGTTACTCTTGCTCTGTACAATGTGCTCTTGGTTCTGTTCACTTCAGCTGACATCAGTTCCCGTAAATCTTTCCAGATTTTTCCTGAAATCCATCTTACAGCAGGGCTTCTTAATCTTTTTGTGTGACATAGGTCTCTCTGGTAGTAAGGAGAACACTATGGTACCCCTTTCTCAGTAAAGTGAATGCTATGGGATGACTTTCTCAGTACAGTGAATCCTATGGGACCCCTTTCTCAGAATCATGATTTTAAATGAGTAAAATAAAGGATATAGCATTACTAAGAAAACCTATTGAAATTCAGTTACGGAAAGATTAAGAAAAACAAACCATTGTTCTAAAATTCAGGATAATAAAATTTGATGGAAGGGAAGAGGGGTGTGGAAAGAGTCAGAAACTCACTGCAGGTAAGCTGGAAACAGGGAAAAGGGCCCTGAGAGTCAGAAAAAAACTGCAAAACAAGTGGGGAAAGGGACATGAACAGAAATGTCATCCTTACAATTTTGCCCTGGGCTGGCTTCAGGAAGAATTCTGCATTCTCCTTCCTTAACAGCTTTTGACAGTTCCTTAACACAGACCTCTGTTCACCTTGAGCTTAAAAAATGTGTCCAACTGACCCAATCTGACCTTCAGGCTAGACCAGGTTTAAAAAGACTTCTCCAGCTCTTATGGGGGATGTTTGCTCTGAGAAGAGGACAAATTAGACAAGATGGCAGCAGTCTCTTTCCAAGATCCTTTGGGTCTAATCCTATGCATTCCCTGAGGCAATACAACTTCCCAAAGATGCTAGACAAGCATTCTAACAGGGACATTTCAGAACTGCAGCAGAGGAAATAAGAAGAAAAAATTTGTCCCAGTGCTGTTCCTATCAGTAAGCAAAATTATTGAATTTTGTGCTGAGATTGTCCACCAAGCATGGTCTGACCTGAAACAGGAACACTTCTTGATTTTATAAGAGAATGTCTTGAACACACACACACACACACACACACACACACACACACACACAGAATCTCTTCTGACCCTGTTTTATTCCCACCCAACCACAACCAAGGAGGATTCCTCCTGCTGAGGGACCAGTCTGCTGAGTCCCAGCAGCTCACATCTGGCCATCCTCCAAAAGTTTTGTCACTCAACCCTAGGGACTTTACTGGACATTGGTAACTGGAGTCAGTCTGTCACTGCTGCTGTGTAGAACAAACCATGCCCAGCCCTGGGAGAAGGGTGGACCATACAAACCAAGCAAAATGGAGAATTCCAGGGTACTGTGAAAGCTTTTTGGTCTTAAAGAGAGATGCATTCTGCACTGGATATAGAGTCAAATGACTGGAGTAACTATACCACTTACTGGCTAGGTGACTGAACCCTTCCCCTCATCTATAAAGGGTCAACCTAGATACTTGAACTAGAATGAATGGGTCTGATACGAAGCTCAGGTCCAGTGAAGCAAACAAAGCGAGTGAAGCAAGGCATAAAGGAGTAGAAGGATATGGCTATTATGAGAAGAGAAAGATTAAAGGGGCCTGGGAGCCAAACTTTAGTCATAGAAAGGGTTACTGAAATAAAAACTAAAACAAAAAAAATAGAAATGGACTCATGAGCAAGATGCACTAATGGATTTTTCCATGAACTGGGTTTCTATAAAAGTTGCTTTTTTTGGTAAATCTAAGAAGCAAAGATCTGACAAAGAACAAGACCACTCTTTTTTTAACAGGTGTTTTCAATAGCTTCATCCTTTATTTCCATCATATAGAAAGGTAAAGGAAAGCTTTCAGACAAAGTAAGGGATCATTTTAAGTCATCAGAATGCATTTACAGCCTCATTTAGAATGAATAAGATTTGGGCAAGCTGTCATTCTCAGCAATAGAGCCTTGCTCTCTGCCTGTTATTTCCTAGTTCAGTTTACTGAGGAGCTGGGCTTGCTTCATTGAGCAGCTTAGGTATAATCACAAGGCAGCTAGGTAAAGTATGTAGCAGCCCAAGGTTACCACTGAAGCTGTATTTGCCTTCCCCAGCCTCAGCAAAGTACAGGGGGCCCCAGTGCTCAATTGCAATATGGGGTTCCTTCTTCTATGGCTCTCAACCCAAGGGGAGTTTGAAAGCTGACCACACGATTCAGTTATCTACTTCTCTGCAAACCTTGCTTTATGCTCCAGACATCATACCAAAATCCCATAAGGGAGAACTAAAAGAAACAAGATTTGGATAGGAGTCCTGACTTTGTATCTAGCACTTACAAGCTATGTGACCATCTATAAATCCCTTCACTTTGCTGAGCCTCATTTTCCTAAGTCTCAGTCTGCATACCAAATTTGATAGAATGAGATAAGTATCTAGCCTCAGTTTCCTCATCTATAAAATGAAAGAGTTGTATTAAATGACCTTCAAGGTCTCTTCCAGTTATAGAGTTATTTACTAGTTATACAGCATGGACAAGTTGCATAATTCTCCAGGCCTGAGTGTCTTCATCTGTAAAATAGAATTAATAATTTTACTAGCAACTTCACAAGGGAAAGTACTATATAAACACTGAAAATAACAAATGTTAGCAATTTATTTTTTCTTTCCTCAAATTCCAAGCTTCAGACTCTCTATGAGGAGATGGTCACACTTGTAACCACAGGGAATATTTTTTTTTTTTACTTCTCCCATCCCTACCACACAAAGCTCTTGCTAAAACAAAAACAAAAAACTTAAATCAAATAAAAACAAATGCTTAATAACTGAAAAATAAATAAAACTCTATCCTCTAATCCATTCTTTTGCCAGAATATTCAAGGAGAGGAAAAAAGTTTAATTATGGCTCTAAATGTACCTAACTTTAAAAGAATTAAAATGACCCAACTTAGTGAATCTAAAGACTTAAGAGTCCTACCATTCTTATTCCATTACCCAGTATTTTTAATAATAGTTTACTTTCTATAGCATTGTACAGTTTAGTAATCAATTAATTCCCTAACAGGGAAACAGAAGTATTCATCAAGGGGAAGTGAGACCCAGATTCCTAATTCCCAGTCTTTCCAGTATACCTCCTTGTCTTTTTAATGCTCATTATCAAAACTGAACCTTCCTAACCTTCTCCCTAGATTTGATCAAAATCCCTTAGCAGTCATTCATGATAAACAGTTGCTGCTGAGTCAAATCTAGCAGAACCCTAGGTGAGCCATAAAAACCGTTATGATCACTGTGATCAGCCACAGTGTTCCACATATTGAAGAGCAGTTAGGTACAGTGTAAAGACCCCTGGACAGGTCATCAGAGGATATGAGTTCAAATCCTAGCATTGCTACTTACTACCTGCATGGCTGTGGGTTAAGTGACTTTGAAAGTTTGAAAGGACCAATTGGGTGGAGCCATTGGTTGGGTGGAGCCACTTAGCCATCAATCTAATTAATGGTCTAGGGGAGGACCAGCCTTTAATTTCAACTGATCCAAAGCAGATTGCATTTCTACAGACGCAAATTCCTTAGCTGATGACTGTAAAAAGAGTCAGCATAGTGCAGTAGGAAAGCACTGGATTTTTAGTCCAAGAAGTTTGGTTGGAGTCCTGCTCTCCTACTTACTATCTTTGTGACCCTACTTAACCTCTCTGAGCCTCAGGTTCCTCAATATAAAATAAGGAATTGAACTCAATGACCTCAAAGTTTCCCTTCAGCTCTAAATCTATGACCTTGTGATCCTTTGACCACTCTGGACCTGTTTTTCTTCATCTGAAAAAATGAGGAGGCTAAACTAAATGATCTCTAAGGTCCCTTCCAGCTCCCAATGTATGCTCCCACCATAATATGACTATAATTCCACTGGGCAAACCCTTTGATAATGGTCATGATGATGGTTACTGTGAATAAATAGTAATGATCCAAGGAGAAAAATACCTCCATCCCTTTTACTGTGAGTGCCTTAGGGAACTAGCAGAATTAATCAATGAAGAAATATTTAATAATTGCTCACTGTGTATCAAACACTGAGAGATACAAATACAAAGAATGAAGCAATACTCAAAAAAGTTTCCACTCTCATAGAGGGGTAAAAGTGCATAGGATGTGCAAAATAAATTTAAATTAAATAGACACAAATCGAAGTGATTACTATAAATTACTTTGGGGAATCAGGAAAAGTCTTCATGTAAAAGATGGTATTGGATCTACAACTTGAAAGAAAAGAGTTGGAGGTAGAGATGAAGAGGAAGTAAGTACCTTCCAGGATGGGAAACAGCAATTACAAGGACATGGAGAAGAGAAATGAGTGTGATATATAAAGAAAAGACAAGAAGAGACCAGAGTGTATTGAAGAAGTGGCAAGAAACAATGCCCTGGCATCTGAACTCCAGATGAGAGTTCCTAGTTTAGAGGGAAGTCAAAAAAGGGGAGAAAGAAAGAATTCTTCCTACCCTCTTTGGAAAGGACACATGTTCTAGGTTGCTCTGTGCAAGCTAGACAAGAATTAACCTCTCAAGTCATTACATATTGAGCACTCTCTAAGGCAGAGTAAAGAAAAATGTACCAACTTGGAGATAAATCAAGGCAACTCCTCTCCCAGTGACTTGGAAAAGAACATGAGACTAGATTTATGGAGGACCCTCAGTCTCCTGACAGCAGTATAATTACCGATCCCAGAGTCATTAATCAGAAATTCGCTGACAACTTTAGGAGTCTGTACATCTCTGACTCTCTCCATTCTAAAATGACATAAAGTTTGGAACAATTATTTGAATGGTATATGGTTGAGCATTTGGCTTAAGGGAAAGGAAGAAGAAATTTCCCTGACCAAAGTAAATGTCCAATTTTTTTATTATTAATCTCCAGGCACAAGAGCATCTTTTTTCCCCCACAATTTCAGCAACCATATATATATATATATATATATATATATATATATATATATATATATATATATATGTATGTATAGATAGTTGTATATGTATAGATATATATATATATACTATCTGTATGTATATATATATATATATATATATTAAATGTATCCTTCTGTAGGAGTAGCCCATATACAACAAGTATTATATAGTTGTAGTGCCCATGTTCTCCTTATAAACTTAAAGTATTTCCTTGATTCTCAAAAAGAAACTTCTTTCACTTAAAATTTTGGTATTATACCAAGGTAACAGGGGTGCCATCAAGGCATCAGAGCATAACTGATTTAATTAAAACACTGGTAGAGTGAAAGCCTTTATTGTCCAGTAAATAATAGAAATTGATGGGTAAAGGAAACAATTGACCTAGGTACCAAGGTCAACTCTCTGCTTAATGGGTGGGGGTCATAGAATAAACACATTTTTAAGGGGTATCTACCTATGAATATATTCCTCTCTTGTTTTCAACAGACCCGAAAGCCAAGAGAGATAGGTGACTCAATGGGTAGAATACTGAGCCAGGAAACAGGAAAACCTAAGTTAAAATCAAGTCTTGATCACTATAAAAAATCAGCTATAAAAAACTCCATGCAAGTCTCAGCCTCAGTTTTCTCAATTGAAAAATGGGAATAATAACTCCCAGGGTTGTTGTGAAGATCAAATAAGGTAATAAAGCATTCAGAACAAGATCTGGCACATAAATGTTATTGTTGTTGTTGTGTCCAACTCTTCATGATCTCATTTGGGGTTTTCTTGGCAAAGATACTGAAGTGGTTTGACATTTCCTTCTCCAGCTCATTTCGCAAATGAGGAAACTGAGGCAGAATTAAATAATCACACAGCTAATAAGCATCTGAGGCTAGATTTGAACACTGGAAGGTGAGTCTTCCCAATTTCAGGCCCAACATTCTATCTCCTACACCACCAATGTTCATTACCTTCCATATTATTATTTTTTTTAATAAAGCAATGGGGTTAAGTGGCTTGCCCAAGGCCACACAGCTAGGTAATTATTAAGCCTCTGAGACCGGATTTGAACCCAGGTACTATGGACTCCAGGGTTGGTGCTCTATCCACTGCACCACCTAGCCACCACCCCCCTTCTATATTATTAAGCAGGACTGTGCTGGAGTCAGTTCTAACTGAATTGAGAGACCCAATTGTCACTGTTAGCATTTATACTTCGGAAATTGGCAATTGCTACAAATCAAGGCTTAATTTATTGTTTTGTTGTTTGTCTAGACTTAAAAAAGTCTTAATAAATCAGATTAAACTTCAGAGTGTAGATCCAAACATTACACACCCTCTATAGTTGTTCAGTAAATACAAACCCAAGAGGCATTGCTCTATATACTTGGCTTGAGCTCAGTAGGAGTTCTGAAGATGGCTCCAGGAATGGAGCCTAATGGGATTGGAGACTAATCACATTAACAGTGCACTAGACTGTGAACTCCTTGAAGGTAGGGACTGTCTTTTTTGTCTTTCTTTGTATCCCCAGATTTTGGCACAACTTCTAGCACATAGTGGGCACTTTCTTCAGTCATTTCAGTTATGTCTCACTTTTTGTGACTTCATTTCTTTGCAAAGATATGGGAGTGATTTACAATTTTCTTCTCCAGCTCATTTTACAGATGAGGGAACTGAGGCAAACAGGATTAAGTGATTTGCCCAGAGTCACACAATAAGTGTCTGAGGCTGGATTGTAGAGTATAGTAGCAAATAGTATTAACATTGTAATTATATTAAAGGTATTAAATTTCTGGTCCTAAAAATCCAGACCTAGACAAATGCAAGGGGCATGTATAGTTTTCATTATAAGATTTATTCAAAGTGCAAATTTATTTTAAAAGGAAAACAATGTTATTCTTTTTTTATGTTCTAACCTATGCTTTTTTTGGTAGAGGGGTAGGGGAAAGGAAAGAAAATAAACATTGTTTGTTTTCATTTTTTAAATTAATTTATTTTTCCCTTATAAGGGACTCTATACCAGAAGAAGTTCTGAATCCATAGATATTGCCAAATAAGGAGATGGTCAAAGAATGTTATAGTAACAGATAAGCCTTTGCTCTGCAAGATTAATGCTTTGACACCCTAGCTTTAGGGAGTTGAAGGGGTTAGAAAGTACAAACCCACCAGTTGGTGCCCCAGTCTCAGTGCCCTAAGTTACTAACTTCATGCATATTACCTGACACACTTATAGACAGAGCGTGTCTACCATTTTTGATCACAGAATGTATGACAAGGGAAGGGTAACAGATCAAGGAGTATATAAGGAGAAAGAAAGAATTAAACCTGGAGGCATCTGGACCAATGCTGACTCTGATGGGAGGAGGAGGATTGAACTAACAGTATAAAAATTTGTCTTTCTTCTGTATGTTGTGTGAACCGGTTTTTTTTTGGGGGGGGGGTTCCACACCTGCTTCTCCCAAGACTGATTTTTTTCTTTCTTTCATTTTTTATTTCTTTTCATCCATTTGTACATGTATATTTCCAAGTTACAAAGTTCCCCACCCCACAGTTGGGAATGGTCATATTTTGTTAAACATATTTACAAATTAGTAGTTTTGGGCATGAGGAATTAGGATTAAGGGAAAGAGATACATAAGAGATAATTTTTATAAAATGTTCAACAAATTCACTAGGGGTAGTTTTTTCTGGGTTTTTGTTTTGTTTTGTTTTGTTTTTCTTCCTCTGGTTGGGGATAATAGAGTCCATAATCTGTCAAATATGGTTGTCATAGCTCTCTGGACTGCTAATAAGAGGGGGTTGCTTCCATCAAGGTTGTTCATCCCATAATGTTGATGTGTAAATTGTTCTCTTGGCTCTACTCCCTATGCTCAGCATCTGATGCTGTAGCTCATTCCATGCTTCTCTAGAGTTCGACCATTCATTGTTTCTTATAGAACAATAATATTCCATAGTATTCATGTACCATAACTTGTTTAGCCACCAAGACTTGTAACAAACACTTCCTTCATTCACTTTGGTTTCAAGTTTCATTACTTGAACAGGGAGAGGACTCCAGTGAATAAGGGGAACAATGAGCCTGCAGGGCTCAAGGGCTAACCCCCTATCCCTGTCAGGGAGACCTAACCCTGTTTCATCCCTCCGCCCTCCCCATTTCATGTAAAAACAAGTCTTACCATTCATTTATAAAACTTTGAATTCTGAATTCTCTACCTTCTTCCCACTATTCCTTCCCCTGCACCCATCATTGAGAAACAAGTAATTTGATATAGATTAAAAATATATAGTCATGCAATTCTTTAATAGTCATGTTGTAAAAGAAAACATAAGAAACACTCTCCCTGCAAAAAAAAAAAAGAGGCCTCAAGAAAAATAAAGTTAAAATAATATGCTTCATTCTATATTCAGACACCATCAACTCTCTCTGGGGATGGGTAGTATTCTTAATCATAAATCCTTCAGAGTTGCACTGGGTCTCAGCACTGCTGAGAAAAGCTAAGTTATTCACAGCTGATCATCCTACAATATCATTACTGGTACTTTGTATACAGTACATTTCACTTTACATCAACATATGTAAGCATTTCCAGGTTTTACTAAGAGCATCCTGCTCATCATTTCTTACAGCAGAATAGCATTCCATCATAATCACATAAAATATGTTGAGCCATTCCCCAATTGATGGGTATCCCCTCAATTTTCAATTCTTTTCCACCAGAAAAATGCTGTCATTTCTTTGTTCATAAAGGTCCTTTTCCTTTCCATTTTTCATCTCTTCTGGAATACAGATCTAAAAGTGACATTGCTAGATCAAAGGATATGCATGGATTTTATAGCCCTTTGGGCATAGCTCCAAACAGCTCCACAGAACAACTCAATCATTTTACAACTCCTCCAACAGTGCATTAGTGTTTCATTTCCTCTATATCCCCTCCAATATTTGTCATTTCCCATTTCTGTCCCATTAGCCAATCTAATAAATAAAAGGCAATGCCTCATAATATTCTAATTTACATTCTCCAGTCAATAATGAATTTGAACATTTTTTTTAATATGGTCATATAGTATTGCTAATCTCATCTGAAAACTGTTCATATCTTTTGATCATTTATCAATTGAGGAATGGCTCTTATTTTTATAAATTTGACTCAGTTCTCTATGTTTGAGAAATGAGGTCTTCATCAGGGAAACTTGTTTCAATATTTTCCCCCCACGGTTACTATTGCTAACTGTATTTCCCTCCATCCTGTTCCCCCACCCCATTTATTCTAATCTCTCTCCTTTCACCCTGTCCCTCCTTAAAAATGTTTTGCTTCTGACAACCCCTCCCACAATCTGTCCTCCCTTCTATTATGCCCCCCCTTCTTGATCCCTTTTCCCTCCTACTTTCCTGTAGGTTAAAAAATAAATATTTACATAGAGCCTAGAATGAGCCAGGCACTGCATACAACTTTTCAAATATCTTATTTTATCCTTAAACAATGCTAAGAGTTAAATGTTTTGTTATGATCCCCACTTCATAGATGAGGAAACTGAGATCAAACAAGGTTAAGCAACTAGTCCAAGGTCACACAGCTAGTAAAGTATCTGAGACTGAATTTGAAATCCTGATTCCAGGCCCAAAACTCCATCCACTGCATCATCTAGCTTTAGGGAATTCTAATTTTGTCGTAGCTATGTGACTACTTTGCTACTTAAAAGTCAGACAGGGGCAGCTAGGTGGTGCAGTGGATAGAGCACTGGACCTGGAGTCAGGAGTACCTGGGTTCAAATCCGGTCTCAGACACTTAATAATTACCTAGCTGTGTGGCCTTGGACAAGCCACTTAACCCCAATTGCCTTGCAAAAACCTAACCTAAAAAAAAAAGTCATACAGAGGTGCCTGGGTATAATGAAGAATTAAACAATTCCAGGGTCACACAGCCAGTATGTGGCAGCATTTGAACCCACATCTTTCTGTGTCCAAAGTTGCCTTTCACTAGAATGCTAACAATTCACAAAACTGAATTGAACATATAAAATCAAATATATTCTTTGTGTCTCCCATATAATCCTCCCTCTCCTTTTTTCCTTTCCCTCTGTCCACCTATTCTTTTGGGATGCTTAAAAACAATTTCCCAAATTTTCAGGAATATTGAGTACCATTGTCTAACATGAACTTGAAGGTCTTCAGTTTCACAGAAGGGCAACAATTATCTGGAAAGCTCTGATTTCTCTCCCCCTCACATATTTCTTCCCAAAAGCTTCACCTGTGTATTTTCTTTCTCCATAGTCTTTTTAATCTAATGCTTTTTCACCATATTACCAGTTAAATTTTTCTGTTCTAACTTCAAGGTCCCATGTCTCAATAATTATAACTTTTCACACCAGCATCAGGACTCCAGTCTCAGTCCTTTCCAATTAATTCAAAATGCAACTGGGGGAACACCTCTCTCCCATTTATTACAGAATTCATGCCACTATACTTGTCTTCATTGTCCTTAGATTCTAATTAAGTCTGTTCAAGACCCTTTGCCATCTTATCTTCATTCTGCTCTGCAGTTTCCAATTCCTATCACCTTTTCTTTCACTTTAGCTAAATCATTATTCAACTGGGCCTTCTACTATCCTATTCCCTCACTAGGATTGATAGAATATAAGCTTCTTGAGAGCAAAGAATGCTTGTGTGTGTGTGTGTGTGTGTGTTCCATGGCCTAGTCCAACACATTGCAGAAGGGGGGAGGGGAGTTATGGAGAGGAAGGGAAAGGCAGAGCCATAATTTCTTTTTTATAATAAAAAAAAGTTTTGTTCTGCTCTTGACAAGTATCAGAAAACAGGAGCATTTCTGTATATAAAGAAAAGTAGAAAAATAAGTTGATAAATACAACTTCAAATGTATTATATATTGCTATCATTTAAAAAAAAGAATTTAATTAATTCAGCATGTTATTTCCAAAGCTGTCCTCCTTGAAATTTGTGATTTTATTGATGTAAGGGACTCAGTGCTAAGGAAATTTTTTCCACCAATGTTGAAATCTAATCTTTGAAATCTAATTGTCTTGGAGAGTTGCCTAGGGAACAGAGAATTTTACACAACCTATCCATGTCAGAAGCCAGACTAGAACCCACATTCTTCTGACTCTGAGTATAGAACAATATCCTTTATAGCTAAAGACTCTTAACTAGCATCTAGAAGATGCTTAATATTTATTGAACTGAATGAAATACCTTCTCATTGAATGCATTGTGGGGTAAAGGATTTATCTTTGCTGTATACAATCTATAATACAATTTATACAATGCTGTCAAACAATCCTCTTAGAACTGGTTGGGCATATTGTCACCATGCTGAGTGAGGGAACAGAAAAAAGAAAAAGGAGGCAGAGTTTCATTGAGTTTTTCTTTTCTTTCTCTACATTTTCCAGTCAGGCTAGCTCAGTTCTGTCTCCTTCCCCTTATCTTCCTACCTTGCAAAATGCAAGTCAAATTAGCCAGTTCCAGTTTCCAAGGTGGAGATAGAACACCTCTACATTATTAATAGACACTATTGTAACCCATAGCTCAGTATCTTTTTCAAATAGATGTGTTTAGGGAGTGCCTGGTTTCCTTATGCTGTGCATAAACAAATACTCTAATATTATATTGGTAGGTGAATATAGGTTCTTTCTGAAATAGCTAGGACAGTCGGGTCACACATAAATAGAAAAGGGGGGCATAAAATGACACATAAGGATCCCTGAACTACAAATTGACTTAATTTTCTGTTATCTATTTGTATTTTCATGAATTTTTTTACATATTTTCCAATTACATTTTAATTTGTTGGGTCTCAATATGTCTGTATTTGACGTGTGAGGGGGTAGGGAATTGAATTTGAAGTCATTGAAAAGTATTCAGTCTTTTAGTTGTGTCTGATTCTTCATGACCCCGTTGATCATATCATACCAATAACGGTTGGGGTTTTTTTTTTAGGCTTTTTTTTTTAGCAAGGCAAATGGGGTTAAGTGGCTTGCCCAAGGCCACACAGCTAGGTAATTATTAAGTGTCTGAGGCTGGATTTCAATTCAGGTACTTCTGACTCCAGGGCTGGTGCTCTAGCCGCCCCTGGGGTTTTCTTAATAAAGATTCTGGAGTGGTTTGCCATTTCCTTCTCCAGTATATTAAGGCAAACAGAGATTAAGTAACCTGTCCAGGAGCACACAACTAGCAAGTATATGAAGTCATGTTTGAACTCAGATCTTCCTGATTTCAGATTCAATGAACCTGGTAATCCAATGAGCTACCTAGTAGCATCTGAAGTCATGAAAAACTGTCTTAAAATCCTGCTTCAGACACATACTAAGTGTGTGTGTGTGCACCTAGGCTAGCCATTTAACTGTTTTGTGCCTCAATTTCCTTATGTGTAAAATGAGAGGTTTAAACTAGATGGTCTGGTAAGGTTCCTTCTAATGCTAAATCTATGTTTCTAAATACAGGTTATTTATTTGACTTTGAGTTTAAAGCTCAACACAAGCACTACCTTCCTACATGAAACCTATCCTGATTCCCCTGTCCCAGCTGTTACCACCACCCCTACCTTAATTTATTTTAAATACCACAATTACCTTAATTCATTTTGTATGTACTTAGGTGTACATATTGCCTCCCTACTTAGACTGTAAGCTTCTTGAGGATTGCTTGATTTTCATTTCTGTGTCTCAGGAGCCCAGAACACTGTCTAGCATATAATAGTCATTTTGTAAATGCTTATTGATTGATTAATTGATTTGAGTTTTCTAAGGCTTTCTTTGAAGACATAAAATCTCTCTTCCAGAACAACTAGTTTCTTCTAGATCTCTGTGATCCTGGGAGGTTGAAATGCTCCCTTCTGAATTAGATGAGTAAGTCTTTTCTCTTAATTTTTTATAATTGGAGAAACTAACAAACTCCCCCCCTCCCACCCGGTCCCAATATTCTGTTTAAAATGATCTTTTGATTTCACTGGGAACAAAGTCACTTTTTCTCCCCCCATTCTGGGGATCCAGTTCTCTTGACTTAGACCTGCAATGTAACTTAGCAATAATTCCCCTAATGCAAAATCTAAAAAGAAATAGAATTGAAGAGTTGGAAGAGATTCTGATGGCATCTCACTCACCCTTCTCCTATTTCATGAATCCTGTAGAGCCAAAATATAATCAAACTGTTTACTTATGAAAGAGTTGGGGCTATGAAGTATGACCTTGGACAAGTTTCCATTCCCTCTCTAGAACAATTTCCTTTTTGGCAAAATGGAAAAAAGAGGGAGGGGGCTGGTTTAGATGATCTAAAAAGCCTTCATGGAGATAGTACTAGGGGTTAGTAAAGGGAACACTAAACTTGGAGAATTGAATTCAAATCAGACGACCTGAGTTCAGTCCCAGGGAGGTCACTTAACAACCTGCATCAGCTTGGGCAAATCACTTAATCTTCAATGTATAGGAGGTGGAGGAGTTGAAGTGCTGGACTTGAATCAAGGAAAAACTGAACTAAAATCTAACTAGAAATTTCCTAGTTGTGTGATCCTGAGCAAGTCACTTACCTTCCATCTTCCTCAGGTATAAAATGGGAATTATGGCATCTACCTCCCAGGGTTATTGTGAGGAAACAATTATAAGTTATTTATAAAGGGCTTAGTCTAGTACCTGGAACATAGTAGGGACTCAATAGTTGCTTGTTCCCAACCCCTTCTTCCTTCAGCCCTAAATTCTATAATTTTTTTCACCTGGATCTATGAATTTATTGATGTGAGGAAACTTTCCTGTGAAAACTTTCTCTTTAAATCCACAATTGCCACATAAATTATTATTTTAGAAAATTGACTAATGCACTGAGAGATCATGGTACTTGTCTAATACTACCATATGTTCAAGTCTTCCTGAATTCAAGGTCTGATCTCCTAAGTCCAGCTGTCTCTCCAACCAATAATAAATTTTAATGGAGCTGGAAACTTTAAAAATACATTTTTTATGTTGAGCCCTGCGTGTGTGTGTGTGTGTGTGTGTGTGTGTGTGAGTGTGTATGTGTGAAAGACAACAGAGAGAAAGAAAGTATGTGTGTGGGGAGTTGATTAGGGCATCCCTGATGATCAAGTTATTTTCCTCTAGCCTGGTTGATATAATCACAAAAGTAAAGATACAGAGACAACAAGATGGTATGATTTTAAATGAAATGTAAAGGAAGATTTATATTTTTTGCTACCTCTCCATTAGAAATAAAGATATTCTTTGGAATAAACTCAGTGGAATTGTAGTACAGCTCTCCATTGGTTGGGTTAAGATTGGTCATTTCCCTAGTGGTCTTTCAAAAAAACTTAACTACTCTTTTTTTGTTGTTTGTTTGTTTTGCTTTTTAGTTTTTGCAAGGCAATGGAGTTAAGTGGCTTGCCAAGGCCACACAGCTAGGTAATTATTAAGTGTCTGAGGTCAGATTTGAACTATGCTACTCCTGACTCCAAGGCCGGTGCTCTATCCACTGTCCCACCTAGCCACCCCCAAACTTAACTACTCTTGAGTCAATCAGAATAGGATAGTTTTGGGTAGTGATGAGCTGATAAATATTTAACAGCAAGCTCCTTAAGAAAAAAAATTACCCACAGCACATTTTCAGAATTAAATTTTAATTTTCTCTATCACTTTCTCCATTACTTTCTTAAGAATAACAAAAAAAAAAAAATCAAGCCCAGCTTTGTAGTGTTTACTGATTTGGGGGGGCAGCAAGGTGGCAAAATGGTTACAGTAGTGAACCTGACTCTGGCTGTGTGACCCTGGACAAGTCACTTAACTCTGCCTCCATTTCTTATCTGTAAAATAAGCTAGAGAAGGAAATGCCAAACACTCCAATATCTTTGCCCAGAGAACCCCATGATGGGGTCATGAAGAACCAGGCACAACTTAAAAAAGACTGAACAACAAAAATTTCCAAGACGTAAATGTTCACTGAGAATTTAACAATTGGTTCCAAGTTGAACTGGCTCCAGTACACCCTTGGTGTGATCCCTGGCAATAAAGAAAGGAAAGATCTACGGAGGGAGGAAAATTCTAGCTTTACTGAGAAAGGTGAAGCAAGCCTTTAGGGTGCTTTGCCTTTCCCCTTTTCTATTTCTACCAGAAGGCAGTGAGTGGTATTGGGTAGATCAGCTGAACTATTGCTTAGTCAACAACATGTCTTCCCACAGGGAGTTGAAATGGTCTTTTGAGACAAAAAGAAGCTCTGAGGAATGTGTGACCTCTGGCAGCATGGGGGAAAAAATAACACCCTTGGATTCAAAAGAGAATTAAATCTAGCAGTCAAAACAGAATTATGGAGAGACACCCCTGGAGCCCAGCTGAGTGACCTGCCCAGCAGAAACACTTTGCTTGAAATACGGGAGGAGCAGAATGAGAATACCTGTAACATGAAAGGAGATAGGTCATCTGGCCCTGCAGTACCAGACCTGTTAGTTATCTTGGCCACAAAAATTCCCTGATGTTTGACTTGATCCCAGTGGTCTCTATGTGTTTCTACTGTTCTCATCGACACTCTATTTATTTGTGGGAGAGTATGCTCCAGGTTATGCGAGGAATGTTTTGTAGTTCCTATTCTTCCTAGGTCATATCCGTAAACACCTTTGCTTTGAGATACTTGACTGTGAAATAATAATTGACTTATTATTCAAAGGAAGTTTAACAGGAGGAGCTTGTAAACTCTAGTTTTAGCAGTGCAGATTCACAGAGTACCATAGACCTCTGGTGGTAGTCTACCTCTGTGGATCTAACATGCAACCTAATCCATTTAGGGGGATAAACCCACACTGGATGCTACAAATTAAAGAGACAACTGCCTCTCTCTTCTGAGTCAGTGTCAGTCAAATCCCATTAATGAATGAGATGCCAAATCTTATCAATTCTATCTCCTTGACCTCTCTGACATCTGTTTCCTTCTGATCACATAGCCAGGCTCTGGTTCAGCCCCCCTCCCCCCTTCTCCAGGCTTACTGTAATAAGTAATTGGTCTAATTGGTCTCCCTACTTCTAGTTTCTCCCCTCTTCAATCTATCCTCCACAGTTATCATAATGACCTCTCTAAATTTAAACTGTACTTTTCCTGTCTTCTAAAACCATGGTTAATATAAAAGTTTCTTGATCTGGTATTTAAGGGTCAACCACAATGTGGCTGCAATTTACCTTTTCAGTCTTAATTCATACTACTTAACTTTGCATACTCATGTTACAACCAGATAGTCCTATTTGCAGTTGTACTGTTACAGGCTACCTGCCTTGTCAAGAAACATGCCCTGCTTTCTTTCTCCCTCTCAGAAAACTTTATTCAAAACTCAGATCAGATGCCATCTCTTCCAGAAAGTCTATCTTCGATTTACTTTATTTGTGCATCTATTGTTCAGACATTTTCAGTTGTGTCTAACTTTTCGTGAAGTGCTTTACTATTTCATTCTCCAACTCATTTCATAACTGAGAAAACTGAGGTAAACAGGGTTAATAAGTGACTTGCTCAGTTACACAGCTCATTTGAGGGCAGATTTTAACTCAGAAAGATGAGGCATCCCAATTCCGAGCTCAGTATTCTATCCATTTTACCATCTAGTTATACCTATTGTAGCTCCAATTTTTCCTCAATAGAATATAAACTCCTTGTGGGTAGGAACTATTATCATTTTTACTTTTGATCTCCAGTGTTTAGGACAATATCTAGTACATAGAAGGCCACTAATAAATTACTGAATTCTTTGTGTGGTCCTGCCCAGCTAGGGATAGATGAAATTTCTACCTACATTGCCAGCCTTTCTAGGATCTCTGAGTCTTCATTCTGGGTCACAAATAATAGTTTCTTTGTATTGAGTCCCTAGGGCATGATGGTCTATAAAGTCAATGTTAGTAAGACCAGATTGTTAGGAGCCTGATTCTGTTTTCAGATACAAGTTAAGCATCTCAGACAATAATAGGCCAAAATCTAGATCATTCACACAGCTGGACTCAGAGCTCTGAAAGGAGTTCTTTGTCAGAGCAGAACCCAGCCTAGCTGCCAGATTGGGGGTGGGGGAAGTGGGTGGCCTAGCCACATGGAAGGGTGTCTCTGTTCCAGGCTTTTAGGGAGGATGGACAGGGATGGGTGAGAGGCTGTGCCTGTCTGAGACCGGCACTGAATTTCGGTGTTCTGAATGAGCTGGCTTGTAATGAATGGAATTTCTGAACAAGATGACCCCCCTGAAGCCCCTAAAACCAATGGAGGGTAGGAGACAAATTTTCAGTAAAAATGCAGGACCAAACAGTCAATTGACCTCAGCCTACCCTTCATTTTCTGTATTATTCCGGGTTAGAAATGGATTCACAAAGAGGAATTAAAAAAAAAGTTGCCAGAATAGAAACCAAATTGCAGAAAAACTAGGGGCCTCTTTGAAAAGAAACTTACTCTCCTACTTGGGCAAATAGGTTCTAAGACTGCATGAAGGTAGGAAAGAGATTCTCTGGGCAAAGATTAGAACAGAATAATAGCTAGCATTTATAAAAAGTATTTTTATAATGCTTTAAAGTTTGTTAAGTGTTTTTACAAATATCTCATTTTCTCATTATAACAATCCCTGGAAGGTAAATATTATTATTTCCTCCCTTTTACAAATGCTATAGCTTAGTCACAAAGCTAAGAAGTTTCAAAGGAGGATTTTAATTTAGGTCCAAGCACCATACCTAGGTCCCTCACTACCAAATTTCCACCAAGCACTCTCATTCCAAGTCTTTGCTTCTAAAAGCCTAAGACTATGTCTGCCCTGGATACTGAGGAAAAGTGACACATTACTGCTCATAGGGCTCTGTTTGTAAGGGAAGTAAATGATATAGACTCTCATGGACTGGGATAAGGAGGATGGGAGGGGAGTGAAACCGAGTTAGCTTGACCATCATTCACTAGTATTGTGGACTGCAGGCATCTAGGTGATGATACTACTAACATCAGTCCAGTAGTGGGGTATATTTATTATAAGGAATATTATGGAAAGGACACCAGACACGAGTTTATTTTTCCTCACCACCACTCTTTCGGATTCTTGTCTAACTTCAGCTCACATAATCACATGACAGCATTCTGCTCTATTCAGAATTATTTGACAAATTAAAAGTGCAGTCTTGGGGTGTAGAGATTGCAAGGGAAACTGAAGTCACTAATAAATGTACCTTTCTACTTCTTCAGACCCCAAATACTGTTAAAATCACTCATAAGCATAGACTGGGGTATGTTCTTAAACTATATGCAAACTAGCAGGTTGAGTCACAGGAGGGTCACTGGCTACTGCTCCCTTCAGGATCTAGGGATCCCTAATGACCTGGAGTTTGACTTGTTAACACTGTACCTTTCAGGATCCCACTGAAGTGCTACCTTCATTATCAACTGATTTCAATGAGTCAGTCTGACAATTAGCTTAGGATATTTTACTAAAGTAATATTCTAGACAAAGTCTGACTCTAAAGGCTAAAATTCGAATGAAATGATATGCACTCAACAGTTTACAAAAGGAAATTTACTTAACCATAACAGGGGAAAAATATTTAACCAGAATATGTATTGAAGATATCATGAGTTGATTCAGTTAAAAAAAACAAACTCTCCTATTTCTGAGTTTCCCATGGTGTTTTGCCTACCAAGTATCAAAGAGCACCTGGACTTTATATCTGTTTGTACTTAAGTGATCAGAAACCAGTGTCAACAGCCAGAGCCTTCAGTCTGAACCAATTAAGTCTTGGAAGATACATACTGATTAAGGAAAAACAAGACTAATTTGAATAGGTTGTGAGGGACAAGGTGGGGGGGGAGGTTAGAATAATACTCCCCCTCCACACCACACCCCATGGTGGGGGCTCCAAGGTCTTGTAAAACTATTACTGGTCAGCACTGATTTCAAAAGCAACACTGAAAGAAAAAAAGAGAAACTGAAACAGAGAGATGGCAAAAACAAAGCAAACCTGGAGAGTGCCTGATGTGAGAAAACAAAGCTCAGAAATCCAAGGCTTAGATCCTCTCCTTCCCCATCATTTTTGAAGGATTGAGTCCCAGAGTTAAATGATCTGGTCCAGATGATACCAAAATTTTGCAGTTTTCAGATGATTATAAGTAAGAACTGCATAAGGAAGGTCAGGGCTTCAGGGATACTGATGACATTCTCAACATAGTCACCTTTCCTCATAGAAGGTCAGAGACAATTACTCTGTACCAACACACAGTTATCTCTAGTCCTCTGGTCAAGACCAACCTCTGCCTATAAACTCCATGGGGAATTTGAGAATATTAAATCTTTGCCTGATTAGAAGACTTCCATACTTCTTTGGGTGGAAGGGAGAAAGGTACTTTAATCTTTCCCTTGATTCAAGGAAAGCAAGAATAATTCCACTGTCCAACCATTTGGTACTGATAGCAATACAAAAGGGTCAATCAGTTCTGGATCATAGTAAGCTTAAGTCTAAAGTTGACTTCCCAATTGGGGAAAAGTTAAACAAGCTACAGTATAGGATTGTAATGGAATATTATTGTGCTATAAGAAATGAGAAGCAGGATGATTTCAGCAAAATCTAGAAAGACTCATGTGAATGTAAAGTAAAGTGAACAGAACCAGGAGAACATTGTACACAATAACAACAATATTGAGCAATGAAATACCATGAATGACTTAGCAATGATCCAAGACAATTCCTCCAGAGAAAGAATTGAATTGTTTGAAAACTGACTGAAGCATGCTATTTTCTACTTGCTCTCTTTCATTCCTTTTCTCTTATTCAAGTCTTCTTGTACAAAATGACTAATATGGCAATGTTTTACATTACTGCATATGTATAACCTATAACTGAATGTTTACCATCCTGGGGGGGGGGTGAGGAAGAAGACAGGGAGAGATAGAATGGGGAACTCAAAACTGGGGGAAAATCACACACACACACACACACACAAACACACAGAGTAATGCTTTGTCCTTTGTTTTCAAAGAAGACAATGGCATCAGGGAGGTAATGCCATGACAAGCACATGAATTGGATTTGAGTGAAAGGGTGATGTGCTAAGTTACCAGCCTCACTTTCTCCTCCAAAACCATCTGGGTCCAGTGGCCAGATATGAATCAGGATGACTGGAGATGGCCCTGGATGGGAGGCAATCAGAATTAAGTGATTTGCTCAAGCTTGTACTGAGTCAAGTGTCTGAGGCCATCTCGTCTGCTCTATCCACTGCACCACCTAGCTGCCCCATACACACACACACACACACACACACACACACACACACACACATTTATATTTTAAAAATAAAGTTGAGGGGTGGCTAGGTGGTGTAGTAGATAAAGCACCAGCCCTGGAGTCAGGAGTACCTGGGTTCAACTCCAGTCTCAGACACTTAATAATTACCTAGCTGTGTGGCCTTGGGCAAGCCACTTAACCCCATTTGCCTTGCAAAAAAACCTAAAAAAAAAAGTTGATTTCCCTTTGCCACTCACCCACCATGCCAGTGACCACTCTGCTGGGGGTCATCTTTCTGTTCTCTCTGCTGCCTCTGGGATGCCACTCCCATGGGAGTAGCATTGTTACCTGACACTAGTTGCCATTGGGACAATTGATCTGCCCACTGTCATAGCTATTGGTGTTTATCCCACTACCTACTTTGCCATCTTTCCCTGGTGCTGAGGCCTGAGTGTAAAGAATTCTGCCACTCCACTCTGTGCCAGAACAATATAATTGAGTCTACCAGGCTCTGAGCTTTTGCTGCCATAATCTGAGCATTGCCCCCCCATGCCAGGAATGAATATTGACCCCATTTGAATGTTCTTTGAATGAATATTGACTTACTCTGAAGTCCAATAACTGCTCAAGCATTCCTTTCCCATATCCTAGCTTGACTTTTCTCCCTACCCCAACCCCCATGTTAGGGTGAGGTTTGATTACTGGCTTGTGCTGACACCGACTTCCTCAGTCACAATCCTGTGATGGGGCAGGAAGGAGTACCATTGGTACTGCCACAGCTGGAACTAATTGTGTTCTCTCTGTCCAGTGACAGCTGTAGAGCCCCTATGAAATTCCCCTTTCTACTGGACGTTTTGTAGAATTTTGACTGTAATTTCTTCCCTATGTTTAATTTGTCTTCAGTTCCCAGGAAACACATAGACACAAACCACTGCTGTTCTTTGAATCTGAGCTAGGATTCCAAATCTTTTGACACTGAGATTCACAAGGTTAATTGTAGTGAAGGTGGAAGAAGGGATGATACAAGTAGTTCTTGGCTGGAATCAGTTCCAGAAACTCAAATACTCAAATTCCCAAATGGCTTTGGGAATGCCTTTTTTCTATATAAAGCCTATAGAACACGGCTGGATAGATGTACACAGGTTCAATGTCTTGACTGATTCAAAAAAAGATGTGTAAGCTTTGTTCACACATAGCTCACACCTCTGATTGACTGAGGTGTTCTCATCTGATAAAAATATCTATTCTTACTTAGCTACTTCAAGTGAGATGTGCTATTTGATTGATCCCATCTTTACCACAGGACAGGAGTTTGGTCCAAGGGATTGCTTTTATGGACTTATTAATTATTCTGATCATTTCTCTCCACACTTCCCCCCAAAGAAGTTCAATTTAACTAGCCTAAGTTACCCCAAGTTTTATGAATCCTCATCATAAATAAAACATGACTATTCACATAGTGAATTAAAAAGCTGATTGATTCAGCATTCCAGCCAAAAAAATTCTCTGTTAGCCCGTTTGTCCACTCAACTACTTTGCAGTAATCATTGATGTTGGTAATAATCATCCTTGAAGGTATTGCAAAGTCCTTGAAGTGCCTTCTGAGTCATCAAAGAAATATTAAATTATGTTCAGTATAGTTTCAGTGTTACTGGCCAGTCCCAGTATAATTAGGAGGTAATCAGCCAAGGTCTGGCTATTAAAGCCAAGGTGAGAAAGAAATAACAGAAAGGACTGAAGTACTTTCATGGGAAAGTTATGAGGGCAATCCAAAAAAGCTGAAAGTTTCAGGTCAGAACAAATATTTTTTAAGAAGCACCTACAATATACAAAGGAACTATAGCCTCCAAATATGCAGAGGCAAAGAATGATCCAGTCCCTGACCTCAGGGAGTTTACCATGGCAGATAAAAAATGTACACAAGGAACTAAATACAAAGGAATATCTAGTAATTTTGAAAGAGAGCCCTAATCCCTGGAGAAATCAGAGAAGATCCCATGGAAGAAGTTTCACTTAAGTTGTGCTTTGAAGGGAGATAGGAGAATATATATTGAAGGCTAAGGAGCCAGCCAGGATTATGCAGTTAGACAGATTTTGTTTGCAGTGGACTACTAGAGAGGCAGCTAAGTGGTGTAGTGAATGGAGCACGTCATATGATACAACAACCCTGGGAGGTAAAGATGAGGAAACTAAGGCAGGCAGAGGTTAAGTGACTTGCCTAGGCTCACACAATCAGATAAATATCTGAGTTCAAATTTGAACTTGTCTTCCTGACTCCAGATCTAGCACTTTATCTAGCCACCTATTCATTGGCCATTAAGACTACCTAATCTTCTAATTTTACTTTATTGATATCTTCTGAGCACATCACAGTAATTTGGGGATATTACCATTTCCTTTGCCCTCCAAAGTGAACCCTATCTTATAACAAAGAAAAATAGTTAAGCAGCAACAACAATTTCTGTTTCTAAAGTGTCTAATTACACGGGTAATATTTTGCCATAGATATATAGTCTCCTACCTCTGTGTCAAGAGAAGAAAAAAATGCTTCATTCTCTGTTCTCTTGTGCTTTTATTCAACCTCCCTACTTTATGGAAGAAGAAACTGAGTCCCAGAGAGGTTAAGTGAAGATAAAGAAAATGGTAGACATTGCACGGTTTCAATGATGCTTCTAATATATCTCTCTATTTTAAAAGTATCATGATATACACAACTTCCCCAGTACTCTAGCTTCAGACTACTTTACAAGGAAATTAACTTTCAAAGGAGGCCTGAATACTTTTCTAGTGTTCCAAAGGCTTCATTGAAATGACAGCTTCCTGTCTCATTTCCATCTTTCATCAGAGATTTGACATATCTCCACATTTAACCTTCAAAAGTAAATGGACTAAAAAAAAAAGTAAATGGACTAACAGAACAATGTGTGCTCTCTCTCTCTCTCTCTCTCTCTCTCTCTCTCTCTCTCTCTCTCTCTCTCTCTCTCTCTCTCTCTCTCTCCCCCTCTCCCTCTCCCTCTCCCTCTCCCCCTCTCCCTCCCTCCTTCTCTCCTCTTTCTTAGTGGTTCCTCTCTGCCTCTCTATCTCAATCTCTGTCTGTTTCTATTTCTCTGAGCTTGAAAGCATAAAAGCAGCTTGAGAAGATAAATGTAGAGCAGAACATTTAGAAAATGAAGGAGAAGGCTAAATAGGTCTCGAAGATATTTGGAAGAAATTCATATTTTATGTAAAATAATTTGATTTCAAGGAGTCATCAAGCAAGTGAAGAAAATTATTGAAATTCCCTACATAGGAAGAAAGGTCATTATAATTAAGGGCATGAAACTTTAAGAGAAATCCCTTGCATACAGTCTGATTTTGAACATTTCTGTCTTCTAAATTTTATGAATAAAAGAATATACTCAACTCAGAGTGAGAGAGCCAGGGAAAGGGTACAAGAATCCCCATTGCAGTTTTATAGGGATCTCTTTTCATAATCTTTTTAAACATGTAATAGAACAAGAGTGAAAAAGTGATTTAAGGTCACTAAAATAAAGTGGAGTTATCATCCAGGGACTTATGTTTATTACTGTTATTTAACATTTTTATCAATGAATTGGAGAAAGGCATAAAGGATATGTTTAACAAATTTATAAGTGGCACAAAGCTGGGAGGGACAGCAAACACAATAGGTGATAAAGTCAAGATTCATAAAAAGCCTGGTGGCTTAGAACATTACACCAAGTTAAATGAGATAAAATTTAATAGGGATAAATAGAATCTTACTTTTCAACTTTTCAAAGAAAAAATGAGATACAAATGACTAGGTAACAATTGTGTGGTCATAGATTTAGAGGTGGAAGGGATCTTAAAGCCCATCTAGAAGGAATCTAGAGCCTCCATCATCTGAACACTGTTCATTTGAAAAATATATGAGGATTTTAGTAAACTATAAGCCAACAAGTCAGCATTTAAGAACTTACTATGTGGTAGGTGCTGTGAAAATACAGGAATACCAGTACAAGGAAAACGAAAGACAATCCTTGCTCTCGTGGAGCTTATATTCTAATAAGAAAAGACAACACATAAGAAGAAATTGAAAACTAGAAGACTACTTATAGGGGATATGACAGAGAAAGTCAGGAGAGACAAGAATACAGTCAAGAGAGGAAGGAAGACATGGCTGACCTGGGCATCCTTAAAATGAAAGAACCGTAAAAGAATAGAATAGAAGACACTATTCAATCTGAGAAAGAGACTATAGGGACAAAGGGAATAGAAGGAACTTCCAAGATAAAAAGATTTCTATGGCACAGTAGAGGAAATCTGCAGAATGAGGAGAGCAGCCCAAAGAGGAATAAAAAGTGAAATATAAATCAAGAGACATGGCAGCCAAGATAGTTAATATATTTTAACCTGCATTAATAGCATGATCATGTTTAGGACTAGGGAAGTAAAAGTCCTTTTCTATTCTGTTCTGATCACCTCAAAAGTGATATTCATTTCCAAGCAAACCATTTTAGGAAAGATGCTAACAAACTGGACAGTTTCCAGGAAAGTTAGCTAGGTTGGGACAGAACCTTGAATTCATGCCAAATAAGGATTAGTTGAAGAAACAAAAGTTGTTCAGGCTGGAAAAGAGACTATGCAAAGGAATGATGAGAGATGTCTGCAAAGATGAGAAAAGTTGATACTTGAAAGAGGGGTTAAAAATTCTCTACTTGACCCTGGAGAAAAAAAGAATTATGATTGAAGGTTACAGAGGTAAATTTAGGTCTAATACTTTCTTCCATAGAAGGAAAAAATGGGAGTTTGAATGCAGACCAAAGCATACTATTTTTAAAATTTGTTTATGTTTTATGTTTTTTCCCTCTCATGGTTTTTCTTCCTCTAATTGACTGCTGAGCCTGAAGAACTGATGCCTCAGAGGTTATCATTTTTCTTTTACAACAAGATTAATATAGAAACATGTATAACATAGTTATACATGTATAACCTACATTAGATTACTCAGTCTAGGGGAAAAGAGAATGGAGCCAGGGAGAAAAAATGTGGAACTCAAAAACTTATAAAAAATTATTGTTGAAAACTACCTTTGCATGTAATTGGAAGAACAAATAAATAAATTTATATTAAAAAACTTAACCAACACATTTTTATTGCATTAGTATTTAAAAAACACCTAGGGGCAGCTAGGTGGCTCAGTGGATAGAGCATTAGCCCTGGAGTCAGGAGGATCTGAGTTCAAATCCGACCTCAGACCTTTAATAATTACCTAGCTATGTGACCTTGGGCAAGTCACTTAACCCCATTGCCTTACAAAAACAAAAAAAAATTTAGATAAATAAAAATAAAAAAATAAATGTAGCATGTGTCATCTGGCTGATAGGGACCATTCATTAGAGCATGTATTGATATTCCCTACCTAATTCCAATCCACCACATAGAAGCTTGAAGATGGTCTGCTTCCAGCATTGCAAGCTAATTAGAATCTTGTTCTACATGATGAGAAAAGACATCTAATTGGCTGCTAAATCTGAAGAACTGATGCCTCAGAGGTTATGTAAAAATAAGTTACTTTCTGAGAACCAGTAGGGGGTTGGGGATGGGGCTGTCAGAGCCACTCATCAACCTAACCTTCACGATGTTGGAGTCCATGGCAGCTATGGACTCTGTAAGGTCTAGACAAGCGTAATTTGGGATTGGACTGTCTCTTTTTTCTTCCCTGGGTCAGTGACTTCAAGATGGATGTATCCAGATCACAACATTGAAAGATCTGAAAGGTCCAAAGGTCCTTGGAGACCTGAGACAGTGTAGCTGAAAAGTCCTTAGATTGTAGTGACTGGTAACAGGGGAAGCATTTGCATTAAGAACAGAGATACACTGAAAACAAAGTTCAGAAAGAGTAAAAGGACAGATTCAGGGATTGTGACTGCTTGTACCATAGAAGAATGACAGCAACAGACTCAAGAAAGAAGACTTTGAGAGCCTAACTTGAGCATCTCATGAAGTGGGGAGGATACACTCAGGGGAAGTTGTGAAAGCAAAAAAGAAAAAGGACTTCTGGGTCCTGAAGCACTAGGAGTTGTGTATTATCACATTAATTTCCTACACATTTGTCTCACTAGCATTGTATTCTAAGTCGGAGCCCACTCTTCTCATGGATACTATGTGTCCTGCTATAAGAGTAAACCTTAGACTTGGGGAGGGGAGAATATTTTACACTAACTGGTGTTGTTGTCTTTGTAATTGTCTTTGCAGAAAAATCAAGACTACTCTTTGGCTGTTAATAGAAAACAAATCAGCAGGGGCTAAGAAGCTATTATAATCAAAGTTTTACCCACAAGTATACTCCTAGGACTCAGTCATCTGCATGGAGACCCAGTCCTAGTTAGAAGGGACTAGCCCAGAAAGTAGCTTCAATAAGTAATGAGGAGAATACAAAGAAATGGAAAACTTCCCTATACTCTCAAGGAGCAAATAATCAAGAATTTAGATTCTCAATAATTAGGCTAGAATGCATAAGCCTGTAAAATAATAATTAGTGATAGTAGGCAATTTAGGATAAATGCCTAAATTCAGGGAAAGGGAAAGTTCCTGCTAGATTGGAAATTCAAGGAAAGTAGAATTTAAGCTGGATTTTGAAGGTTAGATAAAACTTGAATAGATATAGAAGACAAAGAAAACATCAAGAAGAAAGCAAAGGAAATAAGAAATAATAATGGTCACTATTATTATAATATTACTATGATCTTCATAAGAGCCCTTGAGGTCAATTTTTTTGACCCAATTTTGAATTGCAGAATTGCAGATTTTGACTTTCTGATGGATGATAGCTATTAAAAGTCAAAGGTGGGAGCAGCTAGGTGGTATTCACTGTGAGCACCAGCCCTGGAGTCAGGAGGACCTGAGTTCAAATCTATTCTCAGACACTTAGTAATTATCTAGCTATGTGACCTTAGGCAAGTCACTTAACCCCACTGCCTTGCAAAACAACAACAAAAAAGTCAAAGGTGGGATCCAAAGTCAAAACTCACTTTTCAAGATCAACTATTTACTATACCACACTACTTTTTTTCAAATGCAAAATATATCCAAGACTGTAATACATTAGTTGATGAGTTTCCTGTAAAGAATAAACCAAGAAAGTTTAAATAGAATTAGAGTATGATTTACAAGGTCTCACATTTTCTCAACATTTTAGGATCATAGATTGGGAATTAGAAAGGACCTCAAAAGTCATCTAGTCCAATTCACTTATTTTCCAGGTAATGAAACTGAGACTGAGAAAAAAAAAAAAGTTAAGTGACTTTGCCTAAGATCAATTAGGTAGTAAGCAGTAGAAGCAGGTACCTAGGTCCTCTGATTTCAGGTTTGGGATTTTTCCCTCCCTAAATTCTAAATTGTCTTCTTTTCTTTTCTAGTTAGTGTGAGTGACTGTGAAGGTTAAAGAACAGTATTCTAGACAAGTAACAGGGAGAAGATCTATAACCTTCACTTTTTTCACAAAAATGCCTACATTTAACTTTTAAAGTCAGGATGCTGTTGAGCTGCATCTACCACTCTCCTATTCTCTATCAGTTGCTCTGCTATATCAATGTATACTGAGAATTCACATTCATTGTAAAGTATTATTAATCTAAATAAAACATAAATATGAAGGAAAATTGCCTACTGAACTGCACAAACATTTGGTCTACCCCAAAGTGTGATGATGATGATGACAAGAATGACTATTGCAAAATTTTGCTGTGGTCTCTTTCTTCACATCTCTACCCCTCTCTAATTCATCTTCCATCCCATCCTCAGCTACCAAAGACTATTGCTAAAGCATAGATCTGATCATGTCATTCTTGCTTAAGAAATCCCTACCATTCCCTGTGAACCTTCAAAATAAAATGCATATTCCCCTTGGGCATTTTAAAGCCTTTTGCAACCTAGCTCTAGGCTACCTTCCCAGGCATAATATATAACTCCCTTTAATTCACCTTATATTACAGATAAACTGGCGTTCTCAGTACATTACTGTCTCCTCTCTCCTTTCCTGTACCCTATGCCAAGACTTCCTCCTCATCTCTCTGCCTTTTAGAATACCTTTCATTTACTTCAAGGATCAACTCAAAGGCTGCCTCCTAGAGGAGGCCAGTTCTGATTCACCCAGCTATGATTTCCTTTCCCTGCCCCACAAAACTTCTCTGTACTTACTTGGTATACATTTTCTATTCATTGTTCTACACTCATATTATCCCCCATCATAGATGGGTGTTTCTCTCTCACTTTCAGGGAAATGGAAATTCTTTGACCTCAAAAACAATGCTACTTTTCTTTTTTTGTATCCTTAGCACATAGTGAATATCTGGAACATAGTAGTTGATCAGTAAATACTTACTGGATGAATAAATGAATGGATAATGATGATTTATCTATTCCCTGGTATGATGAGCTCAGTATCACTGCTTTTTTTCCTTAGGATGAGAGAAAGCAGAGTTGAGTAGAAAGAACTCTAGGCTTGACCTCAAAGGTCCCTTGTTGTCTTCGGTCTAAGAACCTATGAAATAGCATCAAACAAGATCTGATTTTGAATCTTGTCTCTGAACTATGTTAGAGTGGAAAGTGCACTGAATTTAACATAGGGGAAGTAGATATGAATCCTGCCTCTTCTACTGACTTTTGGTCATGACCTCTCTGGGAGCTCATCATCTCACCTGTAAAATAAGAATAAGAGTAGAGGGTCTCCCCATGCTTTTCCAACTCTAGACTTGTGATCACCCACCTTGCTGACCATGTAAACATAGGCAAGTCATTTAACCTTGCTGAGACTCAGTTTATTCACCTGAAAATATGAGTAACTGCAATACTTATCTTTCACAGGTGTGAGGATGAACTGAGCTGCTGAGTCCCTTCATAAATCAATATCTAGGAAGGAATTAAAAGTTGCTGCATTTTGAACTGAAATCAGTTTTCTGGTACAGCCTTCCCTCCCCCCAGTGCCAGTAATTATGAAATAAATTGAACTGGGAAGACTGCAACTTTCATTTGATCATTGTTATCAGAGAGACACTGGCTTGCTGACAATCCGATTTTTATGTTAGGCCTTGTGTTGAGAATTCACATGGGACTGAGAATGTAGCAACTGGTTGGTGTTCCTCGTGCTGAATGCCATCTCTGCTGAGACTGTGGGAAGCCTACAGTCCTCCTGGAAATTTCAGGGCTGATTTGCAAGCAAAGTCCTTCGTGAATTTTAACACTTTCTCAATGAGCTCTCATCTCAGCCACATGTTTGTTCTCAAGATGACACGAGAACATACAACAAAGATTATTTGTTTTTTAAGGTGAGGGAAACTTGGCTACCTCTTCCCCCCTGAGAGCTGAAATATTATGTAAAGGGAGATGCTTAGCACAGCACGGCTGAAAAAATACATATGTTCAAGTAAAGCAGAGTGCCAGTTTGGAGCTGAGGGGGAGGGAGGGAAGCACCTCATCCAAAATCGAGGCGGAGGCTAAGCGAGCAGAATGGGAGCCCTTTCCAACAACAGAGCAAAGAACAGGTCTGTTTTCCGTCTCTTCAGAGATTTTTAAAGGAGGAAACAGCAACCCACCCTCCCTGCTGACGACACCCCCTCAAGTTATGGACCGGCCTTGACGGCAATCTGGTGTTCCCTCAAACAGAGAGCCTTCGGGGGTGGGGTGGGGGGAGGAGGGAACACACAGCAGAGGGAGCAGGGCCAGCCAGCCAAAGACAACCCTCTGGAGGTTCAACCTATATTTTTAAGGCAGTCAGTCAACTGCCTTGATTGACCATCTGCTGTGTGAAGGCAGACAGCCCTGAACTCAATGCTGCAAAAGAGACGATAGAAAGAAAAGATGGAGACCCTACCCTGGGGGGGAGGGGGGAGCAGGAGGGAGAAAGGGAGAGAGTGAGGAAACTGAGAAAAAAAGCAAAGAGAATATAGAGACAAGAAGCATTTAAACAAGTAGTAAGTTTGCAACTGTGTAGTGCTACATATATGGGGTGAAAAGATTGGTGAGACTGAAGGCTACTGAGATAAGATTTCCCCGAAGTAGCTGGTGAAGAAACTTTTAAGAGGAACCTGAAGGACATGCCATGACAAAACGGGCAAGGATAAGGACTTTCACAGAGGGAAAGAGCAAATATGAAGGATTATTGGCCTCCTTTCCAGTCAGTGACACTTCAAGTTAATGAATTCCCTGGAGCAGTGCAAATGTTTATCTGCAGTTTCCAGGTCAGTGACTTGATAATCCACTGACACATTTATCCTTCTGTTCGTTCATTTATTTAAATATTTATTTAATAATTAATTAATTATCGAATTAAAGACTAGGTCTCTATATCTCACCCACACTGGAAGCTCAGGGGCTACACATGGAAGGAGCTACTCATGGCAGGGCTCCCATTCTAATCAGCAAAGGTTCTTTGACCTTTTCTCCAACCTGGGGTAGTTTACTCCATAAACAATGTGGAGCCCACTTCCCACCATATTGGTGTCATTCAGTATAAATTCCCAATTGATTTAACCCATTGCAGTTCAGAACCCCAAAGTTCCAATAAGCCACCAGCTTCATCCTCCTCAATAGAAAGGATTATTGGCATGGGTCACCACTCCCAGCACATGTCTCTTTTTTAAAAGGCATTTGTCAGGTATCCCAGGTATAAGGCCCTGAGCCAGCCTTCTAGGACCTCTACATAGCTTTTTCCCTCAAGCCTCCTCCCTTCTGAGTCAGACAAGGCCCCACACGGAGTTTTCCCAGCATCTCCTGCTCTGGAGTAATATCCACTTTTGTCTGTCCTTTTGGCAACAGCAACTTGGCTCATGAAACAGAAATGTCTTTAATCAGACCAGAAAGATGAAGCCATATGTTCAACCCTCTTATTTATCTGCTCCTCTGCTCTCTCTCTCTCTCTCTCTCTCTCTCTCTGTCTCTCTCTCTCTCTCTCTCTCTCTCTGTCTCTCTCTCTCTCTCTCTCTCAACTCTGCACACATGAACCATTCTTCTTTTCATTATCATCTCAGAAGTTTTTTATTCAATGTTCTCTGCATTGTTATGACTCTTATTGCTGAATATTTTACTGCTTTCATCTCATCCCCTCAGCACTGTGCAAATTCTTTATAGAAAAGGACCAGCCCTACCCTGCGGCTTACAACCTAAATGAAGATTAAAATACAAAAAAGGGAAAAAAAGCCACTGAAAACAGATTTTTCCTGCACTCCTTAACAAAGACAGACTGACAATTTCATAGTGATTAAAGCCCCTACCCTCTCCAACTAGTTTCAGTAAGTCTTTTCCAGACCACAAGTACATTCTTACTGATTAGAGTAAACCAATGATTTTTTTTTGTTTCCTTTATAAAAAATTTTTTTTAAAAGAATCAGAATGCCTTTGCTTTCCTATTTTTGGCTTGATACAATTTATTTTTTTTAATCTTTGGTTTTAAATAATGCTTTCAAGATCAAGTATTTTGAATTAGTTTGTTCTTCTCAAAACTTCCATTAAGGAAAAAATTAATTGGGGCTGCTATGTAGCACAGTGGATAGAGCACCCGCCCTGGAATCAGGAGTACCTGAGTTCAAATTTGACCTTAGACACTTAATAATTACCTAACCGTGTGATCTTGGGCAAGTCACTTAACCCCATTTGCCTTGCAAAAACCTAAAAAAAAAAGACAGAAATTAATCCCCAATATATATTTACACACTTCAAACAAAAATGAATACCCACACTAATCATTCCAAAAATGTAGGTCTCTTTCTGCATTTTTAAATTCTGTCAGAAGAGTAGTAGCAAGTTTTCTATTTATTCTTTCGGACTCATGGTTTATCACTGTATTGATCAGAGGTCTAAAGTCTTTCAAAGATGTTTTTCTCTAAAATGTTATCATTGTATAAATTATTCCTGTACTGCTCACTTCTCTCTGTCAGTTTACAAAGGTCTTCTTCATTTACTTTAATATTGTCCATTTCATTTTTTATTGCACAATAAATCCATTATATTTACATACTGCAATTTGTTTAGACATTCCTCAAAAGGATATGGCTTGACTTTTCTGCTATTTAGTATCAGGATTTCATCCTCCACACAGCCCACCTCCTTTTCCAGGACTACCCTTGATTCAAGAAAGTAGAGTCTACAATATTCCAGGGACAATACTGAACAACCAGGGATGGATCAGTACTGACTCTACTAGTAGAAATTTTTCAGGAGCTCCCTTCTTGGGCATTTCCATTCATGAACTAGACCTTGATCCAAATTTGCAAAGCTATTTCACCTGATTTTTTTTCTCCTTTCCTTCCTTCCTTCTTCTCAAGGAAATTGGGATTAAGTGTCTGAGACCAGATTTAAACTCAGATCCTTTTGATTCCAGGGCTGGTTTTCTAACCACTGCACCACCTAGCTGTCTCTTCTGATGTTAAGAAGCTTCTCCTGCCAGAGCCAAGATGGTGACAAGAATGGATCGTGTCTTAGGCGCTCTCTCATAAAACTCATAAGCTAAGGACTCTAACTAAACTTTCTAGAGACAGAGCCCACAGAGGGACCCAGTAAGGCAGTTCTCCTACTCAAGGTAACCTGGAAAAGAGCAGAAAGGCTCTGCTCCCCAAGGCCTGAGGGACGCCCACCAGAGGGGCGGCCCGCCAGAGCAAAAGAACTACAGCCTCCCAGAGGCAGCACCAGCAGCGGGGGAGTCTCCTGAGCTACACCCCGGGGAGCACTGGGCACAAATTGGGGGACAAGTGGGGGACCTCTGCCAGAGTAAGCACGTGGAGCCCAGCCCTCAGGGCACACAGCAAGCAACTTGGTCTTGCAGCAGCCCAGATCCCGGAACAGAAGCAGGCGGAGCCAGTAAGCAGGAGCCCCCAGGGCATGAGCCCCTTGAACCTAGGGAGGGGAGTGAAGAGAGACTACAGAGCTCTGTCCTCTGCCCCTGGAACAGGACTCTGGGGTTCTGACCACATTCAGAACCTAATTGCAGTCTAGGCCCCCCCAAATAGAACAGCAGGGCCCCCCCCACCTCAGCCCCATGGCAGAGGGGGGTGCTTATGTTCATTCACAGACCAGGAGAGAGGACAGAGCCTCACACACTGAGACCCTTCTGGGAGTATCCCAAAAGCTCAGGAAGTACCCCAAAACCAGGCCCAGGCTGGGAAAATGAGCAAGCAGAGAAAAAAGAGGAACACCATTGAGAAATATTTCACATATGAGCCCAAGAAGGATCAAAACACTCAATCTGAAGATGAGGAACCACAAGCTCCTGCATCTAAAGACTCCAAGAAAAACAGAAATTGGGCTCAGGCTATGACAGAGCTCAAAAAAGACTTTGAAAATCAAATGAGGGAATTAGAAGAAAAACTGGGAAAAGAAAGGAGAGGGATGCAGAAAAAACATGAAAATGAAGTCAGCAGCTTAGTCAGGGAAATACAAAAAAATGCTGAAGAAAATAGCATGCTAAAAACCAGCTTAGGTCAAATAGATAAAACAGTTCAAAAAGTTATTGAGGGGAAGAATGCTTTAAAATGCAAAATTGGCCAGATGGAAAAAGAGATAAGAAAACTCTCTGAAAAGAACAAATCCTTCAGAAAAAGAATAGAATTCAGGGAGATTGATGAATTTACCAGAAATCAGGAATCAACACTTCAAAACCAAAACAATGAAAAATTAGAAGAAAGTGTGAAATATCTCATTGAAAAAAAAACAACTGATATGGAAAACAGACTTAGGAAAGATAATTTAAAAATTATTGGAATACCTGAAAGTCATGATCAGGAAAAGAGCCTTGACATCATTTTCAAAAGAATTACTACAGGAAAATTGCCCTGATATTCTAGAAGCAGAGGGCAAAATAGAAATGGAGAGAATCCACCCATCCCCCTGAGAAAATTATCCCAAAAAACTAACCCCTAGGAAAATTATAGCCAAGTTCCAGAACTCCCAAGTCAAAGAGAAAATATTACAATCAGCCAGAAGGATAGTTCAAATATCGTGGAGCTGTAGTCAGGATCACACAGGACTTAGCAGCAACTACATTGGAAGCTCATAGGACTTGGAATATAATATACCGGAAGGCAAAAGAGCTTAGAATGCAACTGAGGATCAACTACCCAGCAAGGCTGAATGTCTTCTTCCAGGGAAAAAGATGGACTTTCAATGAACCAGGGGAATTTCAAATGTTCCTGTTGGAATGGCCAGAGCTGAACAGAAGGTTTGATCTTCAGATACAGGACTCAGGTGAAGCATGGAGATTGGAGGAGAGGGGGAAAATATAAGGGACTTGATGATGAACTGCATGTATTCCTGCATAGAAAAATGACACTGATAATACTCATATGAACCTTCTCAGTTAATAGAGCAGGTAGAAGGAGCTTTTATAGATGAAGCACAGGAGAAAGCTGAATTTGAAGATAAAATATGGTGTAAAAATGGAGTCAATAAAGAAAAGGGAAATGTAACGGGAGAAAGAAAAAGGAGAGGGGGGGAATAGGCCAAGATATTTCATATAATAAGATTTATCTTTATTACAATGAGCTATTGCAATGATATGGAAGGGGGGAAGGCAAGGGGGAATGAGGGAATCTTTGCTCTCATCAGAGGTGGTTAGGAGAGGAAACAGCATATATACTCAATGGGGTATAGACATCTGGAGTAAGAAGGACAGAAGGGGGATGGGGGAACAGGGGATGTGAGTGATGGAGGAGAGGATGGACCATGGAGGGAGAGTGGTCAGATATAACACATTTTCTTTTTTACTTCTTGCAAGCGGCTGGGATTGGATGGCCTGGTGGATGCTGGGCCTAAGGGGTGGTATGGGGGCTCAGGGCTTCTTGGCCCCAGGACCAGGGATCTGTCTGCTGCACCACTCAGCTACCCTACAGCAGAGTCAGAGTGAAAGGAGAGAGAAAATATAGTACACAGTAGTGGAGAAATAAGAAAGGAAGGAGTTGTGATCAGCAATGGCCACGGTGGAAAAGTATTAACTTTTGTGATGGACTTATCATAAAGAATGTGATCCACCCATGACAGAGTTGTTGGTGTTGGAACAAAGACTGAAGCACATTTTTTTAGGGCAAAATGGGGCTGGGGGGCCTGCCTGGGGGGGGGGGGGCGCATAGCAGGGTGATCGTTGGGTGTCTGAGGCTGGATTTGGACTCGGGTGCTCCTGGCTCAAGGGCCAATGCTCTGCCTACCACCCAGCCACCCCTACTATTATTACTATTTTAATTTATTTTGGGTCTTTTTTTCTTTTTGGGGGTTTTTGCAGGGCAGTGGGGTTCAGGTGGCTTGCATGTCACATAGCTGGGTGATTGTTGGGTGTATGGATGTGGGCTCAGGTGCTCATGGCTCCAGGGCTGGTACTTCATCCATTGTGCCACCTGGGCATACCTACAATTATTACTATTATTATTTTTTAATTTTAATTTTTTTCTCTCCCCTTTATTGCTCAAGCAAGTCTATATTTATGGGGAGAGGGGGTATTTTGTTTACTCTTAAACAAGAATATTTTATTAATGTAAAAAAATTATTTGTACAAAATGAGAATAAATATTAAATTAAAAAATGATCAAAAAAAAAGAAGCTTCTCTAAAGTGAGTCTATCTCCAAGTCCTGTCTCCATCCCTCTGGTTCAGGAACATCAAATAATCATTTCAAATGATCATTGTCTCAAGAAATGACAAACAAATTTCAAATTAAATATTCCCCAAGGCGGGGAAATGTCTTTGATGTGCTTTTTAGATGGTATAACCTTATGGTTATCTCAAATAGCCAAGGTCTTAGATAGTTTTGTCTGGTCCCCTGAGGAAGCTTCTGTACTTTGCTGAATATCAGCGAAGCTCACCAATCAGATAATGGCTGCTGGGCAGGACCAGATGATCATTCTTTCCTATTTAAAGCTTTTTACAGTCAGAATTTTGGCCAACCAGGAAAAATTTGACAGTGAAAAGAGCTAAGAATCAGGAAATTTTCATCCAATATATCCCACTAACTAAATGAATGGTTTTGGGCCAAACTTTTCACCTCTCTAGACTTCAGTTCACTCCTCTTCAAAAAAAGAAAGAATGGGGTCAGATGATCTCCAAGTTGCTTCCAATACTCAGATTCTACGATTCTATATTTCCCATTTATAACATTGTTTTTTATGGAAAATGTGCTCTATAATGTTGTTTTACCAGTCATTGCTGAGAAGCAATTAAGAAGCAAAAGAAAGAAACTAGCCCAGAGGTCACTAGCTCCACCTGGTCCTTTTAATCTTACTCCAAGGTGATTTTCATGGCAACTAGGTACATTATACTGTTGTTGTTCAGTCACGTCTGACTCTTCATAACCACTACTTGGAGTTTTCTTGGCAAAGATACTGGAGTAGATAATGATTTTCTTCACTAGCTCATTTTACAGATGAGAAAACTGAGGCAAACAGGGTGAAATGACTTGCTCAGGGTCACACAGCTAGTAAGATGAGTCTTCTTGACTCCTGACCTATCCATTGTGCCACCTAGCTGCCCAGGTATATTACAGTACAGTCATTTCAGATCTATAATCTTTGTAATGTTATTAATGGAACTTCCTGTAATATTTTGAAAAAAAAACCAGAATAAAGACCAGCTTATGGCAAAGAGCAAAAGGAATTTTTAAAACTCAAGCTCAAGAGAAGGTTGGGATCTGGGAGACTGAGACCATTAAGAATGTACTCTTTCAAGATTTTAAAGTACCTCCAGCATGCCTACCAACTCACTATTGGAGTTATTTTGATGACAAAAGAACTCAAGAAGGCCCTGGGGCTAGAGAACTGGGAACTCCCTCTTTCAGACCAGCAGCAGGAGATTTACAGTACCCAGAAGTCATGTAACTGTATAGAGAAAATAGAACAGCAGTAGACCCCAATTCAGATGAGAAATCAGCTCTCTGACAACATTAGTAGCAGACATGACCAGATTCCTAAAACTGAATGCATCATCCCAGATACCTGAGTGTTCCTGTCATGTACACTTCCTACCCTTGTGTCCCATTCTGCCTTTTCTCCAATCGCTCATGTCATCTGGTTATATTCCCTCCCCCACAAGTGGTATGGTGATCCATGGGGCTTTATAGTCCTGTGGGTATAAAAGAAACATTTCTTGTCACTTGTATTGATATTTTGCTTATTAAATGTCCTTTTATTTGAATTAATGTGTCTTCTTACTGACTGTTAAAAGAAACACATTAGTAGTAACTTATTACCTAGCACAGTGCCAGTCATACAGCAGATGCTTAATAAAAGTTTACTACTGATTGATTGAGTTGGAATTTTAAGTAGATTATTACAAATATCCATAATATGATTCAAATTTGGGGTTCCAGGGTCTAGTGCAACATATATAGTAGCATATACTTATTCACATATATCCTTTTTTTTTATTCCTACCATATATTTTCTCTATGCTAGTGAACGGAGCTGGGAATAGTCACATCAGTAGACTGACTTTCTATTGTTGTACAAGTATAATCCATATCGGATTACTTGCTGTCAAGGGGAAGGGCAAGGGAAGAGAGGGAGGGAGAAAAATGTGAAACTCAAAAGCTTACCAAAAAATGAATGTGGAAAACTATCTTTACAAGTAATTGAGGAGAAAAAAGTGAATGAAAAAAAAATAAATTCATGTTATCCACTTTCAACTGAGTCCTCATTTCAGTAAGGCAATCCTTTTATTCCTCTCCAATTGTTTTCCTATTGCACTGTTCATATCAATAATTCCAAACTGTCTCTTCTTTCCTCAAGCCTCCCACAGACCATCTCCTCACCAACCAGAGACTTACTTATATTTTATTGAGAAATATGCTCTCACTTTTCCTCTTCTCATTTAACAACCTCTTGACATCACCTACCACACACACTATTTTATTCTTTACTCTGGTTATCAGATAAAAAAGGAGACCCTTCTTTTCAATGAGACCAAGTCTCTACTCACCCTTGATTCCCTCATCTCCCATTTTCTCAGACTGCCTCAACAATCATCCCCTCTTTTCCTAAATCATCAATTATTCCTAATCTACTGACTCTTTCCTCACTGCATAGAAACATAAAAAAAAAAAAACCCTCACTAGACCCTACCAACTACTCACACTATTGACCTATATCTCTGTTCCCTTCTCAGGAGTCTTTCCATTTTCCTAGGGAAAAAAGCAGGCTATATTCATTTTCTCTATTTCCTCTCCTTTCTGGTTTCCACCTTCATTATTCAGCTAAAATCACTCCCTCTGAAGTTACCAGTGATCTCTTCATTGTCAAATCAAATTACTTTTCACCAATCCTCCTTTTTCTTGCCCTTTCTGTTGCATTTGTCACCATTGTCCATCCTCTTTCCCTCCTGGATTCGCTTTCTTCTCTGTATTTTCTTGGTCCTACCTTCTCTTGTCTTTCATCCTTATCTGTCTTATCTCTCTCTTTTGACCTCTCTGACCTCTCTTCCATAGTCTCCTTTGCTGGATCATAACCCATGTCATTTCTCCTAACTCAGGGTGTTGGGTTTTATTCTTGGCTTTCTCTTTTTCTCTCTAGATTTCTTCCCTTGGTAACCTCTACATCTACCATGGATTCAATTATCTTCTCTATGCACATGGATAGTAATCTATTTATGCAACCTATCTGCCAGTCCCACAAGACCAATTGCCTATTAGATAGTTTGAATTGGATTTCCTGTAAGCATCTCAAATTTATCATTCTCTAAAAAAAAAACCCCAAAAACCCAAAACCTAGGTCTCTTTCAAACATCCTTATTTCTATTTAAGGTACCAATATACTTTTAATCACCCAGTTTTGCAATCTTGATGATGATGATAACTAGTTTTTATATAGCACTTACTATGTCCAGGACATGTACTAAGAATTTTACAGTTATGATCTTTTTGAGTTCATAACAACCTTCAGGAGAATATGTGCTATTATTATGTCCATTTTACAGAAGCAAAGCTGAGACAAATAGATGTTAAATGACTTGCCCAGGGTCACATGTCTATCGTCTGAGGCCAGATTAAACTCAGTTCTTCCTGACTCCAGGCTTGGCACTCTAAGTACTATGTCACCACCTAGCTGCCTGAATCTTGAAGTCATACCCAAAACCCCACACTCATCCACCATTCAATTACCAAATTTTATTCTAGGGGCAGATAGGTGGTACAGTGGATAGAGCACCAGCCCTGGAGTCAGGAGGACCTGAGTTCAAATTTGACTTTGGACACTTAATAATTGCATAGCTGTGTGATCTTGGGCAATTCACTCTTAATCCCATCCCCCTTATCTGTCCACTTCCCTCCAGTCACATAGCTACTGCCTTATTTCGGTCCCTACTGTTTGTTCTTGTTTCCTCCATTCTCTCTGTTTCTATCCTGACTCCACATAGTTGGCAAAATACTATCCATGCACATGTCATGTCTTACCTCCTCCCTCAATAAATACCAGTGGCTCCCTATTACCTCTAGAATCAAATATAAACTCTTCTGTTTAGCATTTTAAAGTTCTTCATAATATGGTTCCTTCTTACCTTTCCACTTTTATTATATTTTTCTCTTTTCTACATTCTCTTGGATCCAGTCAAAGTGGCTTTCTAGCTATATTCCTTCACAAATCCCAATCTACTGCTCATCTCTAAATCTTGGCACTGACTATTCCCTAGACCATTCCCTCCTTACTTCTGCCCCTTGGAATCTCTTTTTCTCTCAAGATTTGACTCAAGTACCTCCATAGAGTTAACCTTTCCAAAACCTTCTGACTGTTATTTATCCCCCATGTTATCCTATAACTGGCATATATATGTAATATATGTATATATCTTTATTGGGTTTGTATATTGTCTCCCCCATTAGAATGCAAGCTCTTAAGGGCAGGGACCTTTTCTAGTTTGTGTCTGTCTCCACTTTGCCTTGTGCCTAGCTTGGTAAGAGTTTCCTGAATTCTTGTTGATTCTTCTTCTGTGTATAAAGGATGGTCCTAGCAATCAACATGATGGTAATAGCTAAGTGATCTGTTTCCTGCCCTGAATGCTATTAGCCAACTCTCTGGGAAAGTCACTACCTTTCTGGACTTAAGGTAGGACAAAAATTCAATCAACTCAGAGATCTCTTCTAGCTTTACGATCATATGATTTTTAGGACTCTGCTAGAAATTCAGTTCCCAAACCAATTGATATGAGACTCTCTCCTTCTTGGTAGAGATCAAGGCCACCCTCTGACACACCAATAAGGAAACAGTGCCATAGTAAAGAACTCTGGAGTTTTATTCCATTAGGCTCATTGTCTGAGACATAGTCCCAAAAGAAATATGTTAGAAATGAGAGAGGCAGTCTATGCCATGGAAGAAGCATTTATCTAAGGGGAAGATAGAGGTCCAAAAATGGCAAGGAAGCACCAATTATGAGGAATACGAATATTTAGATAATAATAACCAGTCTTCATTGTAAAAGGGAGTTTCCTCATGGAGAGTTAGTTCTGAATGCCAGTAAAATCACAATTCTGGGGCTAAATGAGGGTGGACTTTGAGAGCTGGACTTTGAGTTGGGGAGGTCAGATTTTTAAATCCTTCCTTAAACACTGGTTATGTGACTCTGAGTATGTCACTTAAGCTCTCTCAGACTCAGTTTCCTCAAGTGTAAAATGCTAGATAAAAATAGAACCTACCTCCTAGGGCTGTAGTGAATAGCAAATGAGATCAAATATGTGTGAAGCCTTTGCAAACCTTTAAATACTTTGTAAATGCTGTTTTATTTGTTTTTAAAGAACATGCACATTACTCAAAGCAGTTGATGCAGCTATTTACAGCTATATACAGATGAGCTTCTGAATAGATTCAGGAAGTGCTTCTCCTGTGAGTTCCTCATAAAAAGAAGAAAGCAGTTTTATTTTCCTTACACACTGGTACTTTTCCTCAAAGAATGCCACCTGCTGAGTCTCTGTTTATAGGCCAAATTACCCTTATGGAGGCCCTGAGAGACAGGTCACAGAGAAACAAAAGAAAGGATGGCAACCTTTTCTCAGGAAGTTGCTTTAAAAATACAATAGACTAGATTTCCATCAGTGAGGCTTAATTGTGGGCCTGAAATCAGAGAACTGAGCAGTTTTCTTGAACTCTTCTCTAGGCCAATGAGTCTAATCTGAGTTTGCCCATAACACTGACTCAGCAGGTGTTTAACCCCTCATCACCATTAACTAACATTCACTAAAAATAGGGGAAGGACAATCATTCCAAAGGTCCATCTGTTTCAAATAATAGAAATTGCGAAGCTAGACCACCCAGCAGGATTAGCACCCCCACCCATGGGAAGAGGAAAGAGATGGCATCCACAGCTGAGGTCCTTTTAATGTTTCTTTGATGGTCTGTTCCTTAGAGACCAAAAACTTTGCTTCTTTGATTAAACCTGTTACTGGTGCTGAGAGCAATTTCCCAGAAGCCGATTACCAAGCCAGTTCCTTGGCACCCATGTCTTTCCAGTTAAAACCTCTTCCCTAGGAAAAGAAGCAGCTGCCTACTCATTTTCCTAACTGCTGATTTCAGGAATGAGTCTGCTGGGAAATACCTAGCCGCAGATGTGCTTACTTTTTTGTCCAGAACCTGCCAAATGGCAACCAATAAGGACTGGGTTAGCAGGCTACAGCTGGAGACTGATACTTGTTTCCCAGTGGCTTCCTTGCAGATTCTCCTTAGGGGACCTTTTGTGTGTCTCTCTCCAAACACAAAACCATTTGTAAGAAATGGAAAAGATTCTGTAAGTTGCAGGTGGAATTGTACTTCTTGAATTAAGTCAAGGATCTTATGTTGAACCTGTGTGACTGAGGAGTTGCATACAATCATCCAATTTTCCTCTCTAAGCTGGCCTAATCAAATTTTCTCCAGAGAATTCTGATAGATAAAATTCATGGACTACCGAAAAAAAGCACAGAATTTGTGAGTGTGTGTATGTATCTGTGCATACATATATTTGTATTCAATTCAATAAGCATTTATTAAGTGCCAACTACATCCTAGGCTAAGCACAGGTTTATATACATGTATATACACTGAGGAGGAGACCCCCAAAATGAGAAAGGGTTCCTCACTGAATTTTGACTTTAAAAATAATAGATTGAATGTGTTAACCCTCAGAGTTTATCCTAATAAGGGACAAGTGGCCTTCAGAGTTTAGCCTAAGAAAGAATAAAACAGGGGGCCTCTAGGTGGCGTAGTGGATAAAGCACCGGCCTTGGAGTCAGGAGTACCTGGGTTCAAATCCGGTCTCAGACACTTAATAATTACCTAGCTGTGTGGCCTTGGGCAAGCCACTTAACCCCATTTGCCTTGCAAAAACCTAAGATAAAATAAAATAAAATAAAATAAAATAAAATAAAATAAAATAAAACAGAATTAGGTTAATAAACATATTTATTAATATTCCTCTAAATTCTCAGATTATGCAGGCATGCATAATCTGAATAGGGTTTTTGTACCTTCCACTATCAGAAAGTGGGATCTGAAAAACTGTCTCTGACTCATTCATCAAAAGAAGGGAGTGGCCTCCAACTAGAAGGGGGGCTAGATACAGATCCACTAGAAGGTATGTCCAGGAAGACATGCCAGGAGAGATGGCTCCTTCCAAAAGGATAGCTCTTCCCAACCCAGGATCTTTGTGCTTTATCAATTATGCCAAGACCTCCACCAATGGAAATTTTGCCTTTGGAATATCAGCATACCCATTGACCTTTGTAGTAGTTAATGGAGGTCAAAAACATGTGTATTTACGTGTGCACTTCTGTTTACATAACACATGCAAATGTGCACACAAATTAAGCACCCTCTCCCATTGCTCCATTAATTCTATCTCCCAAAATTCTCTGGGGAAAACTTGAACAGGCTAGCTTAGAAAAATAGATTGACATTAAATTGGCAGCTTCTCTCTCCTTCCTTCTCTCCATACCTTTTTCTTCCTCTCTCTCTCATTCCCTCTTTCTCTTCAAATATACATATACACAGATATAGATAATAGCTGGCACATGTATGGCACAGGCATGTATGTGCATACACTTAATTATTTCTGTGTTATCTCCTCTTGTCAGAATGTGAGCTCCTTGAGAGCAGGGACCATGATTTTTGTCTCTAGTTCTTATGTCTGCCATATACTAGGTGCTTAAAAGATTTGTGCTACCTAAATTAGCTGAGGTGAAAGTTGTTCAGTTGTGTTTGACTCTATGATCCATTTGCGGTTTTCTTAACAAAGATACTAGAGTTGATGCTGGAGAAAATGTTTGAGCAGGACATGAAAGAATTCATGTAAAAGACTAACCCAGAAGAAATTTTAGGGACAAAAAGGCTTATTTAAGTATTATGTGGGTAGCAGAAGCTAAGGGAAAGAAAAAGGGTAGGCAGTTGGAAGTCAAGTCACTGATCTTCTAAGGGAATTAGCAGCAGCAACAGCCAAATCAGCAACATCAATGACATAAGCCACCATGAGAGGATGAACAGTAAGGAAAGGTACTGGAGAGGCTACCTGGGAGATCACATTCCCCAAGGACAGACTAGTTTCACTGGAAGACAAGCAACTCAACTCAGGAGTAAGTGAGCTTTTGAAGGGACAGGAAGATGAGGTAATTAGGTATATGTTGATGGGTAATAACTCAAAGAACAAAGATGAGGTAATTAGGGATATATAGATGAGGGAGAGTAGGTCAAACACTTAATTTTTTCAGGCTAAAACAAGGATTCATTGTTTTGTTGATAGAACCTTTTCTGTGCATAGGGGCAGGGATTTACCTGGAGTCCTTGGCCAGGGAGGGACAAGATACTTAACTAAAAGTTTATTGACCTCATCTCATAGCTTGGCAATGGGATGGTGGGTTGGGTGGGGGGGGCAGGGTGAAGGAATCAGTGTTAATATAAGCTACATAGTCAGTGCAAAGGAAACAGATTAAATATAGAACATTTATCTCAACATTTCCTCTACATCTATATTTGCCATTTCCTTCTCCAACTCATTTTATAGATGAAGAAACTGAGGCCTACAGGGTTAGTGACTTGCAGAGAGTCACACAACTAGTAAGTATGTGAGTCCAGATTTGAACTCAGAAAGATAAATCTTTCTGATTCCAGACATACCCAACACTCCATCGACAACTGAGCTGGAAGACCTGAGTTCAAACCTCAACTCTACAGTTTAACTTGCCTGGTGACTTAAGAAAATCAAGACTTTTAGGAGCCTTGGTTTGTTTTTTTCATGTGTAAAATGAAAGAGTTGGAAAGTGACTTCTAAGGGCTCAAAATCTATGATCCTATGATTGATGGATCTTCTAACTTGGTCACTTCCCTGCTCTGTGACTCAGAGCAAGTCATTTTGCTTCATATTTCTAGGTGACCTACTTTGCTGCAAGAAGATAGAGGCTACCTCGATAAGAATTCCCTCAGCTCCCTTCCTCATTACCATTGCCTTCTCTCCTCCTTCCCTCCAGGCTCTTACTAAGACTAAGCTGTCTGCTTGGTTCCTTGATCTGGTAACTTTTGGTCTTTCTCCAGGACTTGTGTCTGTTAGTCATCCTCCTCCTCTCATTCTTTTTCATTCTCTCCCCTCCAGCAGTTTGTCTCCTTACTAGCTGCTACAAAGAACTTCACGTCACCCAATGCCTCCCCCTACAGCTTTTCCTTTATGTTTATATACCACCCAGTTACATCTCTCAATTATTTCATTTCTCTCTCCACTCCTCAGCTACTAAACATCTTGAAAAAGTCACCTATTTGATGTCTTCACTTCCTCATCACCCACTTTTCTTAAATCCTTTTTAATCTGACTTTTGTTTCCATCCTTTTCCACCCCCATCTGATAGCTATTAAAATTTCTCTTTCACTAAACAGTCAAAGGGATCCTAAATATATCCAAAAATGTGAAGAATATTGAAAAATTAGCCATGTACTTTTCTGGATACACTTTCATTCTCAGTTTCAGAGATCCTTTCCTGGTTCTCCTGATGCTAGGGAATTGGTCAATGCTTCAGAGAAAGAACTTTAAAATAAGGACTTGTTTTTCTTAAGTGAGGAACTCATGATTGACCCTGGAGGTGTAAAAGTTTCAGACTAATCACAAAGGTCTACAAAGTTAACAACAGGCCTGAACAGTTCTAATATATTATACTTCGCACACAGTTAACAGATTTATTAATTCATCTGGAGACAAAGTTACTTGAGGACAGACCCAATACAAAGAGTGAGGAAAAGAGAAAAGGAAAACAACCCTAACAACTGATTGGGCTTAGACCCACCATGGATGCAGCTTAGTAGTTACAAACTAGTAGTTACAAACTGGGAAAGAAGTAGCCTCATTGACAGAAAGAGAGGAAAAATTTAGATTAACATTGGAACAGGAAAGAAATTTAGAGGAAAGAAAGGAGGAGGCAGCAGGGAGTCTGGGAGAGGAAAGGAGATGTGAAATTTAAGGTCGATATAAATCTGACCACGTGGAGCTGGGGCCATATTGCTCTAGAAGCATAGACCAGAGCATGTGGTTCTAGCATAGAGGAAAAAAGTGCTACAGCCTGCCAGGAATCCGGAGAAGGAAAAGCCCTTGCCCAGGCAATCTTTGCTTAAATGCATGTCCATGGTGGGTGGGGCAAGGGTGATGCTTGGGGAGTAATTTAGCACCTGGGCTGTAGGTATTCTCCAATGCATATGCTACAGGGGCAGTGTCCAGGGAGTGACAAAGACAGTACTTATTGCATGAGTGGCTGCAGTCTCTGCTGTCCTGAAAAAGGGTGTAGTCTTCAAGTCCAGTGTGGCACAAAGTTGCATCATTTCCTTGTGCCCTGCTTCCCTCCAAACTCTCTACTCTTTCTTTTTATCTCTTAGATTGAAAATTTCATCTACTCCCACAGATTTAGTTATCACCTTTTTGTAGATAATTTCCAAATCTTTCCTACTGAGTTCCAGCCCTACATCTCCAACTTTCTGCATTACAACTCCACATGGAAGTCTCAACAGCATCTCAAACCCAACATGTCCAAAACAAAGTTCATTCTTTTCCCTACACACACTTTTCTTTCCAACTTCACTATTTCTATATCTCTATCATCAGGTAAAAAAATCTAGTCAAAATACAAGTTATAGAAGAACTGTTGATTTGAATTAGCAGTTCCCATGCAGAGACACCTGGGAATTCCTAACACATATTAAGTCAGTCTTCCTTCCATCTCATCCAACAATATATCCCCACCCAAATCTACAGGGTAATTGTTTGGGATATAATTGCTGAGAATTAATTTAAATAACAATTGTTTCTGTTTTCATCAGAAAGTCCTGCCCCACCCAGGGTTTTCCCCTCCCAGATAGATTTTTTTTTTGATTAGGTAAAAGAGACTATATTTTGCCTCATTTCTTACCTAAACTTAATCATTTGAATGGGTGTTGCCTCAGTCAAATTGAGGCCTGGAAAAGATCTTAACTTAAAAAAGGCTAAGGTCTTCCATTGCATCTGGACCATCTCCAGTCATCCTGATCTAGATCTTGCCACTGGACCCAGATGTCTGCAGAGGAGAATTTGAGGCTGGTGTCTTTGGACATTCCCTCTCACTTATATCCATTTCATTGCAAGACATGATATCATTTTCTGATGCCATGGTCATCTTCAAGAACAAAGGATAAGAGGCGGCTGGGTGGCGCAGTGGATAGAGCATGGGCCCTGGAGTCAAGAGCTCAAATACGGTCTCAAACACTTAATAATTACTTAGCTGTGTGGCCAAGCCACTTAACCCCATTGCCTTGCCAAAAAAAAAACCCTATTAACAAAGAACAAAGGATAATCAATAACTATTTCCAAATAAAAATAGACTATAAGCTATAGAAGAACAGATTTCCTTGAAAGGACTTGGAACTGAGACCTAATTCAAATCTTCCCTCAGGAGGGCAGCTGAGTGGATAGAGCCCCTGGAGTCAGGAGGAATTGAGTTCAGACACTTGATACTTACTAGCTATGTGACCTTGAGTAAGTCCTTTAACCCCACTGCCCAACAAAAGACACAAAAAACAAATCTTTTCTACTAACTGGATAATTCTAGGTGGGGAACTCTTGACCTTGATTTTTCTCATCTTTGAAATGAAGATAATAATTCCTAAAACACTTATCTCAGAGATTGTTTTGAAGACCAAATAAGATAATGTATGTAAAGTGATTTACAAATCTGAAAGTTCCATATGAATGTTGGCTATCATCATCATCTTCCTCCTTGACTAGTTCAGAGTAGATGTTGTTGTTGTAATGTTGTTGGTGGGATTGGAATGAGATTAGTACTTTAATAGGAGTTGTGACCAGCTCTGAATTAGTCTACCTTGATGAAAGGACATGCTCTAGGAAGTGCCCAGAAGACTGGAGTTGAGGCTGAGAAAATTCTGAACTATCATCAAAGAAGTCTGCCATAACTGATTATATTCTACCCATGTACCTGGTCATCAGCTCTAGAAGCATGGTGAAAGAACCACTGGCTCTGGAGTCCAAAGGAGCAAGGTCCAAATCCTGACAGCCACTTACAACCTATGTGCTTGTATGCAAGTCACTTCACCTCTAAGTTCTCAGTTTTCTCAATTGTAGTACGGAAAGGAAGAGTTGGTCTAGATATTTGGTCTCTGAGGTTCCTTCCAGTTCTAAACCTTGGATCATATAAATAGTATTATCCAGGTTCCTTGAATCTCATTCAGTCCATCACTAAACATTTCAGCAGGTCTCCAAGATTCTAGATCACAGAGAGAGTTTGTGAGGCTAGTGAGCTATCATTGCTCTCTCTCCCCCCATGCACTAGACCCTGCTGGCTTAGTCTGGAAAAATGCAAGTTCACTTTGTTCCCTAAACCCCCAAGCTAATTTTAGATTGCTCTCTGGGGTGGCCCAACCCTGCTTACCATTCATAAATCATCACAATATTGTTATTTTTTAAATAAAGTCAGAACTAAAAGCATTTTTAAAGAGTCAAATTTTATCACTCTGTTCTGCTTAAAAGTGTGTGACCTTTCTGAAAAAAAAAGAATCTGGAGCAAAAGACTACTAGTTAACATCAGTTCACTTATTTTTGGCATTTTGGAAAATATCACTTGAGGGCAAATACTCCTACCTATCTTTTCAGTTTAATTTTGTATAAATTGTATTAACCTAGAAGAACTTCTATTCTGTGTGTGTGTGTGTGTGTGTGTGTGTGTGTGTGTGTGTGTATTTTTTTCTGGCCTAGTCCTTCACTGTCCTTTTAGACTGTCTTTTCCCCAACCATAACCTTTCTCTTTGATCTGTCCCTTCCTTCTCTCCTCTTCTTTTCTCTAGAATTCAACCTCTATACTATATCTGAAATCTTCAATTTCCTGTCTATTGATATCCTCTTTCTTGTGTCATCAGGGACAGGAAACCAATCAAATCTGACATAAAAGATTCAATTTATTCTCTAAAAATACCTTTGGCAGAATATTCTGATCCCAGAGTTGCCATGAGTTTCCCTCATGGACCCAACAGTCTCAATGAGAACTTAATGAATCCATAGTCCATGTCCTGGGAACAACCTCCTGCTAGAACATTGTAAACTCCTTCTTTCTACCATCCCCTAAAAAGCATGATGTCCAAGGTTCCCTGGCAGCATCCCTGATTATAATCATGAGATCATAGATTTAGAATTGGAAAGGACCTTGGAAACTACTGAAACTGCAGACAAGGAAACTGCCAACAAGGTTCAGAAGAGTTAAGAGATGTGACTGGGGTTGCCCAGCTTATAAATAATTAAGGCAGGATTCAAATTCATATTTTCATGTCTACAAGTCAAGAACTCAATCCACCATGCCATCCGTTCCCAATCCCACTTTGGAAACGTCAACTTGAGCCCCAGTATGAAAGCTGCATCAGTGGATGTCCTAGTATATCCTTCTTTTTTGTCTCTACATTCCACTCCAGTTTAGTCACATGGAATATCCTTTGGAGCTTTCCTTCTAATATAGCAAATAAAAAGAATTTACTGCTTTTAACCCTGACTAGTTTATCTAGTTTTGCTATGAAGTCTCAGAAATGGAACATGACTCTCCCATTCATATTCTCACATATTCATGAATTCTGATAAGTTAACCCATGTCTAAAATTGTCCTCTTTCTTTATCTCTACCTTTTAGAATCTCTGTTTTTTTTAAGCTTCAGTTCAGATACATTCATACAATCTTCCCTGATATATATACTATCAGTTGCTGCTAGTATTCTCTTGATCATCAAATTATCTTATATTATTGTTATCTTTGGAAATTTTTGTTTACCCCTATTGAATGGAAAGCCCTTGGAGGAAAGGAACTGTTCTAATTTTTGTTTATGTATATCCAATGCCTTGCAATTAGTAGAAATTTGATAGATGTTTGTTAAATTTAATTAAATTTAATTTGATTCCAAGTATTCACCAAGTTTGCTTGGAAAATGCCAGATCCTTTTCAGCAGAGGATTATGAATCATCCCAGAAAACTTGAATATAGTAGATAGTTTGAAATAGACTGAAGGAAATCTGAAGAATTCCTGAAATTTTTACTGCTCCTACCTTCCTCTTCCCTCTTTACCTGATAACTCAACAACCAGGAGACTTGAACTATAATTTCTATTCAAGCAGAGTGCTTTAAGACCTGTGACTGTTGAGACACTCAGCCCTTTTCTACCACCATCAGCTCCCTTATCCATCAACCATGGCAAGTAAGGAAGACTCGTTCAAGAGAAATAAGTGGTTGATTGACCAAGTAGGAGGCAACCAGTACTTTTTTTTTTTTTAGGATTCTCTTCTGTTTGCTTAAGAGCTCCAACAAATGTCTCCTCTTTATTCTTCTCCTTCAACAAAGGGAGTAGACTGGATAGCATAAGAAATAGTTGCACTTGGTATTTAATTCATATGGAATGGTCTGAGATAAAATACTTTCTAGAAAATAGTGTTCTAATAAATCAAAAGGCATGTTATTAAATGCCTAATACACATGAAGGTCTAGTTTATATCCATCAAACCGGTAAAACTGACTCCCACCCCCCAAAAGTAAGATGACTAATGTTGGAAGGGCATCTAGAAAATGTTTATCTTGATAAGTGAAGTTCAGAATTATTCCAGTCATTCTAAAATCTTTTTGGAACCTTTGTCTTAAAAGTTGCTGAATTGTATCTTTTGACCTAGTAATACACAGAAGTACTATTCCTCAAAGAGATCAAAGAAGAAAGAAAAATCCCTTTATATACAAAAATATTTAGAGCATATTTTTTTTTTGTAGTGCCAAAGAGCTGCAGACTAAAGATGGTGTATCAACTAGGGAATGAACAGATTATGGTATATGAATGGAATGGTATACAATTAAGCTATAAAATGATGAAAGGGGCAGTTTCAGAGAAAACTGGAAGACTTTTATGATCTGACACAGAGTAAAGTGAGCAGAACAGGAGAATAATTTATACTATAACATTATAAAATTAAAAGTTAGGAAAGACTTAATTCTGATCAATGTGATGACAGATTAATGATTGTTCATGTCTGTTGGGAGCCAGGGTCTCTAAACAGCTTGAAACAGTCTCGGCAAGAAGACTCAAGGCAGGGGCAGCTAGGGTGGCACAGTGGATAAAGCACCGGCCCTAGAGTCAAGAGTACCTGGGTTCAAATCCGGACTCAAACACTTAATAATTACCTAGCTGTGTGGCCTTGGGCAAGCCACTTAACCCCATTGCCTTGAGAAATCTAAAAAAAAGAAGACTCAAGGCAGTCATACTGTCTGATGGAACATTTCCTTCTTCAATATATATATAGGGATTCCATGTATACCCATATTTATAGGTCTATTATTGATTGCAAAACTTACTCATCCTAATAGTGGAATGACTATAAAGGAAGGATTTCAGAGAAATTCCTTGAATAAAACAGATTGTGAATTCTGTCCAAATTTAACAGGACTGCCTCTTCCTGTGACATACAAAAGGCTTCAACATTATGAAATCTTTGGAAGATACAGCACTGGGAGTTCCAGGGAGACGTCAGAATATATACAGAGAAAACAGATACAAGATGGGTCAGATAGAATTCCAGGGAAATTAACAGTTTTGCCCCCCTTACCATATACAGGAATATATGAAAAAGATAGTGAGAAAATAGTACAGGTGACCAATATGTGAACTCTAACAGCCTTAGTTTATTGAGAAAGAATAAAAAGTCATAGAAACTGTAGTGTCTACTAACAAGGGCTGAAAGGAAAATTGGTTATTGAAGGTGTCAATGGACAGGTGGACAAACATAACTGCCCTCACTATAGGTTATCAAGGGAGCATATCGAAAAACATTACATATGCGGCACAAAAACATAATCTCACTTCCCTCCCCCCACCCCCACAGAAGGCAATCTGTTAATCTTTACATTTTAATAAGCAATTTTTAAGGGTTTACTTATTTAAATGTGCTATGCCCAGAGTTAAGAGCTGGGGAACAAATACAAGCAAAAAAGGAAGATAGTCTCTACCTTCAAGGAGCTTACTTTCTAATAGGGAAAGACAATAAATACACAAAAGGAAGCTGAAAAAATTAAGAGGAGGACATAGTATGGTATAAAAGTCTGGAAAACCAGAAGCACAACTAAGAGGGGAATGAGGTTGGACTAGCCTGAGATCTCCCCAAAATGGAGACTCCAAAAAGGAGTCTCCATGGGAGAAGGATGCCATCATGGTGGAGGAATGTTCCAAGGATAGGAAGAGTCAGGTGCTGCTGAGAAATATGAGACCCTAAGATGTTGTGGCCCTCCCAAAGTCATACAGATAAATATCTTTGAAGAGTCTGGGTTCGTAAGAGGAGTTAGCGATCCTTCAGAGGTTATTCTAATTCTGAGAATATTCACTCTCTCCTAAATAAAAGGAAAGGAATTTTTTTTTAATAATTGCTTCTCCTTTTCTTAGATGGGGGGGAGGGGAGTGTCAATGGATAGCCTTCCAAGAAGCCACTGTGGAATCAGATGGCCCTGCTAGCCTTGTACTAAAGGCACAGTTAGGGATCCTCTGAGATGAATCTCCTGAGATCTCTGGCTCCCAGAAAGAAACCTGAATACACTGGTGAAAGCGTGCAGCTTAAACCATTGTCAGCTGAAGCCCCACTAAATTCTTATTTGGAAGCTTCCCTATACCTTGGAAGCCACTCTTAGAAAACTCTGACAATGAAACTTAAGTTCTTCCAGGTCCTCTCAGACCTGGAAGGTCAATTTGAAGCCTAGTGACAGGCTATATGTTTGTTTTTAGGGTCCAGCTTAACTCATTTTGAATTTGAGGCACATACAGAGGACTTGTGGCTAAGGGATGATTTTAATTATTATATTTTGGCCGCAGCAGCTCACAGAGACTATATATACTAAGGGGTAGAGGAATTGTGGCCCACAGCATTGAAGAGTTTTACCAGTGATGAAATCCCAGCTCCTCTAAACTCTTTAGAGCCTTTATTGTCAGTAAACACAGTAGGGATGATTAGCCGACAATCTGCAGAGAGTAAAATGGAAGCTTTGAAAAAGAGAGAAAGAAGAGAATACCTAAGGGAGGAAATAGGGGCTGTTCACAGAGGAAGTAGGAGGGCCCAAAGACAAATCACTTATGTCCCAGTATGGCCTGAGGTTGTCCCTAGCCCTTCAGTGGAGCCTGTTTAATATAGAGGGGGGGTAGAGTCTAATTATTTAATAACTGAGATGTAAATCAGCAGATCTGTCTCTGCTCAAAAAAAAAAAAGAGGGTAGGAGAGAGAAATGAAGGCTCCACATGGTTTTAGATGCTCTAATGACTACCTCCATTAAGCATAATTGCCGAGAATAGCAATTTTTGCAGGTTGTTGACTCTCGATGTGAATGGCTGCCTTCTGCCAGGGTAAAGATAAAAGTTCTCAAATGGCAACATTGTTTAAGTTTATGCCCCTGTTAAGTGTAATAGCGGCCGTGAAACAGATGCTAATCCCATATGTTCCAGTGTGGCATTGCTAAGTGGACATCCTGCCCCTCCCCAGGAACAAGGCTGCGCAGCTTCCAGCAGATAATCCATCCCCACTCCCTAGCAAAAGATGCAGCTTAGAGAAGCAGCAATAGAGACAACGGTGCCTCTCCCTGTGACCTTTCTGCTAAGAAATCTCCGAGTTGATCTTTCCCCAATATTTCTAAAGTGATATTTGCAAAGGGAATGACCTTCATTATTAGAACAAATGACCAAATGGTACAGTTGTAGCCCAGGGTAGAGAACAAGCAAATGAGAACTCTCTAAAGCAAAATAGGTTTGTTCTAGAAGTGCAGAAAGCAAGGAAATTCAAGCAGAGACGTCATTGCTAAAAAGTTCTTCAGCCCCCTTCCCCCAACCTTGCTGTTCCAAAGTTTAATAAGGATGGATGGTGTGATGGAAACAACACTAGCTGTGAAGCCTATATCCTTGACCCAGAACTGAAAGGGACTTCAGAAGGCTTCCAATCTGCATTTTATAGACAAGGAAACTGAGACCCTTGGAAGTTAAGTGACGTGCCAAGAATCCACAGGTGGTAGCCAAAGACTTGAGTCCTTACTTTAGGCACAATCAAATGGGTAGTAAATATCTCTGAACCTCATTTTTCTTAGCTGTAAAATAAGGAAGTTGGACTATATTAGTGATTTCATCCTATGGGATACTGATATCACAAAGGGTCTTAGAGTTTAAGTATGCTATACTTTGTCATTTTGATCTTTAGCTCCAAAAAAATCTAGTTCCCAATCCCATGTGTCAATAAAAGTTGGGCAGTTATCTAGCACAGTCACCTGTACCTAAAGAAATACCTGCTACACCCAGATCCAGGTTAAACAATGGTTCTACATTGCTACTTGGTGTTTTTTATTGGGCTGTTCACATGCACCAAAGAACTGTATACCTCTTCTGGCAATAAGTGATCTTTCCCTTAAAGGAACCTTGAATTTTGATGGTTACTGTTCAGTCATTTCAGTTGTGTCTGACTCTTCATGACCCCATTTGAGGTTTTTGTGGCAAAGATATTAGAGTGCTCTGTCATTTCCTTCTCTAGCTCATTTAACAGATTAGGAAACTGAGACAAACAAGGTTAAGTGACTTGCTGGTCATCTATAGCTCAATTTCAACTCCGGTCTTCTTGACTCTGGAGCTCTATTCACTGCCACTTATCCAAAGCTTCTCACTCACTTTAAACCAATGGGGTCCCATAAAGTCTGCCTCCCAGAGGGTATGAAATAAGACCACAAATTTCCCCTACAATTTAACAGATGATTGGTCTTCGCCCACTCAAACTATAAAGAATATTCTCAAGCAGAATTTTAAATAGCTTTTTATTCTCATTATGTCAAAGATACTATTTCTTGTTTTTCTCTTCTCTAATAATTCCCTTTTTGCCACTCATTGATCTATACCCACCCCACCTCAAACAGTTGAATCACAGAAACAAGAAAGTGATGAGGAAAAATAGACCCAATGGAGGGACAAAGCAAGTGACAAGAACCACTTGAAGTTCAAGTCAAAGGTAAGACACTGTAAGCCACCATAACTAAGGGATTTTTCCCAGGGTGCCATAATGTTGAGCAAGTTCATAATACTTGTACTACTTCTACATGAAGAAACAAGTTAATACCCCAGGAGAGTTCCATCCCAGAGAGAGCCTGCCATGCTTCTTCCTGGCATTTCCCTATGGGGCCTTCCGTCCTGAAGTCCAAGGACTCTCCCTAATGTCCCTCCCTCTCCCCCAAATGAATTTGTCTTTAAAAAGTTGATCTGAGACTTCCTTTCATCCTGTTTCACAGTTTTTCCCCAGGGTGGATATCCTGCTTTTCACAAGAATTACTAGTTACAGCTCTGCTTGAAGTCTCCTCAGAGCCACTTTGGGAGAACTCTACCTTAAATTAACTCTAAATGTTCTGCTTTACAACAGCTTTATCTTCTAGGAGCTAAACTGAAGAACTTGCTGTGTCCATCTTCAGAATGTTCCTTTTCTTCAAGAGTTTCTGCTCTAGTTAGAACCACTTTTAGGGGATCCAGTGATCCCAAGAAAATACTGTAGAGATCACTAAGTCCATATCTGTCATTTCACAAGTACCTTTGTCTCATCTCCATTCAGACATCTTTAATAGCCCCTATTTGCCCATTGGATCAAGCACCCAAAATTATATTTCAAAGGCTCTCACAAACTACTCCCTCTCATCTAATTACTTATATTTCTTACCTCCAGACCATCCCCCTACTATTTTCCCCTCTCATTTACCATTATCCCATTTTCAATTTTCCCTCAGCTTAGCCTCAGCATTCATGATCCTGCCTTTCTTTTAAAACCCCACTAATGCATTGAGAGAGATGGCGCTCAACTTAAGAACTGTATTCTAAGAGAAGAATGGGTATAATTTAAGCCTCTGGGAAGGGTAGGAAATGTTTTGGTTTTGTCTTTTGTACCTCACCTTTTACCTACCTTATAGCCTCAATTCAACTTATTAAACTGAATGAGTGGGAGAGGATGGGACCTCTCAGTTCAGTTGAAGTCTCATGGCAATAATTAGGTTACTAAACATGAGGAAGAGAAACAAACCTTTTCTGTTTCTTACTCTTTTGTTTCTCTCAAGGAGGTAGAGAGAAAGAGAGAACAGAGTTTTTAGAAGTAAGAGTCATAGGATAAATAGGATGCAGGGAGTTATAGGAATACGCTGCAAGGAGTTATAGATATGGGAGATTTGTAATTGGAAACAGATTTTTTTAATCCTTTATACCATTAAATTTTGTAAAAATGTTCTGTTCCTCTGTGATGTAAATTGGCTCCTTTTGTTCCATTTTTAATGTAAAATTCTTAACTTTTCCTCATTTCTAAACTTTTATCCCATTACCTGATTACATGTAGAGATTTTCCCTTTACCCAAAGTTTCTAGACCCTTCTGTACCCAGAGAATGGGCAAGACTATAAAAGCCTGGCCTAGAATCCCCTTGTGGGGTGCAGACACTGGAGTCTCGGCCCAGTCAGCTCTCCCTGGTTGTCTCTGTTTCTGTCTCCCAAACAAACCCCACCTAGCCTTTTGTTATTCTCCTACCTCTTGTAGCTTGCAAGGTGCTTGCTGCTTCTCCAGGAGGAGAAAAGGTTTTAATTTGTATACCATGCAGGCTCCTATAATAAATCCTGAGCAGGTTAAAAATTCCAGGGCTGTGTGTGAATTTTTTCACCATTTGACACCTCTGAATCTTCAATTGGTGACACTAAGTCCTGGAAACAGTGATCAGAAGGGTTATGGTTGCTGAAATCATAGAACTCTGACCCTAGAGTCAGGAAGACCTGAAATCAAAACCAATGTCAGACATGTACTGGCTGTTCACTTAACCTCTTTGAGTTTCCTCACCTGAAAAGTGGGGATCATATTAGCACTTACCTTCAGGGGTTGCTGGGAACTGTTGTGATGGGAGTATTGTGAATTATCTTCACCTGGTGTCCTTGAACACCAGAGTCTTATCTTACTAACTGCCATGGGAATGGGAATGGATTAGAGACTGGAAAGGTATTTAGGCACTAGTGTTTTGGTGAATAAATGGAGCACTTGGAGATCTTGATGGAGTACTTGTCTCCCTTGTCTTACTTGTCTCCAGCCCCTCCAACACTCCCCTGGGGAAGACTGAAGGAGTCCAGAAGTGGGTCTCAACATAAGGGTCCGGAACTGAGACTCAACACGGGGTTATTGAAGAAATCACCTTATATAATATTTGTAAAGCAATGCTTTGCACACAGTAGGGATTTAATTTTTCTTTCCTTCCCTCCAAGGATTATAGCTTTAGAGGTCTAGTCTAATCCTATCTTTTGAATGAAGAGGAAACTGAAAGAAGCCCATGTTGTTTTAGTGACTTACTCAAAGTAGTAAGAATCAGTCCTACTGAATCCAAAATTAGTACTCTTTCCCCAGGGGAAAGGTTGATGATATTTGAAAGATAAATAGAAATGTCAATAAGGAATCTCTACATTTACCCCTGTCCTAACAAATTACTCTGTTTTTCTTCCTTCTCTCTTTCTTTTTGTATTTTTTTTAAGGCAATGGGGTTAAAGTGATTTGCCCAAGGTCACACAGCAAGGTAATTATTGAGTGTCTGAGGTCATATTTGAACTTACATCCTCCTGCCTCCAGGGCTGGTACTCTATCCACTGCACCACTTAGCTGCTCCTCTCCCTTTCTTTTTTGTCTACAGGAATAACTCTCCTTCTCTTTTCTTTTATCCAAGTTCCCTTCAAACTCTAAATTATATGATGCCTTCTTTTTCTCTCTTTCCTTCACAGTTTAAATGTTTTTTGCTATGTCTCCACATAGAGATACATTATATTCTCTTTTATCTTTCTTAATATTATTATATTGAGTTTTTAATGTTGCTAGGTAATCTGAGTTAATGAAACTTTCTACTGTATGAATAAATTTGATGGTCACTGATCAAGAGAATAGGAAGATCACAAGAGCTGTAGTTGACCAAAGATCAATTAAATCCACACAGTGATTATGAAGGAATAAAGGCAGATGGCCAAATATTGCCCCAGGTGAAATGAAGGCCAGAGTACCTGTGTACTGAAAATGAATATGCCAGGAAAGGTCTGTCTATCTATGCTTGATTAGGATTAGGAAAACTAGGGGGTCTTAACTTTTTCATATAATGGACCCTTTGGGGAGAGGGTCACCGTTTTTCTGCCTAAGGTCACTTGGATTTTTATAACATCATTTGTGGGCTATATTTGGGCAAATATTTGATTAATTTATCCCTAAAAAACTGCTAGATTTACTGAATTTTTGAGCCCCCACCTGCAGTTGCCTTGACAATACCACATCAATATGACCCACTGGGGGGGGGGGGGGGGCTAGGTGGCTTAGTGGATAAAGCACCGGTCTTGGAGTCAGAAGTACCTGGGTTCAAATCCTGTCTCAGACACTTAATAATTACCTAGCTGTGTGGCCTTGGGGCAGCCACTTAACCCCATTTAGCTTGCAAAAAAAAACGAACCCTAAAAAAAAAAATATGACCCACTGGCTGGAGGTTCTCTGTCCCTGCTTAGGCAGTCTGGTGAATCTTATGTTCCTCTTCTCAGAAGATTGATGTTAAGTGCATTGAATGCATAGGATTATAAAGAAAACAAATTATGTTGAAATGCGACTATTAATTTCTTTTTTTAGGTTCATAGACCCTAGGGTAAAAACTCCTATCAAAAAGTCAGGAAGGCTGATTGGGAGGGAGGGGTGGTATGTATCCATAATAGGTTCAGGAAACATGAATGCTTTGGTCCAGAAATTCATGATGTAGTTGGGAAGAGTTCTGGTTCTGCTTCTTAGTGACTATATGAACTTGGTCAAGTCATTTGGATCCTAATTTTCTCAATTGTAAAATGTTTGAAGTTAAACTAAATGATCTCTAAGCTCCTTTCTAGCTCCAATTCTTTTAATTCACACCTACCTACTTCAAATAGACTCCAATGGAGCTATCAGTTTAGCCCATAATTCATAGTTAATCATTCCCAGAATCTTTCACTCCCTCCCCTATTCACTGCTGAAATACTTAGTTCACATCATGTTTATTCACACATTCTCATACCAACTTTATGAAGTGTTTGCCTTGCAGTGTTGTTGCAAAGATCAAATGAGATAATTCATGTAAATATTTATAAATTTGTAATATTTGTAAAGTGCTTAGCACAGTGCTGGCACACAGAAGCTGCTATGTCAATGCTAATTCACTTTCCCTTCCCTTTTGTGTTTTAAGCATTTCTTTTCTGTCCCATACCTGATATTTACTATTTTGTAATTTTTTTTATAAAAGATAAAGCCTAAACAGGAGCTGACTTGAATGTTGGGTAAGAAATTTCAAAGTGGAGGGCATCATGAATCACAGAGTGTGGGAAAAGACATGAATTCTCACTTTTGGGGTCTAGATCTTCATTAGGACTGAACCCAATCCATCTGAATCAAGGACCTCTATACAAAGGGACATCCTCTTCACTGCAAGAGAGATAAATATTTGTCCTGTCTCCCTAGTTTAGCAAATATTAATTAAGAGATTATTGTATGATGAATCTGGCGGAGTACTATTGTTCTATAAGAAATCATCAGCAGTCAGACTAAAGAAAAGTCAGGAAGAATTCACATGAACTGATGCTGAGTGAAGTGAGCAGAACCAGGAGAACATTATACACATTAAAAGCAACATCCTGTGATAATCAAATATGATAGACTTAGCTCTTCTCAATAATATAATGCAAAATCAGTTCTAAGATTTGTGATAGAAAATATCATTCACATTCAAAGAAAGAACTATGGAGTCTGAATAGAGAATAGAGAATACTATTTTCAATATTTAAAATTTATTGTTTTATTTTTTTCCTCTCATGGTTTCTTTCCTTTTGTTCTGTTTCTTCTTTCACAACATGACTAATATAGAAAGATGTTTAATATAGTAGTACATGTATAATCTATATCATATTACTCGGTATCAAGGGGAAGGGATAGGGAAGGGTGGGTGGGAGAAAAATGTGGAACTCAAAGCCTTACAAAAATTGAAATGTTGAAAAATACCATTACGTGGAATTGGAAAAAAGAGATTACCTTATAGAGAGCACTGAACTAGGCACAGGAGATAGACAAAAGTGAACCAGTCCTTGCCTTCAAGGAGCTTTCAGTCTAATGGGGAAAGCAACATGCAAATAAAAAAGCATGCTATATAAAACATAACTAGAAAATTAAAATAAGGAAAAATTAAATTTGGGAAAGCTCTGGAATTAAAAGGAGTCAGAGAAGACTTCCTGTAGAAAGTGGGATTTTAGTTTAGACTAGAACAGCATCATTAACTTCTTTTGTATTCCTCCCATCACCTAGAACAGCTCCCCTTCCCCACCAGGTAACTGTAGAGTCCCCAATAGAGTGGCTCTGATTTACATGAGAATAATTAGAAGGGCTGATCAGTAAAGGTGAAACAATTCACCTCTCACCTTTAAAAGGGCAGGGGAAAAACTACTGAATTAACCTAGGGGGCTAGAGAAGCTGTGACTGTCTCAATTTGCTGCAACAGTTAGCTTTATTATGCTTCATTATCAGGACTTGTCTTTGTGTGAGTTTGCATGTGTGGACATTAATTGTTTATATAAATAAGGATTGGACTTGCAAAGCTGAGGTGGAGCTGCAAAGCATATTATCTCCCTAGCCCCTGACCCTCCCGTCATGATGAATGTCCTAAATCTTTGTCTCCTGTTCATTTTCCTGACATGCTGAGAAGATAGTAATTTAAAAGGGGGAAAAGCAGTACGCTTGGAACCCATAATAGGGGCTTAGCTGAGATTAATGCTTGCTAGTTCCTGACTGCTGAGAGCTTGATCTCTTCTGCCTTTGTATTGGGGAAACTGAATCAGACAGACCTAATGCCACAGCTGACACCAGTCACACTGCAAACAAAGGTTCTCAGAAAAGTGTGGCATTTCATTTGAGTTCCTCAAAGCACTGTTAAAAAAAAAGAAGTGTCTATATATAGGCAGAAAAGCAGATTATCTAGAGACTTCTTATCACTGGCCAGAAATATGGCAAAGCCAGATTTTTTTCTCCTTATTATCATTATCTTCATGAAATCTTTGCCCCATCTTCCCAATTTTAGATTCTTGGCATCCCTGAAAAACAAGAGTTCACTACCTTTCAAGGTTCATTTTCCCACTTGTAGAGAGGTCCAATTATTAGGAAGTTTGTCTTTCTTGAGTTGAAAACTGCTTCCCTATAGCTTTCATCCACTAATCTGAATTCTTTCCTCTGTACCAAAGAGAGTTAAGTTGTATCCTTCTTCCAATCAATTCAAATGTTTTTAACTTGTATTCAAAAACTTGGAGGGGAAAATGGTTTGGGATGAGAAGTTTCTTATTTATGAAAACAGCCAACTATGAAGCTATCTCAGACAGTAGTTTGCTGGTGACATTTGTCTTCATCCTGTGTATTTATTATGATCTGGGCACCACCTAGAGGTAACTTACTTCAATAGGGACAGCAGTGCCAGAGAGGTCTGGAGCTCTCACTGTCCCTGGTTTATTTTTCAAGTCAAACCAGATGCCTCTGAAAAGCTCTATTTTCAGAGTAGAAACTCAATTTAGCTTCTGCAATGTTCAAAGTGAAAGAAAACCTTCCAGTAATCCCAAAGAATCCACTGGACCAATCACCAACATATGGGCAGGCAGCCTTCAGGCCCCTGCCTCAAATCATAATTTTTCAAAATGTAGCCTAGGCTTCCAGATCAAAGAAAAACAACTTTCCTTTTCCCCCCTCCTGCTTGGCTCCCTTTAATGGCTTAACAGCATCCCTCAGAAAGATGAGAAGAGGAGATGAAACTGGCAGCTTATGGGCTATATCTATACCATCTCTGCTAGGGAGAGAAGTTTCCAGCTCTCTTTATTACAATCTGACTATGTCTGCACTATAAATGCAAGGCCAAACTGTAAAGGGCTATGAGAGATGGTTTAATCCAAGCATCAACTTTCTGTGCCCCCTACCTCTGTTCTATGAGAGGGTACAGGCTGCATGCACTGTTGTAATGGAGATAGACAGACCTAATCTTGTAATTATATATATGAGTGCCAGAAAAACTAACCTTTGACCTCCTTAAATAGAGTAATATCACTAACGCTCTAGGTCTCACCTTCTTCATCAGAAAATGGGGCTAATACTTTCACCACTGACCTCATGATTACTGAAAAAGGAACTTTGAAGACTCCCATGACAAATCATTCATTTATACATTAATTCATTCAATATCAAATGAATTAAAATCTATTAAATAAATCAACAAACATTTATTAGGAATCTGACATGAAACAGGCATGACACTATGCATTGGGATATGAAAAGAGGCAAAAAGGCAACCTCTGCCCTCATGGAGCTTACAATCTAATATAAACAATATATTGTATATATTAAAGACAATATAATCAAAACATACTGGATATAGAATAAATAGGAAATAATTATCAGGAGAGAGACATCAGAATTAAGAGAAGTTAGAGGTTGTTGTTTTTTTTTTACAGAAGATGGGATTTTCATATGAACTAGGAAACCCGGGAGGCCAAGTAATCAGAAGGAAAGAAGAAGAACATTCCAGGCTTGGGGGAACAATCAGAGAAAAATGCCTGGAGGGGAGAGATGAGGTGTCTTGTTTGCAGAATACTCAAGAGACCAGTATCATTGGATCTAAGAGTATGTGTTAGGAAATAAGAACAGTGGAAAAATAATTCCTATGAAACTTCGTATTCACTGTGTTACTAGACCTAAAGGTGCTGTTATTTCATGTTGGTACTGAAATGGAAAAGAGTTGGTATCAATGGCTATAAATTAGGGTGAGTGTATACCTCAATTTGTATCTGCCTATTGTGTGTATGGAAGAAATAAAAAAGGGAAAAAGGAAGAAAGAAGAAAGAGGGGAAAGAGGGAGGGAGGGAGGAAGAAAGGAGGGAGGGAAAGATGATGGGAGGGAAGGTGGTGATGGGAGGGAGGGAAGATGATAATGGGAGGGAGGGAAGATGATGATGAGGGAAGGAAGATGATGATGGAGGGAAGGAAGAAGAAAGAGAGGAAGAAAGAAAAATAAAGGAACAAAGAAAGTGTCTTGCTCAACTTGCAACACACATACAAACATATATATGTGTGTGTGTGTGTGTGTGTGTGTGTGTGTGTATGTATATATGACATAAAGGCAGCAGGTCATTGAATGCCTTAATAAGAGAATTTTATATTTGATCCTAGAGATGATAGGGAGATGGTGGAATTGATTGAATAAAGAGGTGATAAGATCAGATAAGATCAGATGTAGATCTACCTCTGACCTTTGGCATAGCCTCTGAGTCAGGCATGTTGAATAGAAGCTCCTTGAAGGCAGGGATTTTTTCATGTCTTTGTAACCTCTTGCATAGTGTCTGGTAAATTCAGTGCTGAAGCAGCACTACTCTATGAGAGTTTGCTAGTTTTCATGTGACCAACAGATAATCAATCTATCTCCAAGCCTGTCCTGGAAAACTTTCTAACATGAAAGGACTTGTTAGTTTATGTTTCACTGGCTTTCAGAACCCAGACTCATCTTTATGCCAGGGAGACCCAAACAGGGGGATTCTAGAAGAGCTGTAATAAGAGCTCACATACTCAAATAGCAAGTTGAATTTTACAAAATACTTTCCTCCCAACCACACTCTGGGATGGTTAGTAAAAACAACTTAGTCATGAAAAATATGAAACCTCAGTCCTTTGATCCAATGTCAAACGTATACATTCATTCCAGGGCATTTAGGTGGTTCATTGGCTCAATGCTGGACCTAATGTCAGGAAGACCCAAGTTCAATTCCAGCCTTAGATACTTAGTAGCTGTGTGACCATAGACAAGTTATTTAACTCTATTTGCCTTAGTTTCCTCATCTGTAAAAGGAGCTGGAGAAGGAAATGCTAAACTACTCTAGTATCTTTGTCAAGAAAATTCCAAGGTGGGGGCAGCTAGGTGGCACAGTGAAAAGAGCACTGGCCCTGGAGTCAGGAGGACCTGAGTTCAAATCCTACCTCAGACACTTAATAATTGCCTAGCTGTATGACCTTGAGATAGTCACTTAACCCCATTGCCTTAAATTAAAAAAAATTTTTAAATTAAAAAAAAAAACCTCCAAGTAGGATCACAAAGAGATGGACCCAATTGAAGAATGGTTGAATCCACATATTCATATCCAGGTTATAGATTCTAATCTGGATTATAATCCAAAAGTCAAATAAAAATCATTTCAGGATTATTCTTGATGGGATATTACTCACAATCTTTACTCTCCTTATTAAAGTAAATAAGAGAAAACTGACCCCATATTTTGTCACCATCCTTTTTGCAAGTCATTCTAGACTTTGTTATGAATGGTTCTTTGTTGAAGTACAAAGTCCAAGTCAAAAGGAAAGGGCAATAAAGGTCACAACTCTAAGCTTTCTCTGAAACAACAACAAAAAGGAATGAGGAAAAGTTTGAAATAGTAAAAAGTTTTCCCAAAGGATTTGTAAACTCATTTTCAGAAAGGAGAGTGGAAAGAAAAAACTTAACTCCCAAGCCTGGCTTTCACAGGAAGTTCAACATAGAACTCTCCCAAGAGATCCTATCTGCTTGGGAGAAAGAAGATTGAGTCTGAGTCAAATAGAGGTGAATATAGGGGTGGGATAAGATGGTTAGAAAAGGGAGGCAAGGAAATGGCTATCATGATCTGTGATCTGGAAAAAGAAGTCAAACCACTATCTGAGGGAACAGACAGATGTGTTCAACAAAATGATTATCCACTTGGCTGCAATGACTGCCAGCCCAGCAAAAGGACAAAACACAGCTCTTTTTGGTTTCCTCACCATTCGTTCAAAAATCCCAATTTTGCTAGTGACTGCTCAAAGCTGACCAGCTTTGATGTTCCAAGAAATGTTAGTTATATTTGTAATTCAAAGGGGGGAAATGATGATAAAGAGAAAGGACAACAAAATAGAAACTCAGGGGTGAAGATAGGAAGAAACATAAAAGAAACAGACACAAAGAGAGATCACTGCAAACAAGCAGTCCTGTTGGTCCACAGACCACTGTGTTATCAGACCATAAATCCTTCCCTCTGTCTTCAGGCAGGTCATTCTAAATCTAAAGAATTGTGGGAAAAACTCTGCTCTGTCAAGGACACTTGAATTCCTTTATATACTTTAAACCATGTTAATGTCCTTAAAGTTGGTGTCAAGGGCTTGTCAGTGAGGCTTTTAGTAGATCAAGGACTAGACATGTTGACAGGAGACCTGAGTTCAAATCCTGACTCTAGGGCAAGTTCCTCAGTTTCTTTAAGCCTCACTTGACTTAATTGTTAAATTGCAGATGCTACTTCTTATTAAACTCATCCTAAAGAGTCAAGGTGATTCAAAAGACCTATGTTCAAATCCCACATCTGAAGCTTACAGCTTGCATGATCCTGAGCAAGGTAAGTATCTTTACCTATAAAAGGAGGGGATTTTACTAAGGTCTCTTTGAACTCTATCTAGATCAGGGATGGGGAACCTTATTTCTGCCAAGGTCCATTTAGATATTTATAACATCATTGGCAGGCCATACAAAATTATCAACTTAAAAATTAACCAGCTAGATTGGTCAAACATTTCACCCTTTAATGCACCCTTTAAAATTTCTTAGATTTATTGAATTTCCAGTCTTGCCTGCAGTTGCCTTGGCAGCACTAGAACAAATGAATTCTCAGGTCTTATATGACCCATTTGACCCCACCTAATCAGACATTCCCCCATCCCTGATCCCATGCCCTGATCAGGCAGCTAGATAGGGGATGGAGCACTGGCCTTGGAGTCAGGTAGACAGGTATTCAAATCCAGACTCAGACAACTTACATTTACTAGCTGTTTGACCTTGGGAAAGTCAATTAACTCTGATTGCCTCATTTCCAGAGCCATCTCCAAATCATCCTGATACATATCTGACTACTGGACCCAGATAGCTCTGGAGGAGAAAGTGAGGCTGGTGACTTAGCACAGCATCCCCTCACTCTAATACAATTGGTGTGCTTGTCATGGCATCACTCCCCAATGTCATGGTCTTCATAAAGGACAAGCATCATCATACCTGACCTGAATCAAGGTTCTTTTTTAATGTAATGGACCCTTTTGGCAATCTAATTAGACACCCCTTCTCAGTATATTTATTTTTAATTGAAAAAAGTACTAAATTTCAGTTAGTGATTAAGGTAGGTTTCAATTTTCCTCCATCCAAGTTCACAGATTCCCTGGAATCTTAGGTTAAGAATTCTTGCTCAAGAACAAGCTGATTAGAACATGGGATATGCATTTCAAGCCTGAATTCTATTTGAAAGACTAGTGATATGTTAGAGATAAGTGCACTCTCAGATGAAATAGAGACAAAACTTCTAGCCTTTTCTCTCCACCAAGCTAATTCTCACCCAAGATAACTCTACCCTATGGCTAGGTTATAAAACTGGCTATTGATTTTCCCTGGTTGAAACTTCAAGGCTGCCCTGCCTCCAGGCCTACTAGTGTAGAGATGTCACCCCAGTTTTTCCATCTGGACCTTCTTGGTCATAATTGCATAGACTTAGACTCACCAAAAAAACTATGGGCTTCTAAGTAATATGTCTAGATGTCTCAGTTCCCATGTCTCCAAGCAGGAAGGGAGAAAACAGACTATCTTTGATTTTCTACCCCTCTTCTCCTATCTCGTTTTTTGTCAGTGTGAAGTAGTTTATATTTAGGGACTGAGCAAGCTTTAGAAAATTTATAGCAGCTGAACCTTTCTTTATTCATCAGGAACTATTGGGAACCTAAAAATAATCTTGTTCTCAAGTCTCTCAGCAACGGGTCATTTCAATGAGAAACTAGGGATTCTTATTTGTGGACATTTGTTTTCTTGTGAACAGAATCTCTCACAGTGATTAGCAGGTTGAAATTATACTTTCTGAAGCTTTTTGTTTATATACCATTGGAGTTCTATATCTATGGAATCCTGCTGGGCTAGAGAGCCTGGAGGTCAGGGCAGGAAGGGCCAAGTGACCACCAGAACAGTGACTTCAGAGTGTTCTCTTGCTATTTCCCAGATAGCTTTAACCACCATTATAAACACAGCAGTCTGGATGTTGACTCCTTAGAAGGGAGAGAATGGAGCTTTTATTGGCGTAAATCCCTAGTTGGGGCTGACTGCTTATTTATTCGTGATATCATTTACCAGTCATACAGTATTCATTACAACACTTTCTCTTGTATGCATAAAACATTAAGCTCTTTATCCCTATAAATCAAAAGTTATTTTTAAAAAAAGGCACGCCATACTAAAGCACTGATTACTAGAGGAGAGGGTAGAGAGAAGTTGAAGTAATAGCAGAGAAACCATTGAGAGTATGAAGACTGTGAGCTGAATAGATTGTTGGATGGAAAGCCTCTGGCCCAGCCAACTCTGGACTGTGATTGGGGTTCAAATTGTAAGGATTTTTAAAGGCAATTTAATTCTCTGACCTCCACTTTTGCCTCCATTTAATTAGAAGATCTGGAGCTTCTGAAGTTAATTTGGATCCAGGAATTCAGAGGCTTACCATGCTAACAGACCCAGACAAAATACAGCTTTGAAAAAAGTGAGATTTTAATTGGGACAGAAATGAATAATAAAGGCAGCAGAAAATCCCACCCCCAACCCCAAGTGAGTTCATTTTCAGACTCTGCCGCCTCTGTGTAGTATTGAAGAAGAGGCGATTGAAGTTGAGTCACAGGTTAAATAGAGAAGGCAAGGATAAAGTTTTAGCAGCCTTAGTCTAATCCTTAATGGGTCCCAGCTCTGAAGACCTCCGGGGAGGGTCAGATTCTCTTACCTAGCCTTTTCTCTGGTCGGCACTATGTCCTTAAAGTTCTTAGTATGGCTTATCATAGGCAATATTCATTACTCCTAGTCACCATCACTGTTTGGCATCTTTTTCATCACTAAGATGTTTCATTTTCTTGTTCTGCCAAAGGCAGAACTATATGTATAAAGGCCAACATAAATACTTTCTTTTGGTGCAGCTATTTTTCAGGAGCCTGAGATAATGAAGCCAGCCCTATATTCCATCCTTTCTTTCTATTCCCAGAGGCCTCTCCATAGTCTCTATAAAGATATGGTTTCCTGGGAAATAGCGTCCTTGTTCTTTCCTAGTTAGCTTTCATAGTGAGCCATAGAGACAGTGAGGTGGTACAGTGGATAATAATGTTTATCCTTCAATCTTAAAGAAGACAGCGACATCAGGAAGATGATGCCATGACAAGCGCATGGATCGGATTTGAGTGAGGGGGTGGGGGCTGTGCTAAGTCACCAGCCTCACTTTCTCCTCCAGTGTCATCTGGGTCCAGTGGTCCGATACGAATCAGGATGACTGGAGATGACCCTGGATGGGAGGCTATCAGAATGAAATGACTTGCCCAAGATCATACAACTAGTAAGTGTTAAGTGTCTGAGGCCTGATTTGAACTCCCATCCTCCTGTTTCCAAGGCCTTAGACACCACCTGTGTTCCTTCCTGATGTTATGGTCTTCTTTGAAAAGGAAGGATAAACATTATTCATTCTGAACCATGACTTTGGAACTATACTCCTTTCCCCAACTTAGCTATGACTATTTCAGGAGAAAATAGGGAAAATTTCAGCTGAGATGATGAATAGCATTACCCTGCTCCACTTAAACTCTGGGTTTCTTTCCCATTGTTTTTGTTCAATTGTATCCAACTCATGACCCCATTTGGGTTTTTTTTTGGTAAAGAAACTAGTATGATCTGAGGCCAATAGGGTTAAGTGACTTGCCCAGGGTCATACAGTTAGCAAGTATCTGAGATCAGATTTTTTTTGTAGTTTTTTGCAAGGAAATTAAGGAATTAAGTGGCTTGCCCAAGGCCACACAGGTAATTATTAAGTGTCTGAGGCCAGATTTGAACTCAGGTACTCCTGACTCCAGGGCCGGGGCTCTATCCACTGCACAACCTAGCTGCCCCTGAGATCAGATTTTAACTGAAGACCATTCTAACCCTGGGTCCCATGCTCTAAGGCCTAAGACACAAAAACATATTTGACTCTGCCACATAGTACAGTCCCACCTAGCTGCCCAAGGGTAAATCTTACTAATTGGCTTTCCTAATTTATCCATAAAATTCCCTTCCTCATTCTATGCTAGCTAATGATGTAACAGACTTTAATAGGTTTTGTTTCCTTTCTTTCTATCTTTAGAAGGAAATATAGGTTCATTCTTCTCCCTCCTTATTTAAAGTATATGAAATCATCTCTGTCCATTGAGAGAAGCTAAGTGGAGCAGTGGATAGAGAACAAAGTCAGCAGTCAGAAGGACCTGAGTTCAAATCCAACCTTAGATACTTACTCTGTGACTGTAGGCAAGTCACTTAATCCTGTTTGCCTCAGTTTCCTCATCTGCAAAATGAACTACAAAAAGAAAAGACAAATCATTGCATTATCTTTTCCAAGAAAACCCTAAATGTGGACATAGATATGACTAATTAACCAAACAGCAACAACAAATCCATTGAACTCCATTCCACATTATCAGAGAAGATGGGTCTCTGTTAGGATAAAACATAGATGAAGGATCTCATATATTCAGGGGGAAGGGGCCTTTTCATTTAATCATTTAATTTTTAATGTAACAAATTAAATTAAATTTTAATATTAATTTAATAATTTAATTACTAAATAAGATCATTTTATGTAAGCTCCCCTATTTTATAGTTGCAGAAACTTAAAACCTTCAATGGGGAAGTAGGTCACCTAAGGTCATATAGGTAGTACATGGCAAACTAGGATTTTAACCCAGGTCCTTTGACTCTTTTCACTCTACCACCTTCTGGTTACTTATAACAAATTCAGGACTAGGTGGCTGATGAAGAAGAGAATCCAATGACCATCCTATAAAATAATGTGGTCTTGCAGATATTCCCAGGCAACTGGCTGAAACCCCTCATTCAAGACAAGATAATGTTTGGGATTGAGATCACTCTCTACTGCAAAAGGCTGAATTAATCTTGACACCAGTTGCGGGAAATCAATCCAGACATAGGAGTGGTTGACATGGGAACAAAATGTGTATTCTTTTCTATTGGGCTGCAAATCCCCACCAGTCTTCATATTGATCTCAACCTTTTTTAATTCTGTCACTCAGACTGAAAAGGTACTGTTGTTTTAGCAGGCAAGGATTTGCCTAATGCTCAATTTTGCACACTATTAAAATCCCCTTAAGCAGAATGAGAATCAGAGTATTCACAACTGTCAGAACAGTTAGTGTGCCTGACTCTGGGTTGTTAATAATGTGAGACACATTGTCCCAAGAGGAATGATTCAATAGAAAACCCCACCTTTTTTCCTTCTCTGTCTGTGAATAGGAGAAAAGGCAGCCACTGGCATGGTGTGTAAGGTGTAAGGAGCAGGGATCAGAAAGACCTGTGTTCAAGTCCCACTTCTGACCAATGATAATAATGTTTGTCCTTCATTTTTAAAGAAGACCACAGCATCAGGGAAGTGATGTCATGACAAGCACATGGATTGGATTTGAGTGAGGGGGTGCTGTGCTAAGTCACCAGCCATGCTTTGTCCTCCAGAGCCATCTGGGTCCAGTGGCCAGATATGAATTAGGATGACCTGGATGCAAGGCCACCAGGATTAAGTGATTTGCCCAAGGTCACACAGCTAGGAAGAATCAAGTGTCCTGAGGCTGGATTTGAACTCCAGTCCTCCTAACTCCAAGACCAGTGCTCTATTCATATCATGTGACTCTCGACAAGTCATTTAACCTCTTGTCATCTCAAGCAAGTCTCCTGGTCTTAAAATGGCAGAACAGCTATTTATCTGCATTGGTAGGAGGGAGCTTCCTCAAGACAATCCTACCGGTACTCCTACTGGAAGATTCTCCAGAAGTTATACCTTGTGATGCTTAGGAATCTAAACTGCTAATTAGGCTTATTACTCATTCCTAGCATACTTAATCTAGTGCAAGGGTTCTTAACCATTTTTGTAGTATGAGCCCCTTTGGCAGCTTGGTGATACTGTTCTGTTTTGTTTTGTTTTTCCCAAATTCATGACTGAAGAAAATACTAAACTTCAGTTGGAGCTTAATAGAAATAAAGATTAAATTTTCCCAGACTCCCTGAAATATATCTTAGGTTCAGAACTCTGATCTGGTATATGTTTTGTCTTAGTTCTTTAGAGAGTTCACTGCACCTCATTATGGACTGTTCAGGAAGGGAGGGAAACCCTACAATAAAAGCAGAGAAGAGTTCTCCCAAAGCCAACATTCCACAAGGCTAATGTTGCAGAAAACACCAAGGTTTCATCTCGTTGCACGAGAATTTCAAGTAATTGCTCCTTGTTTCTGGAGGAAACAGGCATCTGAGAAATCTGCAGTTAGGTCCTGTCATTGGTCCCTGCAGTCTGCTGCAGTCTGCACAGTTTGGGAGTTTGGTTGGGGGTTTTTTTAATCTTTTTTTTGAAATCGTCTGCCCTCTAGTGACCATAACTGGGAACATCGGGTTTCTGGAAATAGAGACAAGCTACCCAAAGGTGTGCATGATTTGGTAAAGAAGAGAAAGTGACTGTCATCATTGCTTATGTTAATTTCTGAAAAGCCACCTGCTTTGGAATTTTGTTTAAAAATATCACTTGTGATCCACAGATATCAAAACAGACAACTCTTAACAAGAAACTTAACTCAACAAATAAGTGCTTTTTCAGTAGAGGTCCTTAACTCTAGGTGCTGAGGAGACAAAGATAAAAATGATCCAGGAGCTGTTCTCAAAGAGCTTACCTAATTCTAGGGAACAAGGATGGGGTGAAAGTGAAGATGTGACAGGTACAAAAACAATATTAATTTATAGTGGGGAGAATTCAAATCCAGGGAAGAAGCTGATGAAAAGATCTGGTTATAATTGAGAAAGAACGCAAAACTTTCAGCTGGGGAGATGAGGAGGCAGAAAACCTTTCAGTGAACTCTGGTCAAATTTGGCATGAAATGGTTATTGAAGCAGCATATCCAGCGAGGTTTGAATTGGTTCCAAAAACCCAATTAAATTCGGTTGATCTGAGTTTCTAAGTTTGATTTTTTTACAAAGACATAAAGCACTGAGCAGCAGATTTCAGATGGAAAAATGCCGTCCTAGAAAAATGAAAATTTGCCTACTTCTGTGAATAATTAGTAACTCTCTAAAAACCATAAAATGGTTAATGATTAATTTGACTGTAATTTCACTTTCTGAAGAGATTAAGGAAGAAGAGATGGAAAGAGAAAGAAAGATAAGAGAAAAAGAAAGGGAGTTTGGTATGTTTATGGATTTTACTCAATTTGAAAAAAACCTAAGACTCACAAAACATATTCTGCCACTTAGTAAAGTGAATTTTGTTTCCTTTTTTAAAAAATACAAATGAATCCAGAGAATGATCTAGCTATGTTACTTAGTCAAGTCACTTCGTCATAAATGAGAGATAAATTCTAAGGTCCCTTCCTTCTATAATGTTTTATAATGATAACTCATGTTTATGATAGGGGTCTAATTGAATAAAATCAATCAAATCACTCCACCCAATTAATGTTGTTTGTTGTAAGAGGTTAGTGGATGATGAACCAGGCCTGGAGACAGGAAAACCTGAGTACAAATCTAGCTTCAGATACTCACTAAACTGTATGACTCTGGGTAAATCACTGAACCCTATTAGCCTCAGTTTCCTCATCATCTGTAAAATGAGCTGGAGAAGGAAATGCCAAACCACTCCAGTATCCGTACCAAGAAAACCCAAAATGGGGTCACAAAATGTCAGACACAACTGAACAGCAACCATAAAAAATGTTCACATCTATTCTAAGAGCTTTGTAATTATTATTTCATTTGATCCCCATGGCAACTCTGGGAGGAGATAAGTACTATCATTATCCTTATTTTATAGATGAAGAAAAAGGAGCTAAATGACATGCTCAGGGCCACAAGGCCTTTGTGTCTGAGGTCAAATTTGAACATGGCTTAGGACTTTGAATCCTGTCCACTGTGCTGCCTGGCTGCCTTCAAAGTAAGTGCAAAACTGCTAAGTTGTACTTTTTTAAACCATGTGAGGATAATTCTCTCCTGAGTCAATCAGTCATAGACTTTAGAGTTAGACTATAAGTGCAAAAAGAGTGACATTTCATAGGAAGTCTTGGTGCCTTTCCTTATAGCTGAAATCTCCCATTTGGCCATCTCTTCCTATTAGAATGTTCTAGGGGCAGCTAGGTGGCATAGTGGATAAAGCACAGGCCCTGGAGTCAGGCGTACCTGGGTTCAAATCCAGTGTCAGACACTTAATAATTACCTAGCTGTGTGGCCTTGGGCAAGCCACTTAACCCTGTTTGCTTTACAAAAAAAAAAAAGAATGTTCTATGAGGTGCTCGCTTCAGCAGCACATATACTAGAATGTTCTATGAGAGCAGACATTGACTTACCTTTCTATTGATATCCCCAGAGCTTAGCACAGTGCTTCCTACAGAGTTAGTAATTAATGAATGATTTTTATTCATTCACTCATTCCTTCATTAATAAGAATTTTCCATGTAAAGGTATAGCCTCAACTGAGGTAAGAAGTTGGGGATAATAATATAAAATGAAATATGAAAATGCCAACCTAATGGGTGGCAGAAGACACATATAGGAATAACTACAATGCAAAGAAAAATGTGATCAGCACAAAGGAGAGGTCTAAACAAAATTGCATAAGGAATTTGAAAGTGAGAGAAAATGTTCAGGTGAGAAAGAGACAGAGACAGAGAAATAGGAGAGGAAAATGGACAGAGAGAGAGAGAGAGAGAGAGAGAGAGAGAGAGAGAGAGTAAGCGAGGGAGGAGAGAGGAGAGATAAAGACAGAGGAAAGAAAGAAAGAATAGAGAGGCAAGTGTTTGCAATATGTTCAAATCACCATGACCCCACTTCTGTCCATTCCTCTTCTTCCTCCATCTTTACCCACATGCTCCTCAACATGCATTTCTACTATGGTTTATGGTGTTCCTGATTGAAGGTAAGCAACATACAGACCCACTTCCTTCAAAGAAGAGCTTATAGCTAAACTCCTCTCTCTGATCTATTGCCCTTTTTATCAATACATGATAATTGGTATCTGAGAATGAGTGTTAGAAAAGATCCAAAATTAACAAGGAAAGAATGAAATCAGTATAAACCTGACATTCAAATGACTATACATTTTTACAATAGCAAAATGCTAATATTTCTAGTAGCAATATGTAGAATAATTTTCCTCCAGTGAATGCAATAGGCCTAGTCAGCAATTATGCTACTTTGTGTTAGTGTGTGAGCAGGAGCAGAGAAGGTGGATGAAGAAATATTCCAGGGTTGGGCTTTGGAAAAGATTAAAAGTTGCTAGGACAAGGCGGCAGAGAATAAAAGGGAAGAGGATAGATAATGTAAAGTTGAACTGCCTAAGTATAGGATTGAGATTTCAAAGGAAGAAAAGTGAATTCACTGCTGAATAATGGACTGGGTCAGCAGGGTAGAATAGAGAAACTAGAAGTTGTAACTGATTGTGAATAAGTTTAGGAAGACTGAAGAGAAAGGAATGATGGATGGATAGGAGATTGTGGTCAGAGAAGAATTTCAGAGTTTGGATAATTGTAGAAAAAGTTAAATTGTTATGGGTGATGTTGAAATCAACAATGGAACCGCAGTCCACCTATGTGGCTGAGGCAGAATGAAGCCACAGGTCATGAAAATTGAAATAGATGATTTGTGAGGCCAGTGAATTTGAAGAATAAATAAGCATCCATGTTAAAATCCCCACATTTAAAGGCAAGGGTTGTAGTTGAGTGGAATTAGTTGCGAAATTATAAGAAAGGATGGAAAATGACTTGGGGGATGAGTGTAAGACTAGGAAAGAAATGTAAGAGAAGGAAGTCAAATACTAAGAGAAGTTTGTCCAGAAGAAATGGCATTACTCTTTTCTGAGACTGCCCCAATAAAACATACTCAGTGAATAAATAGTTTTAGCTACTTTGTTAGTCAGGTCCCTAGCCACAGCCACAATTACACCCAGCTGGCACAGAAAAAAAGAAGCCCCTCTGATTAAAAATCCTTTTTTCCCCCTACCCACACCATTCCCCATCAAAAGGAAATCTCCCTAGGCTTGCTTGATATTTTGGTTAGGGTGAGAAAATTCCTTTCATCTTCCCTCCAGTGCCTGACAGGTAGTGCCAGGCAGGAGGAGGCAAGTTACCCTGTGGTCTAAGCAAGCCTCCAAAAGGACCTTAGCACCTCAGAAGGGAGTAGTGAATAGCTGGAATGTTCGGAATTCCTGTTGATATGCCCAGTTTACTAACCTCCTCACATAACCAAAGGACTAAAAACGAAATTAGTATCTCTATTTTAACACTACCTTTTCTCAATTTTTAACACTACCGTCTCTCAAGAGATGTGTTGTTAACTTAGAGAATCAACTTACATCAATCAACAGTAAATCAGTGCTTTCAAGGTTTCCCTCTCCTTGGTATGGAACCACTATCCTGGCTGGTTAGCTATTATTAATATTTAGGATATTGCTCTCTAGCTAAGTTCTTCATGACTTCTAGCTGGAGTTATTTTCTTAGGTAATTCTCACCTACTTTTCCCAGCTGAGCTGTGCTCACTCAATTAAATAATGTGTTTGAGATTACCTCTCATCAGCACCTCTGTATTCAATTCAAGATGAAAACATATTGACTAAAAAAACTGATTATTTTTCTTTCTTCCTTGATGCTTGGGTCAAGCCTTCAGTAGCACTTCAATGGATATGTGATCTCATCAGTTTGAACGTGCTTGCTTTGGCAGTATATCCAATCCATCCACACCCTTTCATTTTGTTTAGTCCTTGTCCATATGTTTCCACAAATCCCACAGAAAAGACCCATATAATGCAGTAACCACCTACTGGTTCTTTTCACTTGGGAGGCTCCTAGGACAACATTCCAGCTTACTCACCAAGAAGTAGAGAGTTGTCCTAAGAATCCCTTTGTCTTTTGTCTGTAATTGGACCACTTCCTATCTTGGGTTTTTTTGTGACACTTCTTACATGCAAATTATTGTTAGTGATAGTATACTCATGCCTTTCCATTGAATTTTGTACCTCATTTATGAGTTTTCCAGGGTAACATTTCATAATTCTCAGTCACATAGCATTATCAAAAGAATTTTGGCATTAAAAAATGGAGCAGTACATTGAAAGCATTTTGCAGATTCCCAACTGTAACCTGGCCTACTCTTCCTTTCACAATTCTAGGTCCATCTATAATGACCAGTCAAGATACCTGAACAGATGGGCTGATTCAATGGGTTACCTATCTGACTCCATAGCCTAATCTAGGCAATATGTGTTCTTCATCTGCTTTGGTCAGTTTCCTTTAAATGATCATAGATCTTCTTAATAAGATCCTGTAGTAATCCAGGAACAAGTATAATCAGATAATTATCAGTAAATAGAAGCATCTATCAAAAACTTCTTCCACAGAGATAATGCCTCTTTCAATTCTAACGGATTTAGGATGAAAAATGCTATCCAATTCCAGAGAAAGAACTGATGGAATCTGAATACAGATCAAAGCATACCTTTGTTTTACTCCTTTTTTTTCAGAGGGTTTTTGTCTGTATTTTCTTTCTGGCTAATATGGAAATATGTTTTACATAATTGTACATGTATCGAATTACTTGCCTTCTCAATGAGGAAGGAAAGGAAAGACATTGGAACTAAAAAAGTTTTAATTGCTATAAATTAGTTTTAGTTGTAATTGGAAAAATAAAATATTAAGAGATAATACCTTTCCCCTTTGGACTTTTTGCAAGATATCCATCATGACACAGGTGAATATTTTTGATGAGGTTATACTGTCCTCCCTTGATGCTAATACTCTATTATTGGACAAAGTCATCTCTAAGACCAGACTAGTCATGGATTTTTACATGATCTTAGCAGATATAAAAGAGCCTTTGTTTAAAAATAATCTTTTTGTCTACATCTGGCTCTACTGAATCAAAGACTTTTTTCAAAGTCAAAGGGTAACATAGCAAATAGTACCAGAAATAATGTTTATGGACAATTTAAAATTGTGATTCTTAGTGCCCACTTCTCTCAGCTGGTGACACAGGGGGATGTGGGTGGTGACACCCTAATCCTGGGTAGGAAGATGAGTCAAATAGAGCCCCAGATACTTCCTTCACTTAATCTCTGTCTCAGTTTCCTCAAAATGTAAAATGAGGTTAATCATAATACTTAATTTCCTAGGTTGTTGTGAAGATCAAAGGAGGTGAAATTTGAAAAAGGGCTTAGAACATTAATAGATGCTATATAAATCTTTAGTCTCATCCTTTCCTTATGTAGAATGGAACAAACAATAGTAAGAGTCATTTTCTATTTTGTTTTGTTTCAAAGTTTACCATAACAAAAAAAATCATCACCAAGTAGGCATCATATAGGTGAAGAGACTCTCTTTGCTTTTATTGGGTGGAGACTATAGAAAGCAGACATTGTCTTTCTATGACTATATTTGAAGCCTTCCTAATAGGGTAAAACCTTCTAGCCCCTCCAGTTTCTTGCCATTGCTTTCAAGAACTTAGGATCACTTCATGACAAAGTTTTGGAGTAGGAGAGATTTTACCCACCATGTACCTTTTTATTTTTAGGTTTTTGCAAGGCAAATGGGGTTAAGTGGCTTGCCCAAGGCCACACAGCTAGGTAATTATTAAGTTTCTGAGACCGGATTTGAACCCAGGTACTCCTGACTCCAGGGTCAGTGCTTTATCCACTGTGCCACCTAGCTGCCCCCCACCATACACTCTTGATAACGGTGGAAAAAGTATTGCTTTCTAATACTATAAACATCAGTATGCATAAGTGATTTCATAAAGATATTTTAGGGGTGAGAAACAGATGAGGCTTATTAGTTATTGATATCATCTTAGTTTCTTTTCCTGATACTTTTACTGCTATTTTTCATCCTTTCTCAGTGTTTGGCAACTGTTTCATGGTCTTCCACTCAATCACAATCCTTGCCTTTATATTTGGGGATTAGTGTTTATTTCTCCTTCAAACTCACTGGCCTCCCAGATCATTTACTTCTACTCTCATGATCCGTGGTTTCAATATATTTCATACACATAGGAAGATGATGCTTCCATTATTAACTTCAACATTTCCTTTTTTTAATATTCTCCTTTTGATACTTCAAAAATTAGTCCTTTAGTAACTTTAATATCATGCCCAGCAAGAATTTTTCCCTCTATGTATTTGATTAGATTCAGTCCTTCTTCCTAACTTGATTTTCTTTAACTTTAAGTTTTCTACTTCCTTACAAAATACACTGGATGGGGGCGGCTAGGTGGCGCAGTGGATAAAGCACTGGCCCTGGAGTCAGGAGTACCTGGGTTCAAATCCGGTCTGAGACAATTACCTAGCTGTGTGGCCTTGGGCAAGCTACTTAACCCCCTCCCCATTGCCTTGCAAAAACCTTAAAAAAAATACATTGGATTCTTAGATGAGGTAAGTTTGTTCCAAATGCACTAATTTAACTATCATTGATAATGAAAGCATGTCACTATAGGAATGGCAGTCAATAAATTCCATTTTTCATATATTCATTGTCCTTTCAGTTCCATTGTTAATGCTCTTGAGATGAAATGGCTAATCATATCAAACTGTCTGCAAACTTGTTTTCCTCTTCTTTTGCCTTTTACAAGACAGTACTGCTCATAATCACTCATTGTCCTAATCTCTAATATTTTACAAATGAACTTGTATGCCAAGCCAGTGTCTCTCTTAACTGTTATGTTTTTTCTCTGCTTGCAAGTATTTGCAGGTTACTATGGTTTATGGATTCTTTTGATCTCCTCATTGTGGTGTCTGTTTTGTTTCTCAATGAAATTTGTTCAATCAGTTCCTTCATTCAAATGCTATAATATTAGTAAAGTGCTTAGCACAATATCTGGCACCTGGTGAACACTTAAAAATGCTTATTCTCTTTCCCCCTCACCCTACAGGAGCATTTACTAAGTGGCAACAACCAGAACTCTCAAATAGCTTACAATCTATTGATGGTAAATTAGATACTTACACAGATAAGCAAATATAAAATACATAAAGAGTAAATAAAATATAATTTGGGGTTGAGGAAGAATACTAATGACTGAGAAAATCAAGACAAGCCTCATGTAGGAGGTGGCCCTTGAACTGAGTAATGAAGGATCTAGGAACTCCAAGAGGTAGGGGTGAAAAAAAGAGAACATGCCAGGACTGAGGGACAGACAATTCACAATCAGAGGTATGGGAGGTAGAATGTCTCATATGGGAAATGTCAAGCAGGCAACAAATTAACAATTTATTGGATAATGAGGGTTGAGATTCATGGAAGAATTAAGGATGACTAAAAATCTGCAAATATGGTGATTGAAAGAATGCTAGTATGAAAAGGATGGGAGGGTCCTTTCTATGTCTCTCTGAGAGGAACTTGTAAACTGTCCTCATATTTAGCTGCACCCTAAGTTTCTGGTTTTATTTATAGTGAGAATGTCAGGTGAATATGATTTAATTTCCTAACAGCTTGGTCACTGGACAAGTGCACATTTAAAATACCAGCAGTTAGATTCATGTTTATCAGCAGTTTAGAAACTGTGATTCTTAGTACTCTCTGCCTTCCCTTTGACCGCTCTCCTACCATCAGTGTGAAAATAAAAGGTTGCTGTGTCCAAAAATGAATCTCCTAGCCCCAACTTCTCCTGATAAGCTTCTTCCCTCTTAGCTTAGCAGGTCCTCAGATAACAAGGCCCAATCAGCACCAAGATCTTCCCTGTGCCAGGAGACCTTCTGGGTGCTGCCGTTTTTCCACCATGGAAGCCAGCAGCTGATTCCTCCCCTTAGGATTCATTGCCTGTCCCTGGAAGAGCTTCTGTAGTGCTAATAAGATTTTGCAGTTCAAGTGTTAGTCAACAGCAGGAGTGGGGTCTGCAAACAAGATCTCAAAGCCCTGTCCTTGACAACACAATTCCAAACTAAACAGAATGCCATGGTATTGAACCCCATCTCACCCCAACTTTAAAAAACTTATTCATATTTACAATTATTCAGTTTTTCTTTTTAAATATATTGTGGTGAGGCACAAATAAATATGCATACATATTTAGACTTATGTAGACATACATATATGTATGTGTATTTATATGTGTGTGTGTGTGTGTGTGTGTGTGTGGATAAAGACCTAGATTCCCAAAAGGTTTGTGCTAACATGATTGGTGAGGTCTCAAGATGCCCATAGATGCCTATTAACTAAGGCAGAGGTTGCCACTGACTGAGGCAAAGGCAGCTCCTGAATGGGCTAGTCCTCCCTGCCCTTCTGATCTCTCAGGGTCCTGTAAGAGCTTGCCTAGAGACAGCTTTGGAGGAGGCAGTTACGTTGTTCCAACACGCAGGAGAAGCTGACTTCAAAGATGCTAGGGAAGCAAGACTAGGTATTCTATTACTATTGAGTTTATGGTGAACTCTGCCCAAATGAACCTAAGTACTGCTCCCCTACCCAGAAGTCTGTGGTAAAAGTGAATCCAAAGGAGGCAAATACCTGAGCTCTGATTGTCCCAGGATGGGTCAAAATAGCATCTAGTTTGTTTTTCTATATCTTAGACAGGTACATGCATGCTCTGAGCTGATTTGGTTCTCCAGGTGAGAGGTGCATTCTTTAACAATTTAAATTATTCTCATTTATCCATTGAAAAACTGATGGGAAAGTCAATACCAAGAGACACATAAGAATTTACAAGTGATGAAAAAATAATGGGCTCAACAAGACAGCGGTAATGGATCATGGCTTAAAGAACCATTAATTAAAATTAATTGGGCACAAAACCCAATATGAATGGCAACTTGCCCTGCAAGGGAGCAAACTGAATACCAAGAAAAAATATAATACTTCAGTCTTATGCTTCTGTCTACCTCAGTTTCCTCATCTGCAAAATGGAGATATTAATAATACATTCTTCCCAAAGTTGTTGTGAGGGTCAAATGAAATTATAACTGTAAAATCCTTAGCAAATTCTAAAGTATTATATAAATATTAGCTTTTTTCTATCATGCTTAAAAGAGACTGAAGTCAACAGAAAGTTATTATAGGAAAGGTGTTTTCTTTTTATTCATATAAAAGAGATATACATCCATTAGAAATTTCCAAACCTCAGGGAGCTGTAGGTACTGGGAAATCTAAACTTCTAGGGATTCAGAGATTAATATCTTAGTGCTTACTTCAAATGGGAAGAATATTCTTTGATGTTTTCAGATGAGGCTAAACTGTTAGCTTCAAGTGTGAATTTAATCTAAGCTAATATTTGCCATCTAAGATACTTTAACAGAACTCTCACTTCCACTTGTCTAACTTCACTCTGAGCTCCCTCCTATTTATGGTGATGTTCAGTGAGAACTAATATCACTGTCCTATGCTGACTTTGTTCTCAGTCATTAGAGGACCCTGGAGGCTAAGGGCCCTGAGCAGTTAGTTCTTTCCCTATCCTTCAAATGGCAAATTCCTACATCCTAATTCAGGGTTGGAGAACATTCAACCCACAGGCCATTTAAGGTCCATGAAATCATTTGATTGTTGGTGCCATGGCAACTGCAGGTGGGACTTGAAATTCAATAAATCTAGGAGCTTTTTAGGGACTAAGTATTTGACCAAATTTAGATGCCTAATTCTTAAATTAATAATTTTATATGGCCCATGAATAATTTTTCTTTTGCAAGGCAATGGGGTTAAGTGACTTGGCTAAGATCACACAATTAGGGAATTATTAAGTGTCTGAGGTCACATTTGAACTCAGGTCCTCCTGACTCCAGGGCTGGTGCTCTATCCACTGCACCACCTAGCTGCCCCAATGATGTTATTTATATCCAAATGACCCTTGGCAAAAAAAAGATTCCCATCCCTGTCCTATTTCCTTAATACCTGTGTCTAAGAGTGCTGAGGTGAAAAGACATAAAGTCTTTGATTCCTCTTCCTTCATTCTTATCCCTACTGATCTCAGTCCTGAGAGTTATAACCTTATAGATTAAGATATAAGATATCTATAAAGTCCCCTGCCCTCCCACTTCATTTATGTCCTCTGGGCTCCAGCTTTATTATTAACAAAATTCTTTTCGTCCTGGATATCTTCATCTCACGTTCTTTTTGTTCTAAGGCACTCGTGGAAATCTGTTTCTTCTAAGAAGACATTGCATGCTTCTATGGTTATATGATCCAGCTCACATGGACCAAGAGAAGACACCCTGCTCCTTGTTCCCCACTATTAATTCTACATTCTTCCTCTGCTTCTCCCTTTCAGCTATCAGTTTCTGATCATATACTTCTTTAATGCCTTACCAGGATGCAGGGTCCAGAGACAACTATTTACAAGGCATTCATAATGATAATAATGGCCCTCATCCATTATTGCCTAATAGTCAGGTGCCATCATCATCATCAGTAATGAATATTATTGAGTTTGTTACATTCTGAAAATCAGTATTACAAACTTGAGAGATAATAGCCAGCACTCCTTGGCTAAACTCCTTGGGTTTATGTGTGGTCCACTAATATACTGATGTACCTTCTAGGTGATGTAGATGGAAGGAAACTGAGGTGTGTAAAAAATGATAAGAGTTGTAAGTCAATATCATGGAACAATAAAGCTGAAGGAAGTCCAAAGAGATTTGAGAGAGGAGTCATAAGAATGATTTGGGTCAAAAGAGAAAGTAGAGGATATTCATAGACATGTGCAAAATGTAATTGAGGTCTAACATCAGGCAAATTGGCAAATATAACAAATGATGGAAATAGTATTGGAGGGAATGTGGGTAGACAGACACACAATTTTGGTAGAGCTGTGAATTAGTTCTAATGGAAAATAATTTGGGGTTATTTATTCTGTTTGATACAGAAATTCCACTATTAACCATATGCCCAAAAAGATCAAAGGCAAAAATAAAGATCCCATAATCTACTAAAATACTCATACCATCACTTTTTAATGGTAGAAAGAATTGTAAACAAAATAGGTATCCATTGATTAGAGAATGCTTGAACAAAATGCAGCTTATGAATGCAAAAGATTATTATTATACCACAAGATAAAATTAATATGGGGAATTCTAAGAAACCTGGGAAGGCTTAAGAATCACTACAGCGTTACATAAGTAGTAGCAGAGAAAAAACCATATGCAATGAATATAATAATGCATATTTTTAAAACAGCTAAAAAAATCCTAGCTTTAAATAAATATACTGAATCTATATATATTGAATTGCTTTCTCAATGGGAGGGTGGTGGGGAGAGAATTTGAAATTTAAAGCTTTAAAAATAAATGCTAAAAATTGTTTTTACATGTAACTAGGGAAAAATAAAATACTTGAACGATCCAATCAGTCATACAATGAATAAATAAATAAATATACTCACTGACCTTGTCTTCAGAGAAGTGAAAAAACATGTAAGGGATCATGTGTTTGGAATGGTACATCCACTGTCAGGAACTTTAAGATTATAAAATGAGAGCATATATTTAGTGTCAGCCTGTGGACTGAAAGTATCCCTCAATATTGTTGAGTGAAGCCTGAACCACATTAAAATGTAAATGGGGGCAACTAGGTGGTGCCGTGGATAGAGCACCAACCCTGGAGTCAAAGGACCCAAGTTCAAATCCTACCTCAGACACTTAATAATTACCTAACTTTATGATCTTGGGCAAGTCACTTAACCCCACTGCCTTCCAAAAATAAACAAAAAAAAATATAATTTAACTGGGAAATATTTTACAAAATAAATAAAAGTACAACAAAACATAGAAAATATCATTATGTGATTTTCTAAGCTTGAGTGATGCTTACATATGGTTTAGCATCCCTGTTTCCATTCAAGTTTTACACCACTGATATAGTTTAAACCCCTCATTTGACATGTAAAGATGCTGCAACCCAGGGATTTAGTGACATACTCCCCAGTAGTAACTTGTTTATAGGCACATTGCTTGATCCAGAAACAAATCCAATAAAGGAAAACTTTCTGTGATATTCTTTCCACCATGTCAGTTTCCAATCAAACTGTGTTTTGTTGTTTTGTTCTTGTTACAAGGGAGATTTCTTTGGGAAAATGTGAGGTGAAGTAGAGAGAGAAAGGAGTATATAACCAGAAATGTCAGTTATATAAGAAGAAAAAACCATCAATAAAATATATTTCAATGTATTGGGAACTGGAACAAGGCATAATCAGGCAACAGTAAAGCAAATCAAATGTACCTTAAGACTGAATAGACATAGGGAAGAAAAGTAGGTCACCAGGAAATAACAAAGCCTTCTGTGTAAATTCCTTCTAATGGTGAGTGAGGACTATTTAGTCATTTTATTTTACATTCTATTCAGTCATTCATTATTTGTTTATTTATTTATTTCCTCTGAATGAACTGCAAGATTCTCTTAGAATAGCAGAAAGAATTTCAGATCTTCTTGGGTTCAAATCCCAGTAATGATACCTTCAACTGTATAATCTTGACTCAGTCACTTAATGTGTGCATCAGTTTCTTCACCTGTAAAATGATGGGATTCAACTAGATAACCTCTAAGATTCCTTCCAGCTTTTGATCTATGATCAAATGATCTTTTGATAATTCTCCAGAATGTAGAAACCAAATATTAGCTACTGACAGGATATTTAAATTCTGGGACTAATAACACATAATCTCATTGTTTCTTTCTCAGGCTACATCCACATCCTAGCCAGCACATACATATACATATCTAAATACATATACACATATGCACATATATATATGCAGACACAGACATACACACAAGAAGACAAATAATACAAGGTAGCTATTACTGAATGTTACATGGGAGATCAAAATATTAAAGGAGAACCTTAAAGTCAGAACCTCTCTCTTACCTTTTCATTGCTCCCTTCTCCACACACACACACACACACACAGAGAGAGAGAGAGAGAGAGAGAGAGAGAGAGAGAGAGAGAGAGAGAGAGAGAGAATAGCTCATCTTTAGACTCAGAAAATTTCAGGAGCTCATTGCTAAGGGCATAGAAAGGGAGAAGTTGGTGATGAAGAAGGAATGATAAAGAATTCTAAAACATTTTTGTCTTCCTAACAGAGCCAGGCACATTGTAATAAATACTTGTTGATTGATGAACTCCCAGGTAAAAAAGGCACTGAGAGCTGTGTGCTTGCTAGGAAAAAACCACTGAAAACAACAGCAGAGGCTACTTTCTCTCATCTTCATTAGGTATTTTCAGAAGTATTTATCAAGTCCCATTGACCTCCTCTACTTTCTTCTTCCATAATGGACCTGGTTTCTAATCTTGGCTCTGGTTCTAATTAGCTGAGTATTTTACTTCTCCACCTTAGTTTACTCATCTGTAAAATTAGGCGAGCTCTAAGGTCTCTAGGTATTTCCTATGCCTCCAAAATTTTCAGACTCAGTGACCCCTACCTCCTGTTTCACTTATCTCATTAAACTTGTTTCTTCTATGAAACCTTTCTCATAAGTCTTCCTGATTCTTTTTTTTTTACCCTAAATGTTTTTTAACCTAAAAGTTACTTTGAAATGGTGTTTTTATTTCCAAAATGCTTCCAAGTATGGAATCTCACTCAATCTTCACTACCGGTGGTCTGGACAAGTTTTATTATCCTTATTTGGCAAATAAAGAAGCAAAGGCTCAGAGAAATAAATTATTGTGGCATGAAACAAGGTCATGATACTAATCCTTGTAATAGAATAATACTAAGTCTTGGGTCTCAGAGTCTAGCTTTCTTTTTTACTAAATTGCTAAATCTATTCCCTTGTACTCAATATCTTGCTATATTCTTCTGAATTTACTAACTTGTTCTTTTTTTTTTCCTCAGAGATTGGTTTTTCAAATTCAAGGATTTATTTTTTTCTCCCTCCCTCCACTAAAAGGAAAAATAAGAACAAACCAAAATCCTTGTGACAGATAAACAATGTTGTTTAGTCATTTGCAGTTGAGTCAGATTCTTCAAGACCTCATTTGGGGTTTCCTTGGCAAATATACTAGAATAGTTTGCCATTTCCTTGTCCAGTTCATTTTTTTACAGATAAAGAAATTGAGCCAAGCAGGATTTAGTGACTTGACCAGTGTCACAGAAAGAGTAAAGTGTCTGAGGCCAGATTTGAACTCATGAAGATTAATCTTTCTGACTCTTGGTCTGGCACTCTATGTACTGGATGACCAACAGATATGATTAGTCAAGCAAAAAAAAAAATTCCCTGCATCATCTAATGCAAGGAAGTGTGTATATTGGACTGCAAGAAGTAAGTAGCATTCTTATTTACCAATCCTCTGAAATCATAGTTAATCATTGTGGTAATCAAAGTTTTTGAATCTTTCAAAATAATTGTATTTATCCTGTGGTTTTACAGTTCTCCTGTTTCTCCTTACTTCACTTTATCAGTTTATACAAGTCTTCTGTTTTTTCTGAAACCCTTGCTTTCATAATTTCTTATAGCACAATGATATTTCATCACATTCATATAACATAATTTTATTTGCTCAACTATTCCCCAATTGATTAACCCTCCCTTAATTTTCTGTCACCAGAAAAGAGTTTCTGAAACACTTTTTGTACATTTGAGTCTTATTCTTCTTCTTTGATCTCTTTGGTGGTATTTAGTAGTAGTAGTAGTAGTAGTAGTAGTAGTAGTAGTAGTAGTAGTAGTAGTAGTAGTAGTAGTAGTAGTAGTAGTAGTATCCCTGGTGGTGGTATTCCTGGGGAGCTAGATAGCACAGTGAATTGAGGATTGGACATGAACTCATCTTCATGAGTTCAAATTTGTCGTCACTAGCTGAGTGATATGGGAAGTCACTTAACCCTATTTTCCTCAGTTCCTCATCTGTAAAATATGTTGTAAAAGGATATGGCAGACCACTCCAAACTAAAAAAAATCCCAAATGGGATCACAATGAGTCAGACATGAGTGAATAAGTGGTATCCCATGATCAAAGGATTTATGCACTTTTACCTGTTATTTTCTTCATGTTTGAATTCTTGCCTGAATTGCTCTACTATAGAGGATGGATCACTAGAAATTTTTAATCATATTGTGTGATGTTGTGTTGTGTCCTAAGCAGAACTTGACAGGGTTGTTCTTATTCTCTAAATAGATAGCCCTTGCTCCAAAATGACAGAATTGCTTGCTTTACTGCAGTAGCCTATGAGAGGACTTCAGAGACCACAGTGCTGTTAGAACTGCTGGCAACCTCTGTTACCACTACTCTGAGGGAAGCAAATTTCTGACTTAGGCAGTGAGTGGAGTCACTGACCCTCACTACAGATGGTGTATGCAGGATTATGACTTTGAGTGGCCCCAAAATGCAGCAAGTCCAATTGTGGGAAGTTTGCACTTAGACCAAGGACCCGGGCAAGTGGTCAGTAGGTTTCCTACAACCCAGGTCAACTGTTCTCTGGCCTTGAATGGTAACATTAGATCTGATTACTTACCTGTGTCCCTTCCTGCCACAAGTGGTAGTAAAAGCCCCGACCAAAATGGTTTGATTCCTTCACAGGGGAGCTGAGACTGTCTGCCTGGGCTTTAAGGACATTCTTTAGCTCTGTTAGACTTTGATCAGGATCTCCTTTGGATAGTACTGAACGTGATACTTCAAGGAAAGATTCACTTTTTCATGGTATACCAGAATAATGAGCCAAATGGTGGTGAGAGCTTCCTTCCTCTCCTCACTGAAGCTTTGATCAAGATTCTGATCCCCCGTCTTTTGCCATCTGGGTGCCTGGGCAGCCATACTAGAATTTTATAAGTCACTCAATCTACTTATCTCTATCTAGAAGAACCTAAAAGACAGCATGTGACAGGATTCAGAGTCAAGGGACTTGGGTTGAAAGTTATTTAACTTTCCGTACCTTAACTCCTCCCTGTAAAATGAAGAGGTTGCACTAGATAGGTTCTATCTCTAGAGTGACAATTCTTGAACAATGCTTTCCATCCACAATTTGTTCCTGACCCCATTTATCTTGTACATGTTCCCTGGCCACAAGTATTCACTATGTTTTATTACTATTTTTTCTTATTATGCAATGTTATTATGTACCCTTCAACTATTTAGTAATGACTGGTAAAAGTAAGTATTGGTGGAGTTTGATGGTTTATGGTTTTCAGTGGATTTGATCAATGCAGACTTGAACCTGGGTAGCCTTAGGGTCAGGCAGTCAATAAGATTTTATTTTATGAGATGTCTGGGGTGTTCCAGGATGACTAGCACCTCTGGGGTGAGGGCTTGCTGAAACCTTTTCAGAGCTTCTGATATACCACTTTTTATTCAGTTCTCACCTCTGACTCCAAGAAATTGCAATGTGCACAGTGGTCACATCCTTGTAAGCCATCTCAGCAGACAGGTTAAACCAGATTGAGGATAATTGGATAATTGATAGACTACAAACCTTTTGGTGAGTTGGGGGAGTGTCCACTCCAAGTATGTGACTACTTTCCCTGATAGTATGGATGGATGAGAGCAATTTGTTCCATGGAAGTGGCTAAAGCAGGTTCTGTGGAGTGCTTAGAACTTCGTCAAGTTCATTCAGTGCATTTTAGATCATTGTCAGTCATCTTGACTTTTGTCTTTTCATTGACTTCAATAACTCAGGAAGAGATTTTGCCTTGCTTAAATCCAATTCCTGGGGCGGCTAGGTGGCGCAGTGGCTAAAGCACCAGCCCTGGAGTCAGGAGTAGCTGGGTTCAAATCCTGTCTCAGACACTTAACAATTACCTAGCTGTGTGGCCTTGGGCAAGCCACTTAACCCCATTTGCCTGACAATCCTAAAAAAAAAAAATGAAAGGGATTAAATCCAATTCCCTCAAAAGTCAAGACATCAACCTTGTGATGTCATCAGTCCTATTTGAAAATAGATGAAAAGCAATGAATTTTTATTAAGCACCATGTGCCAGGCATTCTCCTAAGTACAGGGGATGCAAATAGAAGTCAGAAAAAACCCTTGAGGAGTTAGCAGTTTAACGGAGGGAAGATAATCCTGAAAAGGAAGCATTAAAAAGTAGCAGAGAGTAGTATACACTTGTGGACAAAGTGGAGAACGAAGTCCAAAGAATCAGGAGTAGGACTCAGAGAAAAAAGGAAGGAGTGAACACGGCTAGCTTTGGAGCCCTTCTTTAAAACCTGGGTCCTGGCATTATGTGACTAGTCATGTGGGTCTGCAGGCAGAGGGATCTTCCAGCATGAGAAGGTTGTTGGAACATGGGGGCGAATGAAGTTGCAGAGTCAGTAGAACCTAGTGAACCATGATGGTGACAATATGTGAGTTGCAGATTAAGCAACATTCAGGATGTTGTAAATTTATGAAAGAGATGGAATTGTCCCATGTTGGCATATATGCTTTGGAATTTGTAGAGTACTCCATCAACATCAATCTGTCAAGTCATGACCTTGAGAATTGTGGGGGAAGGATGAGTTAGGACCAGTTATGGTAGCACACTGGCTATCTATGATAAAGATCACTACTTTGGGGATATAGATTGAGTCCAACAAATGGTCAGCTCCTCCAAAATACTTTATATCTTATGTCCTCTGATTTCTAGACATGATTGATTTGTACTCAAGAGATCTAGATTCATATTCCATGCTGCCTGTGTGACTTTGTCTAGGTCAAATTCTTCAAGTTGACATATAGCTCTTAAAACTCTCACTCTGGCCTATGCTTCCAGATATCTTTAACGTTTCTCCTCTTTCTGAAATTTCTATTCCAGCCAAACTGTTCACCCTTCTCAGTCAAAAACCTCACCAATAGGAGATATTTAGTGAATGTTTGATGAACTGAATTGCAGTGAACTGATTGTATGCTCTTTGGGTATACAATCTTCTGGGTTCTTTATTTATAAAACTGCAGTGTTGCATGAGATAATTTCTAAGGTTTCTACTAATTGTAGAAGCTATGATCTCATGTTCTTAGGAAAGAGTATTTCTGAAAAAGATCTTGTTATTGTCATATCTGATTCTTCATGACCCCATTTAAAATTTTCCTGGCAAAGATACTAGAGTGGTTTCCATTTGCTTCTCCAACTTTGGAAGGTAGAAGCTATTATTATCCCCATTTTATAGATGAGGAAACTGAGGCAGGCAAAGGTTAAGTGACTCACCCAGGGTCACACAGTTAATAAATGTGAATAGATTTGAACTCCTTTCTTCCTAACTTCAAAACCAGCACTCTATCCTCTGTGTGACCTAACTCTTTCCAGAAAGTCTTGACTTAAATGCAAACTACTTATCTGGTAGAGGGACAAGTTAATTTACTAGTTATAATCTCACATTATTGGGAGATCAGAGCCCTGAAAGACTGCTGCCCAGAACAGATAAATCATATTGTAGGAAGGAAGAAGAGGAAAAAAGAGAAAATGTGATCAGGGAAGGTAAGCACAAATAGGAATCACAGTGAGTGAATCTCCACCAAGAAAGAACTGTGGGAATACGATGGAATCCTAGGAGAAGGCATGGCCAACTGGGGAAGGAGATGGCTGAAAATGGAGGTGCTGGGGAAGAGTTGGAGATGAGGAAGACTTTCTAGACCCATGTTATCTACCCCACAAATTTTCCTCAGGCTATTCCTGGCCAATTATAACAGAGAACAAAGTCTGATGGGAAGAGAAAACATAATTTTTTGTAATGCCCTATTCCAAATCTTATCCTGGGAAGAAGCACCAGGGTAAGAACCAAGACTAAATAAATCATTAAAAATAAGCAACGGAGCAGCAATTTGGGAATCTTTAAAAAAAATCAGTGAACAATTATTTATTAAATATTTGCCTTTTACCAGGTCCTAGGGATACAAAAAGTTTCAGTTTTCAATGAACATATGTATGTATGTACATACATATAAATATGTATTAATAATACACATACATATAAATAATAATAATAACCAAGGTAAAAACAACATAAAGGAACAGCTAAGTGATACAGGAGATAGAGCACTGGGCTTGGAGTAAGGAAGATGCTGTTTGTGAATTCAAATCAAATCTCAGACACTTACTAGGTGAATGAACCTGGACAAGTAACTTAACCCTCTTTGCCTCAGTTTCCTCATCTATAAAATGTGCTATTGAAGGAAATGGCAAACCACTCCAATATCTTTGACAAGAAAACTCCAAATGGGGTCACAAAGAGTCAGCCTAGAAACAACAGAACAATAATAAAAATATATACAATGTGAAGACTAATTGGAAAGGGAAGGTATTAGCAGTTGGAGGGCCAGGAAAGCCGTCCTAAAGGAGGTGTGAGCTGAATCCAGAAGATAGCCAGGGAAATTAAAAGGTAGTGGTTAGGCAGAAGAACTTTCTGGCTTGGGGGATAGCCAGTATAAAGGTACAGAGCTAGGAAATGGAGGGTTGAGGTCAAGAAGTTGAAAATAGACCAGTGTTGCTGAAATGTAGAATCTTTGAAAGTGATAAAGGTGTAAAGAAGGCTAGAAAGAGGGAAAGTGATGAAAAGTTTTGAATGTGAGACCAAGGGATTTATATTTGATCCTGAAGGAAAGAGGGAGCCACTGGAATTCCTTGAGTAGAGGGATGACATGATCCAACCTGTACTTTATAAAAATCAGATGAGTGGAAGATGGTTTGGACTACTTGAAGAGAGAGACTAGTTAGAAGGATAATGCAAGAGTCTAGGTGAGGAATGATGAAGTGACCTGAGAATTCCAGAAATGCTTATCAGCAAATCATGGTGGTTTTTCATCTGGAGTAAATGGGTCTGGTGTGCCTCATTATCTCTAAGGGAAAAAAATCTAGTCCCACCATAAGGTAAGAACATAAACTCTCTCTCTTGTTAAAAATATTTTACTTATTTATTTTTCCAACTACATGGAATGTAGTTTTCATTTTTTGCAAGGTTTTGATTTCTACATTTTTCTTCCTCCCTCCCCTCACTCCATTCTCCCCTGAAAGAAAGCAATCCAACATGGGTCACACATGTAAAATCATGCTAAACACAGATCCATGTTAGTTATATTGTGAGAGAACAATCATATCAAAATAAAACAAAGAAATAGAGAGGAAAAAACCATAATGATAAGACAACTTCTAAAAATTGAAGATAGTAAGTTTGGTCTGCATTTAAATTCCACAGTTCCTTCTCTGGATATGAACAAGTCCATCATAGTTGATCATCACCCAAATGTTACAACATACAATACTGTTAGTGTGTATGAAGAACGTACACGTGCCAAATACTACCCATCCATAGCTCCCCATGTTCAGAGATTCCAAGAGAATAATTATGAGCTCTATTTCCCCTCCTTTTGAGGGCAAGATTTCCTTTATTTAGTTATCATTTCCAGGTTTGCTGTCCATAGCTGGTTTGTACTCCTTTCTCCCTCTTCTTCATACCTATCAGATATTCCCAGTTGCCTTCCCCTGAAAGCCTCCAGGTTTTTCTTACTTAGAGATTGACTTCCTTTCCAGATTTTATTTCCATAGGGAAAAAAAGGCACCTAGAACTGAAAGCTAGATCAAATTATTTCACCTCTCTAGGTCCACTTGATTTCAACACTGTAATCTCCCTCTTCCTTTTGTTCTGCCCTACCTCATTCACCACTGTTCACATCATTGTTTCTTACCATCTACAGAAGTCTAAGATTTCTCTTATTCATTCATCTATTTATGTTAGTCTAGGTCTCTCTCTGTCTCTTGCAAAGGCAGGAATCACACACACAGATCCAAATCCACAGTGGATACCTAGGAGCTTTGACCTCCATTTCTAGACTTGTTCAATTTACCCCTTCTTAAGTAGCCTGGAAGACTTCTGATCATATTAGTGCCAGTATTAGTATATATATATATTAACTTTACTATATGGGTATAGGATGTGGTGACAATTCTATTCCAGCTGAGGACTACGAGGTGGAGGTCCATTGCTCATACAAAAACTGACTGAAACTTTCCAGGTTATATGGCAAGAAGAATATCCTCCAAGAATTCAAGGATTCCTCCATTGACTATCTCTATAAAGGTAAAGGGTACCAGAGTCCTTCTCAATAGACTGATCCTTCACCTGGAAGATTGTCACCTCCCTGAGAGTGAGTATGGCTTCAGAAAGGGAGAAATACAGTCTATATGATGTTTGTTGCCCAATAACTCCAAGAAAAATGCCAGGAACAGAACAGAGATCTATATACAACATTTATAGATCTGACCAAGGCCTTTGATACTATCAGTCATGAGAGCTTATGGAAAATTATGTCAAAATATAGTTACCTGGAGAAGTTCATCAGTATCATACATCACTTCCATGATGGCATGCATATCCAGATTCTGGATAGTAGACAATGCTCTCAAGATTTCCCAGTCACCAATGGAGTAAAACAAGGAGGTATCCTTGCTCCCATACTTTTAGCATGTTTTTAGTCATGTTATCAAATGCCTTCACTGAGGATGAACATGACCTCAAAGTCAGCTAATGCACTGATGGCAAATTCTTAACTTGAAAAAGCTATAAGCCAAGACCAAAGTGGAGGGAGTGTTGGTACATGATATTCTGTTTGCAGATGACTGTGACCTAAGTGCAGCCTCTGAAGCTGAGATGCAACAAAGTAGGGATCAATTCTCTGCTGCTTGTGCTCATTTTGGCCTAACAGTTAACACCAAGAAAATCCAGGTGCTCCATAGTCAGTCCCACACCATCCATATATGAAAGTTTTGAATTCTGTGGACAAGGTCATATACCTTTCAAAGAAGGTATACATTGACAATGTGCTTGACACTTGCATTTCCAGAGCTAGATCCATATTTGGTAGACTCTGAAAGAAACTGTGGGAGAGAAGAGGTATTAGACATACTAGCAAACAAAGCTATTGTGCTAACCTCATTGCTATATGCCTGTGAGACCTGGATAGTCTACCAGCACCATTTCAGGCAACTGAATCACTTCCGTTTAAATTGTCTTAAGAAAATTCTGAAGATCACCTGGCAGAAGATATAAGACACTGAGGTCCTTCTTGAGTGAAATTGCCTAACATTCCAACATTACTATAGACAATGCAACTATGATGGGTTGGGCATATTATTAGAATGCCAGGCATACACTCACCAAAAAAATCTATTTTTTGGTGAACTCACACAGGGCAAGCACTCACAAGAGGGTCAGAAGAAGTGATACTAAGACACCCCGCCCCCGAATGTCTCTCTTAAGAACTTTAGAATTTATTTGCAGCATGTAAGACACTGGCATAGGACTGACCAGCATGGCGTGCCCTCATCAGTGAGGATGCTACTCTCTATGATAAGGGTAGAACTGAAGTGGCTCAAAGGAAACGTGATATCCATAAGTTTAGAGTACCTACCCCAGGTGCTCACATGGACTATTTCTGCCCAATCTGTCGTAGAGCATTCTGAGCTCGTATTGGTCTGATCAGCCACAGTTGGACACACTGTAATTTGTCTCAAACATAGTGATGTCATTTGGGTCTTCTTCAAAAACAAAGGAAAAGAACCAACTTTACTGCAGCACAAAAGTTCTGACTCAAGTGATCCATCAACCTCAGTCTCCCTAGTGGCAAGAGCTCCACCTGCTTCCACATCTAGCAGCCCTGGATTACTTTGGCCAACTTTCTAGGACTTTTTTTGTTTATTGGATTCCTTTCTGTTCACCCAATTTGTTGCTTCTCTTGATCCTACTTTCATATTGCTTATCTCTTCTCCTACTTCTCCTTCACCTGTCGCCCAGTTGACAGTAAAATCTTTACCACCTAACAAAGAATAATTTTAAAGTAATGGAACAGAGAGTAATAAAACCATGTTTTCATTTATAGTTTTAAGTGATTAAAATACTTTTGAACACTTTGAAGATGACACCAGATTATTCACAGTCCTTATGTTACTACTCGGGAAAGCAAATTCTAGAGTCTCAAGATTACCCACAGATAGCTTAATGAAAAACTTAATTGTGTTCTCACACTTTATTAGAAAGAGAATGTAAGATTTCTGATGTAATTTTCCAATTCATCTCATTTACCAAAATTGTTTAAGTGAGTATTATGCCATATTGTTAAAGTGAATCATTAAATTTCAAAGTTGGATCTGAAGAATCACTTGGATAGAAATTTAATACTGCTAAGGGAAATAAATAATCTATAACCACTGTTAAAAAGCATGAAGTGGAAAATTATTGGAGAAGATGAATGCTAATGGGATGAGTATGTTGAATGGTAAGGGTTTCTCTATGCATGGAGAAAGCAAAGACACAAAGCCTTCTTCCTGACATCCAGGTAACATTATGATTCATTCAATATTCCCATTAACTCTTCTGTGAGTTTAATCTTTAACAGGTGGGAACTCATAGCACAACATTCTAGAGTGAGGACATGAAAGGCAAAATTTTATAGGCCCATGCTAATAAAATGGTAACATTATGGGAAATTTTACAATCAACTAATTGCACCATGTCTTTTTCATCTGACACTAGAATGTAGCTAGGAATTCAGTAATATGATAATTTTAGAATAGAACAAAATGCAGGTTTCTTCTGCCACTTTCATCTCTTTGTACCTACAGTTAGAAACTGTCAACTCTTCAAAGGAAACCATTTCCTTGAAGAATTCCTTCTTCTGGAAGGAAAATGAACAAAGGCAGACTAAGTATGCATGAATTATATTCCTTGTAAATAAATATTCATTCTAAGTATATTTATTAAGTACCTGCTATTCAATTCAATTCATATGAGGCAATGTGTTAAAACATGTATAATTTTTTCAAACACTATTCCTTTCTTCGTATTATACAAACCTTTAATAAACTTCTTGATTTCTAATGTAACTTTATTATTTTTAAATGAAGCCCTTGTGGATTAAGATATTGTCTGAGGGTGTATATCTGCTTTCTATGGGATAGCTAGGTGGTACAATGAATAAAGCATTGCCTAGGAATCAGTAAGACTCCATCTCATGAGTTCAAATCCAATTTCATATATTTACTAGTTATCTGATCCTTAACAAGTTTCTTAACTCTGTTTAACCTCAGTTTTTTACCTATGAAAATGAGCTAGAGGAAACAAACGGCAAACCATTCTGCTGTCTTTGCCAAGAAAACAATAAATGAAGTCGTAAAGAGTAAGACACAACTGAAATGACCAAACAACAAAAATCTACTTTCTATAAATTTTAAATCCAAGTGACCAAACAGATGCCTAATTGTATGTGTACAGTCCTTCTCTCAAAAAGAAAAAAGTATGTCTTCTTTCATATTCAAGCTTAAATTGAGTGCCACACAATCCTATCATCAGTAGTAATCATACACGGTTTTCCCATGTACCATTCCAACATCCGAGAAGCACAGGTATTGATGTATAGAGAGACAGATAGACAGACAAACTATTCCTATAAGCATTCATCATTAAAGGACTGCTCAGTCATCCAGGGAACTGCTGAATCCCACTGCTGCTTTCAGTGGGGAAATGACCCTGTGCCTGGGTCTTCTGTGTGCAGGGTTGTGACTACAGCTCCCAATGTATCTGCACCTTCTGCTTCTTCATTTGCCTGTCACAACAGAATGTTGAGATAGGAATAGTAAAATGATATAGGTGACAGAGAGAGAGGGACAGAAAGAGACAGAGATAGAGATAATAGATGGTAGCAAGATAATAGCAGAGAGAGAGAGAGAGAGAGAGAGAGAGAGAGAGAGAGATCAGAAGACTCTATTTTGAAATACCTTGATGTAATAGATGAAAAAGACAACCTCAAAGTCAGAAAAACCTGGGTTCAAACCTGTTTCTGACAGATACTGACAGTGGGAGCAGCTAGATGGCACAGTGGATAGAGCACTGGCCCTGGAGTCAGGAGGACATATACTGACAGTGTAACTTCAACATTACAATCTTTTGATACTCTCTCTCTAAAGCTATAAATCACAAAACAAATGTCAATCAGCATTGGTAACAAGGACTTTCCTCATTGGGAATTTCCTACATCAATTCATTCACAGGTTATGGTTAAAAAAAGAAAAAAAAAGGTTTAGTGGCAAGAATATAATGTGTCTAGAAAAGAGAGCTGTGTTTGAGTTACAACTCTGAAACATTTTATTATGCAGCAGTGGACAAATCACATAACCCCTCTGATGTTACTGTTTACTTATTTGTTAAAATGAGGACTCTTGCACCACCTACCTTATAGGGTCATTGAGTAGAAATCATTGTTCAGAGCTAGAAGGGACTTCAGAGGTCCATTAGTCTACACTTGAGAAAGTAAAGCCCTAGGTTAAGTGACTTATCCAAAGACACATACACAGTAAAGGTCAGAAATGTGATTGAACCCATATCTCCTCTGACTTGATTCAGTTCATGCCTCTGAGTTTTCTTCTATAGTTCTCTTCTTTAGTTTTATATCAATGATCCTATGAAACATTTAAAATGATAGAAAAAATGAGCTATTTCCAAATTTTTTAGCCTCTCTCTCATCCACCCATAATCTGCTCAAATGTAGCCCTTTCATTCTATTTATTAACTGCAATGCCTGAAACCTCATCTCTAACCAACTTTCTGTCTGGCATCTCTGTCCCTTCCTTAGTTGTCAAAGAAATTTCATTTAAATACCAAATTCTTCTTCTATTATGAAAACAGAATATTTGAGGACTAATAGTAAATATACTGAGAAGACTTTGTCATCACCAGATGTTGCCCATTCCCTGCTTAGAGACAAAAGTAATGAAAAACAATAAAATAAAGTAGTGTTTGGAATCACAAAGGGAAAGAAGCCATATCCACAGAGTCTATATGTACAAAGGACAAGACAATCCATTGTACTAGACAAACATCAAATCAGAAAATTAGGGTTGAATTCTATGCCTGAATTCTATGCTTCTACACTCACTTGGGGCGGAGACCTGTCTCCTCCTGTAAAATCGAAATTATAATGTCCATCCTACTCATTTCACAGGCAAGTTGTAAGTATGAAATAAAACATCTTCCTCATCCATCCTGTCATCTTCATTTCTGCTACCAAAAGTCTAGATGAGAACTTTATCATGGTCATTTTTGCATTGTTCACAGAATAAAATCTAAACCTTTAGCTTAGTACTCAAGGTCCTCCACAATATACTCTGTGCCTGATTTTGAGGAAGTTCAAAAGCAGGGAAGTTTGCAGGAAGTTTGTAGATACATAATTGAGGCCTCTTTTTTTTTTTTTTTTTTTTTTTTTTTTTTTTTTTTTTTTTTTTTTAGAAATCTGGATCCCCTCCAACTACTTCCATTCTTTTATTCCACCAAGGTCTATTCTTTACAGGAGTGTATGGTGTGTTATAGGAAGACTAATAACTCTGGTGTGAAGGCTGCTGAGTCCTTTTCAGTTCTGCTTTCTACCTTTGATGTTCACCTGACCCACCTAACTCTCACCTGTGGCTCCAAGAAGCTGTACCATGTACAATGGCCACACCCTGGTAAATCATTTTGGCAGATGGGTTAAACTAAGTGAAGGATAACCAAGGGAGTCTCAAACTAATTGGTGAGTTGTGGGAGGTATCTATCCCAAGTATGTGAAGTCTTGTATTGGTGGAATGGGCAAATGAGAACACATCATTCCAACAGCCATGAAGTCAGCTGAAGCAGGTGCTATGGAATGCTTAGAGCTCGGTTAGATATTGAAAATGCCAAGGTCAACTACTGCATCTCGAGCTATCAACATTTGTCTTGATTCTGTCTTGCTACAGGATCATGACTTTGGAAAAGAGAGTGAGTCCAAAGACTTCCTGCAGCTCTGCCTCTCTTAAATCCAGTTTATGCACTCATCAAAAGACATCACCCATATCAAACTACTATTCCTATCTCAACATTCTGTTGTGATAGGCAAGTGATGTAGCAGAAGGTTCAGATTCACTGGGAACTGTAGACATAACCCTGCACACAGAAGACCCAGGCACAGGGTCATTTTCCCACTGAAAGTAGCAGTGGGATTCAGCAGCTCCCTGGATGACTGAGCAGTCCTTTAACAATTGCACGGTTCACCTCCTGATGTGAGAAAGGAGCTAGAAAAGGTGCCCTAAAATTGTCTGCTTACCCAACCCTGACCTTATTTACCATGTCAAGCAAAAACCCCAAGGTAAGGTCAAGACCCCCCAAAATCTACAAAAACTTTTTAAAGAAAATTCCATTCACATTTCATGGAGCATGGAATATGGGCACACACACACAGACAACACGAAATCCAATAAACTTGAAAGACAAATAGCTCTTGTTGTAAGAGAACTCAGTAGGTATCATATCCAAATAGCAAAGCAAGACTGGCAATTGAAGGTAGTTTACTAAAGTCAGAGCTGGATACATGTTTTTCTGGAGGGGTCACAATGAAGGGAAATACCATTAAGTTGGGGTAGGTTTTTCAATCAAAACTAATCTAGTCAAAAACTTGAATGCCCATCAAAAGGAGAGAATGATAGTCTCATGACAATGAGATTACCACTTCCAGGAAAATATCATGCCATCATCATCAGAGTCTATGCTCCAACCATGATGAACCCTGATGAATTAAAAAAAATTTTATGAACACCTGGAGACCTTTATCATCAATGTACCAAAGAAGACAAGCTTCTTATAATTCTGGTGACTTTAATGGTAGAGCAGGCTCAGACTACCAGACATGGAAGGGAATCCTTGGGAAGAATGGAATTGGAAATAACAACAGCAATGGTCACCTACCATTGAAGGCTTGTACATCTCATGACTTCATTACAAACACTGTATAAAGGCAATAAAACTAACTGGATGTACCCTCATAGAAAACATTGACATTTTATAGATTATGTGATTATAGGGAGAAGACACAGTTAGGATATAAGAATAACAAAGGCAATGTGTGGTGCAGAGTGCTGGACTGCTCATGGACTCATCCTCTCCCAAGCTAAATATTCACCTTCAACCAAAGTGGCAGCCCCAAAACAAAAGGAATACTTTCTCATCAGAAACACTGTCTTCTGTTTGCCTAATCAAGACAAACCTTCCTGGATACCCTCACAGCAAACATTGGAATAGATTATATGAGTATAAGGAGAAGAGACAGAGAGGATGTGAGACTGACAAAAAGCAATATATGTTACAGAATGCTGGACAGATCACAGACTCATTCTCTCCAAGCTAAGTGTTCATATGAAACCAAAGTGAGGCCACAAGGCAAAATGACTGCAAGAAGCATTAATGGCAAGAGATTAAAGTGCCTCTCTGAGAAGGAACAGTTTGTTGTTAGCTTGGAGGGAAAGCTGAGCTAACACAAAGTTGACAACAATGGAGCAGAAGAGAATGATCAGATTTCAGAGATCTGGTGTGCAGCAGAGAACTCCATAAGGTTTACCAGCAGGATAGATCAAAAAGTAGAGTATAAGCAAAGCTTGGAGAGATGCAGGACTCAACTCAGTAAGAAGTCAGATGAAATTCAGTTTTATGCAGATAGTAACAATCTAAAGTGCTTTTAAGATGCCCTGAAGGCTATTTATGGGCCAAAGACCCATGGTGCATCTCAACTCCTTAGCGATGATGGAGCCACATTGATTAATGATCAGGACATGATCCTAGAAAGATGGACTGATCACTTCCATAGTGGTATTAACAGACCATCATCAATCAATGCAGAAGTCATTAACCTCAAGTTAAAGTCAATCAGTCCCTAAAAAGTTCCAACTGAAGAATAGATCTTGGTGCTGATTCTATTCCAGTTGAGATCTACAAGGTGGGTGATCCAATACTCATCCAAAAGCTGACTGAAATTTTCCAGGTTATATGGCAAGAAGAAGTTATCCCCCAAGAATTCATGCCTCCATCATACATCTCTATAAAGGTAAATGGGATAGATTCTCTTGTGACAATCACAGGGTTATTTCTCTTTTAGTCATTACTGGTAAGATTCTTGCCAGAATCCAAAATAGGCTGATCCTTCACCTGGAACATGGTCACCTCCCCGAGAGTCAGTGTGGCTTCAGAAAGAATAGAAGAACAGTTAATATGGTGTTTATTGCCCAACAACTCCAGGGAAAATGTCAGGAATAGAACAGAGTTCTGTATACCACATTTGTAGATCTGACCAAGCCTTTTGATACCATCAATTATGGGAACTTATGAAAAATTATGTTAAAATTTGATTGACTGGAGAAGTTCATCAGTATTATATTTCAATTTAACGACAGCATGCTTGCCCAGGTTCTGGATAGTGGATGATGCTCTCGAGATTAACTGGAAAAGACATCAAGCCAAGATCACAGTGAAGGGACTGTTGGTGCATAATTTTCTGTTTGCAGATGATCGTGTCCTCAATGCAGTCTCTGAAACTGAGACACAACAAAGTATGGATCGATTCTCTGCTGCTTGTGCTAATTTTTGTCTAACAATTAACACCAAGAAAACACAGGTTCTCCATCAGTCAGCACCACACCATCCACATGTGGAACCCTCAGTTACAACAAAAGGAGAAGTTTTGAGTACTGTGGACAAATTCATTTACCTTTCCAAGGAGATACACATTGACAATGAGGTTGACACACGCATTACCAGAGTCAGTTCAGTATTTGGGAGACTCTGAAAGAGAGAGAGAAGAGGTATTAGACTGACTACCAAACTGAAGGTCCACAGAGCTGACCTCATTGCCATATGCCTGTGAAACCTGGACAATCTGCTAGCACCATGACAGGAAACTGAATCACTTCCATTTAAATTGTCTTAGGAAGATTCTGAAGATCACCTGGCAGGAGAAGATACAAGACACTGAGGTCCTTTCCCAGGCTAAACTGTCCAGCATTTCAACATTAATACAGAGAGTGCAACTACAATGGGCTGGTGACGTTGTTAGAATACCAGACATACATATGCTTGCCAAAAAAGACTATTTTATGGAGAACTCACACAGGGCAAACACCCACAAGGGGGTCAGGTGTAATATTTTCCATTCAAGAAGAAAGGTTACACTGGGAAAATAGTAAGGAGAATCCTATCTCAGCCCATGCCCAAAGTCATTCTCTCAACTTTTTCCATGGGAATTCCACCTGTAGCTCATGCTAAACCCCATAGGGTTGCTGAAATCATCAGTTCATTGGTTCAATAGCATTCCTTAGTGATCATACCTAGAGTCAGACTCAGAATAATATCAACAATCCCATAAGATCAGAAATAGAGAGTTCTAATAATCATGGCTTTGAGTAAATTCAGTTTTCAAGGATCACATTCCCTAAATAACAAGTATTGACTATAATCTCACTTTGATAATAGTAAGAGATTTATCACGAAAAATCACAACTTATCTTAATATAGTTAGTAGGATGTTTTTTCATCCCTAAGTTCAACATTACACAAATGATTTTGCTCTAAGATGCTTAATAAACAACAAAAGACTTGAGATATATAAACTTAATAATGTCAAATTGTATATAGAGAATGCATTAAATGAAGCATCATCTACAGAAAAACAATTATTAACCACGTTCAAATGAATATAATAGATTTCTCAGAATCTCTTTAAATAATAAGAGCATGGGGCGGCTAGGTGGTGCAGTGTATAAAGCACCGGCCCTGGAGTCAGGAGTACCTGGGTTCAAATCCAGTCTCAGACACTTAATTACCTAGCTGTGTGGCCTTGGGCAAGCCACTTAATCCCATTTGCCTTGCAAAAAAAAAACCTAAAAAAAAAAAGAAAAAATAAATAAATAATAAGAGCATCTTTAAGTGATTCTTAAGTATCTTGCAAGCTTTTCTATATGTGTTCAGGTTTGGTTTCAGTTCTTGTCCATTATCAAAGATGAACAAAATGATATTACTGTGTTAGCGATAAATTACAGTGTCTTACTGTGGCTAATCAGACAAATATGAGTTTGGAATACTCTACCACATATCAGGCACAAATAGTTCATGTGAACAACTGGGGTATTTACTCTAAACTTATGTATCTGATATGTCCTTCGAGCTGCTTCAATTCTGCCTTGCTCACTGATGAGTGCACACCATGCTGGGTGATCCTATGCCAGTGTCTCCTATGTTGCACAATCAAATCTAAAGTTATTGAGAGAATTCTTCAGGGCATCTCTGTATCACTTCTTCTGACCCTCTTGTGAGTGCTTGGCCTGTGTGAGTTCTCCATTTGTTAAATAACAAACAAATAAAATCAAATTTCCTGTTAAGTTACACAAGATAGCACATAAATTACTACTCTTCACTAACATAACCAACAGTATTGAAATCTTATTCATTAAAACATAAACAAAAGAGGTTTCTGACTTTAATGTCATCACTTAATAGTCTCATATCTTCATTTCATAAGTTGCTTTACCTCTGTCTATTTATACTCTTATTATTTATTCTGAAAGAGCAAGAAACTTCAGCAACAACAAATGACAAGTACAAGCATTAATTTTAACTCTTATTTAGGTCGTAGAATGACTACAAATTCAGATTAAAACAGTAAGATCTTTTATACTTGTAGCTTATTGTAGTAATTTTGAACTTTAGTATTAATCTAAGAACTAATAGACCCAGTATTACAATAACAAACTTTCACTGTCTACCCTGAAATTAGAAATTGACTATAACGGTTTTAAGGAAAGACATGTTTACAATAGCATAAAAACTGGTCCTCAAGGTCTACACCATTATGAGTAGCCTAATATATGGAAGAGGTGGACAGACTTCTTACATGGGAAAATGAATTAAGTAGAGTCCACCTTAGCCTTCTCTAGGTAACTTCTCTACTTTATTCCCAGGGATAGATATTGACTAACCTTAGATCTAAGCTGTCACTTCCATTGAGCTAATTGTTGATCCATCATTACTATGTTGAAGCTCTATCTTTAAACCATCATGGACACTTTCATAATAGCCAAGAATTTCAAATGAAAATTAGTTGGAGAGAAAAATTTCTGTCCTAAAAGGAATACTGTTTCTTTACAGTTGTATCATACCAAAAATTTCCTTGTTTCTACAAACCATGTTTCAGAGTGTTTTTTTTTTCTTTTCTTCCAAATAAGCAAATTTGTTATAAATTGCATGCTTGATCTAGGGGAAATGCCAAGGCAATTGTAAATTCAGAAAAGATCGAATCTAATGGACTAGGAGTGGTTCTACCACTTCTCACATTATGTTTACAAAATAGCAAAAATCAGAGTAAGCCAGCATGTGAAAGGGGTGTGGGGGAGAAGTTTTCAAACAAGAATAGAATAATATATGAATTCTGACTGGTCTGCATCATATCAGAGTAAAGTTAGATATGCTTGGTTTTTTCTTTCTGTTTATTGTACTTGTCAAACCTATATATAAGTGAACTAAGTAAAGCATCAACAGTGATGCAAATGAACCCTTCTTTATAGACAATCTCCAATCAGCACATAAGGACATTCATTTCAGTGAAAAAATCTCCATAATACTATTTCTGTTGCACTTCAAAGGTATTTCTTCTTTTTTCTTCCCCTACATGTTGCATGAACAGTACCCATCAAATGAATAGTCCAGATTTTCATCATTCCATATCCACCAGTTCAAACACCATGGTGCACACTTGGGAAAAAAAGAAGAATTTCTTATTTTAATGAAAGCAGGGAGAAAAAGAATCATGAATGTTTCACTTGTCAACACCTAAAAAAAGTCACATGTACACAGACATGCACATATCTAAAGACATACATAACATACACACATAATCATGTGTGTATAAATGTACAACATATACAAATATGGTATTTCATAGACATGTACACATACATATAGACATATAAACATTTTTAATAATGAGAGCTAGGATTTTCAAGCTCACAAATTGCTTTACATATATTATCTCATTTGATCCTACCAAAGATTCTAAGAAGTAGAAATGACAAGAATTGTTTACCTCATTTTACTGGTGAAGAAATGCAGTCTTGGAGAGGGGATGGTGGTCACTAAATTAAACTATCTTGATTCACTTTACAGTTTCATGCAAAATTTCTTTGGAACGGTCATACTCAAACAGACAAAACTAGTTTGTATACTTTGATTCAAGATTATCTAACATACATAAGTTCCAGGATGAAAAAAAAAACAAATAAATTTTATAACTAAGGGATTCCCCTTTTCCCTAGCTTTCTCCCTAACCCTCTCTGGGGTCAACTCTGAGCCTTTTTTACATTGACTTACTTAGGACCTTCCAATTTTCTTGACATTTTTCAGATCTTTTTTTTTTGTTGTTGTTCTCTAGGTCAATTGCAGTCAAGTCTGCATGTGCTGTTTTATGTTATTCAGAACACTGACAAAGGAAGATGGAGCTGAATCTCTAAGGAAAGTTATTTTGATTTGCTTACGGGTCAGATTCCAATTAGATGAAAAGCAGAAGGAAAAGTCCTATCATCCAGTTAAACTATTGTCTTATAATTTCCCCTCCCTTTTCACAGATTCACTACTAGATAAAAACTTTTTATTTTTATTGCTAAATCCAGTGGCCTTCTCTCAGGTCTCATCTTTTTTTACATCCCTGGAGTGCTTAACACTATTGACCATCCTCTCTTTCTGGACACTCTCCTATCTGAACTTCTGTGACCCTGTACACACTTGGTTCTCCTATTTGTGAAAATGCTTCTTTTCAGTCTCTTCCCCTTATTGACCAAGTGACTTTAGGCAAGTGTCTTCACTCCTCTGGAACCTCAGTTTTTGTATGTGATATATATCAGTAAAATGAAGACATTGAATTAGTTGACCTCTAACAGTCCCTTTCAAACCTGGATCCAGAATCTGTTGCAAAGTATTTACTGATGCCCCTACCTGGGGGCCTCCTTCTCTTCCTCTTTTTCTGCATTCTCTCTTGATGATCTCATCAGCTCCCACAGGTCAGGACAAGAAGGACTTATTAAGTACCTCTGTGTATCAGACACTACACTGTTTGAAAATAAAAAGAAAAACAATTCTTTTTTAAAAAATTTAAATAGTATTTTATTTTTTCCAATTACATACAAAGATAGTTTTCAACATTCATTTTTTGTAAAATTTTGAGTTCCAATTTTGTCTTCTTTCCCTTTCCCCAAAATAGTAAGTAATATGATAAAGGTTTATACATGTGTAATCATGTTAAATATGCTTCCACTTTAGTCACGCTGTGAAAGAAGAAACAGAACAAAAGGGAAAAAGCATGCAAAAAATAATGAAAGTGAAAATAGTATGCTTTGATCTACTTTCAGGCTCTATAGTTTTTTTTCTCTCAATGTGGATGGCATTTTTTATCATGTCTTTTCGATTGTCTTGTATATTGCTGTGATGAACTAAGTCAATCACATTCGATCATTATTACTGTGCACACTGTTCTCCTGGTTTTTCTAATTTCATTCAGCATCAGTTCATGTAAGTCTTTTCAGTTTTAAGAAAAACAATTCTAAAATATTTATAGCAACTCTCTTTGTAGTGGCTAAGAACTAGAAATTGAGGGGATGCCCCTTCTTCAGTTGAAGAGTGTTGAACAAGTTGTGCTATATTTTTGTGATGAAATACTACTGAGCTGCATGAAAAATGATAAATTACTTGATTTTTAGCAAAACATGGAAAGATTTACATGAAATAATAAAGAATGAAGAGAGGATGAACCAAAAGAACATTGTATACAGTTACAACAATATTCAAAGAATACCGTGTTTGACTAAGTTATTTTGAATATTAATAAATACTCAAATCAACTTCAGAGGACTAATGAAAGAAGATGCTGTCCACCTCCAGAGAAAGAACACATAAGTAGAAGGATGTATAATATGGCTTTCTCTATGATGGCTTTCTCTAGTATGGAGTGAGGAAGAGACTGCTTAGAATTTAAAATGTGACAAAAAAATTAAAATTTAAAATGTAGCAATGGAAAAATAAAGAAATACAAACTCAGTCTCTTCCCCTTGGAGTTTACTGTTTAATGTTCTAAGATCCAACTAACTATCATCTCTATGTAGGAAACTCCCAAATCTATATCTCCAATCCTCATCTCTCTCCTGGGCTTCAGACTCTCATCTCCAACTGTTACTGGGAAGAATATCTCCATCTGCATATCACATAGGTATCTCAAATTCAAGGCAACTGAATCATGATTTTTTTCTCCCTAAATCTTTTCCTCATCCTCCCAATTTCCCTTTGTGTTGCATGATCCAACCATTTTTCTGCTCACCCAAACAAAAACCGTTAAAACGTCCTCAATTTGAATTCTCACACATATCTGAAATTCAATCAGTTGCTAAGTCTTACCAATTCTCAATCATCTTTCAAATACATTTCTTCTTTACTCATGATACCCTCTCATCATATTTTGCCTTAACCTTTGAAGAAAGTATACTGGGGTGGCTAGGTGGTGCAGTGGATAGAGCACTGGCCCTGGAGTCAGGAGTACCTGAGTTCAAATCCTGCCTCAGACACTTAATAATTACCTAGCTGTGTGGCCTTGGGTAAGCTACTTGACCCCATTTGCTTTGCAAAAACCTAAAAAAAAAGTATACTAAATAGTCTCTCTCCAACTACCTCTCCTTCTAGGCAGCTAGTGGTACAGTGGATAGAGCACTGGCCTTGGAGTCAGGAAGGAGACCAGGAGTTTGAAACTGACCTCAGACACTTGACTGTTATTAGCTGTGTGACCTTGGACAAGTCATTACTTAAACCTGACTGCCTCACATCCAAGATCATCTCCAGTTGTCCTGATTCATATTTGGCCACTGGACTCAGATGGCTCTGGAAGAGAAAGTGGCTTGGTGTCCTCACTCAAATTCAATTCATGTGCTTGTCATGGCATCACCTCCCTGATGTCACTGACTTCTTTGAAAATGAAGGACAAGGGGCGGCTAGGTGGTGCAGTGGATAAAGCACCAGCCCTGGAGTCAAGAGTACCTGGGTTCAAATCCAGTCTCAGACACTTGGTAATTACCTAGCTGTGTGGCCTTGGGCAAGCCACTTAACCCCATTGCCTTGCAAAAAAAAATGAAGGACAAACATTATTTTTAGTCTCTCCTTCTAAAATTCATTTTTCCCCACAAACAGTCAAATTGATACCTCTAAAGCACAGGTTTAAAAAGATCATGTTCCTCCTCTGCTCAAAAAATCTGTGTCTCCCTAATTTGCTTTAAGAAGAAATACAAACTCCTCTGCTTGGAATTTTTGATCTTTCATAAAATTCAGAAAGAATCTTCTGTGAAAGTCACCTCAGATGGTTCTGACTCTTTGTTGGGGGTGGGGGTGGTGAACAAGAGCAGCTTTGAACAGGGAGTGATTTTTGATGGCAAAACTCCAACAGAAAGAGATTTCTGTATTGCTGTTTTCAAAATTCTCAAGATTCCACATGAATGTTGTCCCCTCTAAATATTTAGAATGTACAGGTGTAATATAAATTAATGGTATCCTTTCAAGAGGCTGGCTTCAAAGGATGAAAAATGTCTTCTCAGAAAAGTAGTCTTGCCTGAGACTTGGTAGCCCATCTACCCCTAGCTCCCAGAGTCAGGCATCACCAAACAGTGGAAAGGTAGGGGGGTCAGAAAGAGATATCAGTCAGGGTGGGTAGGAAAATAGCAGTTCTCCTTGGAGTACTATTGATCTGTGTATATGGCTGAAGAACTGGTTTTCTGAGCTCAGTAGCCCCAATAGAACAAATGGTGTGATGCATAGCAATCAATCCTGCTTATGAGTCCCTTGGTCTTGTTTTATTTTTTTTTTCCTAATGCACTTTTGAATGTGGTAATAGTAAGTTCATTTGCCAGGACCCCCTCCCTTTGGCAATTAAAGCCTTTCACAACCTTACTCCAAACTACTTCTCTAACCTTGTTACCTAGATACTGCTCTTTATATGCTCTAGATATGGTCCAACCAAATTGGCCTTCTTGCTGTCCCTTATGGAAGATCTTGCTCCCCTTATATGTGCCTTTGAATGAACAGTACCACCCATCTTACATCTAGTAGAATTACTAGTTCCTTCATAACTCAGTCCAAATGCTAGCTTCAACATAAAAATTTTTTTAAATGTATGTATTTTAGTTTTATTTGCTAAACATCATTATGATCTTATTGCAATTGAAATTTATTACAGGATTATTTGATCCTAATTTCACAAAGACAATAATCCTGCTGTGAAAGACCAAAGGAAAGGTGATATTTACTTGTAGTTCATTGTAAACATTTAATCTATATAATGCTATTAACTTCTAACAAGTATTAAGAGATTTACATAGACAATTAAGGAAATGATGTCCTATATTCCCATTCATATTCAGCAATAGCATATTAAGACAGAGCATCTGTTCCTTTTAATTACTTTAAAGTAAGTTTTCTTAAGCTAAGTATTTAGCTTTCAAAAGAATTTAATATACTGGAGTACTATGTAACTATATATATACATACATACATATATACATATATATATATATATGTATATATATATGTATATATATATATATACACACACTTAAACCAACACATCTGGCTTTTAGCTCATATTCCTAGTTACTAGAGAGTCTACAGAAATAATCTTTACTTATCCATGAATTTGCTCTTTTCTATTAGAAGATAAGCTCCTTGAGGGCAGGATGGTTTCAATTTTTTATGTATAAGCAAAGTAAATGCTAGAATTTATTTCATTTTATATTGAATAAAATTGGAACAAAAAGGAAGGTTTACTGAAATGCAAGGAGTATAGGACTAAAACAGTTTGAAAATTACAAACCTCATAGGACTGTTATAAATTCTGGATAGAAAAAAGACATAAGGATATTAAGAAGGTTTCATTTTGGTTTTTGCATTCCTAGCACTCAGTACAGTGTTGGTACATAGGAGATACTATATCAGTGTCTGTTAGCTAGTGATTGATGAGAGACTACTTAAGCCACCCAGAACATCAAGCTCATTCACCATTGAGTTAATATTGGGGGAAGGAATAAACCCAGGAGAGAATATACAGGATAGAGGCCAAGTATTTTCTATGCTCAGATACACAATTATTTATCCCCCTTTCTAAAAGCAAAAAGGAAAAGAGAACTGATCTCTGCAAATAAACCAACAACATCTAGTAAAGTGCCAGGTGAACCAAACAAAACTCATGACTTGCACAAGAGAACTGGAAGAAATTTTGTTTTGGAAAGACTTGATTTTTTTAAAAGAAGGATAAATACTCTATTGAGAAAAGGAGTCTCTTTTATATTCACTAACCCCAAGTGTGACTGCACTCCTGCCAGAGATCCCTGACTTTATAGGCAAGGGCACACAAGTCTTATTGACATGACTATTTACCAGTTAAATGGGATACAGCAAAGGAAATTGCTGCTCCTCTAAAGTATTTCCTGCTGCTTTGAAAACACATAATGACAACATTTAAATGGAGCCCAGTGTATGGATGTGAGTTTTCAAAATTGAAGACATTTCCTCATGTTTTCATTCTCCAGAGCCTACTCCCCATCAAAATACTTTTCATTCAGCCCTATTCCCAAGGCTCCTTTCTTAGCTACCCTGTCTCTTTTGCCATATTCTCCACAACCACACACTAAGATTTCTTCCCTTGTCTCTGCCTTTATGAAGAATATGTTCAACTGCAGATGAGAATGCTATAAAATTACCATTCATATTTGTCTCTTTGTTTTCCAGTTATGCCAAATGAGATGTTTTTGGGAGCAGGAGTGGTATTTAACTTAGCAGATAGGATCCTATCTGCCTAAAAGGAAGAGAGGAAGTTTGAGGGACTATTAAGTCTTCACTGAGGGTTCTTGGTCTCACACCACTAATAACTAAACCTACATTTGTAATATAAAAACCAACAAAGATTTCCCTCTGTCTATTCTGCCATCATCATCACTCAGTTCTATTTAATATGTATTTATTAAATATCTATTATGAGTAGGGTACTGTTCTAGAGCTAAAGACACAATCCAGAACCAATGCTCTGGGTTTATGTGAACTAGATTCAGTTTGGAGGACTTCTCAATAATTCTTTCTCTTTGGCTAGTGGTCCTACTTGAGATTTCTGCTGGACCAGAAGAAAGAAAATATTCAATGAGCAGGGATTAAAAGGATTTTCCTTTCAGGCATAAGGACAGAAAGCTGAAAAATCTCATAGTCCCTGCCCTGAAGGAGTTTATAATCTATTTGGGAAATAATCGATGTATACAAATAATAAGGAGTGTCCAAAAAAAGAGAGAAAACATATTTCAGCAGGAAAGAACATAACAAAATAGGGAAGTAGCTACTAATTCAGTCTTCCTAGATTATAGAATGCAAAGATTTGTGGCAGGGTACTGAATTATTTCTAAGGTCTTTTACAAACCTGTGATCCATTTTACAGATAAGGAAAACTTGTCTCAGGTTAAGTAACTCACTTATGATCACATAATAATTTTGAAAGTCAGGAGTCTAGCTCAGTTTCCTTGGCTATATATATAGGTCTACCCCTCCTGAGATTTCAGGGTTGAATGACTGAGAACATGATGCTATCACTAGCATCATGGAAAGAACAATAGGGAAGTTAGGAGAGATGGTATTTAAATAGGAAGATGATGTGTTCTATTTAGGTGTATTGAATATCTACATTGTGCAAGGTACACAGTTATCTGCTGGTGAATTAGAGATACTGGTCCCTACACTCAAGGATTCAGGACAAGGATATAAAAAGATAAGCACTGATTCCTTTGGGGAGTATTTAAAGATACTAAAGTGTCATTTACTTCTCCAGTTCATTTTTCTAGATGAAGAAATTGAGGCAAATAGGGTTTAAGTGACTTGCCCTGGGTCACACAGCTGGTAAGTGTCTGAAGCTGGATTTGAAGTCAGGAATATGAGTCTTTCTGACTCTAGATCCAGCACTTTATCCATTATATCACTTAGCTGAACAATAGGAACTAAATTTATATTATTGCCTCACAAAATAAAGGTAGTCTGGTGGCAGATTTGGGGGCTTGTTGATACTCTGTTAAGGGAATCTTCATGATGTTCACACATACACCAAAAATCACATATCACAGATTAGGTAAACCATTTTTTTTCCTCCAAAGTTAGACATAAAAACTGAGGCTGTTATTTCATTGGAATTGCCTAGTGAAGAAATTCCCTCTACCATTGAAGATAGAGGGCATCATTAGAAGGGAATTTCTTCAATTTAATCCTTTTTTTTAGGTTTTTGCAAGGCAAATGGGGTTAAGTGGCTTGCCCAAGGCCACACAGCTAGGTAATTATTAAGTGTCTGAGACCAGATTGGAACCCAGGTACTCCTGACTCCAGGGCTGGTGCTTTATCCACTATGCTACCTAGCCGCCCCCAATTTAATCTTAAAGAGCTGCTGTAGTATGAAGTTAAATGACTTTTCCAGAATAATATAGTCTATATAAATTTCACTCTAGTCTATTTTCTAAATTTAGTTCAAATTACTCCCCTTCAGATACTCTGTATTCCAGTCACACTGAGTTACTAGTCTGCTACTTAGTAGAACTACCTTGGTAGTCAATCTCTGCCTTGCATACTTCTAACAAGCTACCCCCCACACTGGAATTCACTTCATCCTCCCCTTACCTGTTATAAGAATTCCATTTTCTTCCTTCAAGGTTTAGCTCATTGCCACCTTTTCTCTGAAGCCTTTTCCTACTGCCCCTAGATGTCAGGGCTTCCCCCTTCCTTGAATCATCTTTCATTGACTATCTGTGGGTCAGTTATATCCCTTAATAGAATTTAAGTTCCCTGAGGGCTGATATGTTTTCATATAGGAGATTTATAATAAATGTTTATTAAATGAATTTGAATAACCACAAGCCCCCACTAAATGAAGCTGTAATAATCTAAGATACATATGATTTCATTTCTATACCCCATGAAGATGCTTTAAATAATTATCTGTCTTTTGAGAAATCACTTACTTTGATAATTTCATCTGCTAAATTTGTTTACAGCATACTTTTGAAATTGTGGATATTTTTAATCTCCTACATATGTTTACCAAAAAAATAGTTGAATATACTCAAACAGCAGGTGCTCACTCTCTTGCTAGCATTTCCCATCTCTGAAACCCTAATACCTGGATAAATGTCACTGTCAGATTTTCATTTATTTTTCCATTTCTGAAGCATATCAGTTGTCCAGACTGGTATAACTGCATATACAAATGCTAACATAAACTAAATCAGAGGAAAAAAAAATGAGGTCGTTTCCTTTCTAAGCCAGACCTTGCTCCCCTTACCCTAATTACATAATATTAGGATTGGAATCAACCAGTTAATATCTACTAATCACCTATGATGTTCCAAGCATCATCTAACAAAGCTAATTCCTGCCCTGGGACTTACCATCTAGCTAGAGGATTCAACGTTAACAAGGACTGATATACTCACTCAAAAATGAATATCTAATATGATTTCTCTCTCATCACATTCAATTTGGATCAATATGTACCATGGAAACAATGTAAAGTCTGACAAATTGCCTTCTGTGGGGCGTGGGGGAGGGAAGTAAGATTGGGGGAAAATTATAAAAAATTGTGAAACTCAAAATAAATAAAATTTTTTAAAAAATGAATATCTAATATAACTTACCTGGCAAGTGAAGGCATTTAATAAACACCAGCTAGGTTCCAAGCATAGTATACAATTAGGTATACAATTAGGAAGAAAAGACAGTTTCTGCTCTCAGAAAGCTCACACTCCAATTGAGGGAAATAAAGACTAAAGGAAGGTTAGCTGCAGGATAGGATTACAAGACACAAGGTATTCCGTGGGTAGCTGTCTAGACTCTACCTATAGACTCCCAAGGAGGGTGAATCTAATATCTTTATTGCGGAGTCATTTTCAGACACGTCCAGATCCTTCATGACCCTTTATGGGGTGATTTGCTACTTCCTTCTCCAGCTCATTTTCAGCTGAGGAAACTAAGGCAAGCAAGGCAAAGTGACTTGCCAAGGTTCATAGCTAGTAAGTGTCTGAGATCAGATTTGAATTCCCAAAGAATAATCTTCTTGAATCCAGGTCATGCACTCTAGCCACTGCATCATATAGTTGCCCTGTACCTCTAGAGCAGAGGTGAGGAACTGGTCATGGACCTTTTGGTCTGGCATTGCCATAGCAACCTCAGTCAGGGACTCAAAAAATCAATAAGTCTAGAAGTTTTTAGGGCTGAATTAATTAGAGGTTTGACCAAACATAGCAGGTAAATAATGTTATAAATATCCAATGGCCCTTGGCAGAAAAAAAAGGTTCCCCACCTCTGCCTTAGAGGCATCTCATTCAGTTCGGGAGAGCTCTAATAGGAAGTTTAACTGACTTAAATTTGCCTTTTTTTGCAACTTCCATCCATTATTCCTATGGCACTACCCTTTCAGATCAAACAGAACCAGTCTAACTCCCTTCCACAGGGCAGTCAGATTATCACATTCCCCTTGAGTCATCTCTTCCCTACACCAAATATCTAACTTCCTTCTGCCAATTTTTGCTTCCCTATCCTAGTTCTATAAACTCTAGGTGGTGCAGTGGATAGAGCCCTGGGCATGGAAACAGAAAGTCATGAGTTCAAATCTGCTCTCTGTTCCTGACTGTGTGACCTAGGGCAAGTCAGTTAACCTCTATTTACCACAATTTCCTCAACTGAAAAATAGAAATAATAATAGCATTTATCTTCTAGGGTTACTAGGAGTATCAAATGAGATAGAATTTGTTTTTAATTGATATTTTATTTTAGCTTTCCAATTATATAAAAGTTTTTCATCATTCATCCACTTGTATAATAAGTTACAATTTTTCAACCACCCTCTCTTCCCACCCCCCTCCCCTTTAGGGGTGAACAGTCTAGTAAAAGTTGACAGAAACATTTGTGTTTTACCAGTTTATATATTAGTCATTTTGTGGATAAGGAATTAGGACTCAGGGTATAGAAAGAAAACTATGGATAGGAAGGAAAAAATAAGAGAAATTTTTTAAAAAATGAACAGAGCATTCATTCAGATTCTGTGGGTTGTTTTTTGTTTTGTTTTTTTCCTCTGGATATGAATGGTGTCCATAACAGGTCTCCCAGGGTTGTCTTGGATCTCCCAACTGCTAAGAGGAACTGCATCCATGAGACAGAATTTGTAATATGCTTAGCATCTGATATATGGCAGGTATTAAGTAAATGTTTATTCCCTTCTCCTTGTAAAGTTGATTTTTGAACCCATATGTAAGCCTTGACATTTATCTTCATTAAATTAATCTTTCTTAGATTTGTCAGGGAGATGGAATGCCATGTATCTTTCTTTCTTTTCTTTTTGAAGGCAATTAGGGTTAAGTGACTTGTCTAGGGTCACCACAGCCAATAAGTATCAGAGGCCACATTTGAACTCTAGTCCTCCTGACTCCTGGGTTGATTGCTTTATTCCCTGCACACCCAGCTGCCCCTATGGAATGCTAAATGAAGAATGGTTTTAGAAGATTAGTTTGACTAAACCATAAAGTATCCCCCCCAAAAAAAATAATATATAAAAAGGATAGGAAAAGAGGAAGGACAGGTCAAAAGACTTTAAAATGTCAATGAAAGCAATTCATTTTTTTATCCCAAAAGTCAGAGGAAGTCACTGGAAGTTATTAAGTAAAAAGAACATATGACTAGGTTCTTGACCATCAAGATTTTAGATCCCTATACTATTTATCCTTCCAGTTTGGTATGATATATAGTTTTGATGAACTTACCATTTATGTCTTTAAAGAATAATAAGTGGGGGCAGCTAGGTGGTGTAGTGGATAAAGCACCAGCCTTGGAGTCAGAAGTACCTGGGTTCAAATTTGGTCTCAGACACTTAATAATTACCTAGCTGTGTGGCCTTGGGCAAGCCACTTAGCCCCATTTGCCTTGCAAAAACCTAAAAAAAAAATAAGTGAATAAACCATTAAGAAAGTGTTAAATAGAAGATGGCGACATGAAGGGATCAAGTATTGGGAGCTCTCTGATAAAACTCATAAACTAAGGACTCTAACTAAACTTTCGAGAGACAGAACCCATAAAGGGACCCAGTGAGACAGTTCTCCTACTCAAGGTAACCTGGAAAAGAGCAGAAAGGCTCTGCTCCCCGGGGTCGGAGGGGCGGCCCGCCAGAGGGGTGGCCCGCCAGAGCAAAAGAACTTCAGCCTCCCGGAGGCAGCCCCAGGGCACTGGGAGCCTCTGCTCACAGCAGCAGGGGAGTCTCCTGAGCTGCACCCCGAGGAGCACCAGGCACAAAGTGGGGAGGGGAACCAGCGGGGGACCTCTGCCAGAGCGAGCACATGGAGCCCAGCCCTCAGGGCACACAGCAAGCAGCTTGGTCTTTCCCCAGCCCAGACCCGGAAACAGAAGCAGGTGGAGCTGGTAAGCAGGAGCCTCCAGGGCATGAGCCCATTGAGCTGAGGGAGGGGAGTGAAGAGAGAGTGCCCAGCTCTGTCCTCTGCCTCTGGAACAGGACTCTGGGACTGACCACATTCAGATCCTGATCGCAGTCTAGGGCCCCCCCAGAGAACAACAGGGCCCCCCCCACCTTGGCCCCAGTGGCAGAGGGGGGCACTTATGGTCATTCACAGACCAGGAGGGAGGACAGCCTCACACACTGAGACCCTTGTGGGAGTGTCCCAAAAGCTCAGGAAGCACCCCAAAACCAGGCTCAGGCTGGGAAAATGAGCAAGCAGAGAAATAAGAGGAAGACTATTGAGAAATATTTTGCAAATGAGCCCAAGAAGGATCAAAATACTCAGTCTGAAGATGAGGAAGCACAAGCTCCTGCATCTAAAGACTCCAAGAAAAACAGAAATTGGGCTCAGGCTATGACAGAGCTCAAAAAAGGACTTTGAAAATCAAATGAGGGAGTTGGAAGAAAAACTGGGAAAAGAAAGGAGAGAGATGCAGGAAAAACATGAAAATGAAGTCAGCAGTTTAGTCAAGGAAATCCAAAAAAATGCTGAAGAAAATAGCATGCTAAAAACCAGCTTAGGTCAAATGGATAAAACAGTTCAAAAAGTTATTGAGGAGAAGAATGCTTTAAAAAGCAAAATTGGCCAGATGGAAAAAGAGATAAGAAAACTCTCTGAGGAGAACAAATCCTTCAGATAAAGAATAGAATTCAGGGAGATTGATGAATTTGCCAGAAATCAGGAATCAATACTTCAAAACCAAAAAAATGAAAAATTAGAAGAAAATGTGAAATATCTCATTGAAAAAACAACTGTTATGGAAAACAGACTTAGGAAAGATAATTTAAAAATTATTGGAATACCTGAAAGTCATGATCAGGAAAAGAGCCTTGACATCATTTTCAAAGAATTACTACAGGAAAATTGCCCTGATATTCTAGCAGCAGAGGGCAAAATAGAAATGGAGAGAATCCACCCATCCCCCCGAGAAAGAGATCCCAAAAAACCAACCCCTAGGAATATTATAGCCAAGTTCCAGAACTCCCAAGTCAAAGAGAAAACATTACAAGCAGCCAGAAGGACACAGTTCAAATATCGTGGAGCTGCGGTCAGGATCACACAGGACTTAGCAGCAACTACACTGGAAGCTCGTAGGACTTGGAATACAATATACCGGAAGGCAAAAGAGCTTAGAATGCAGCCAAGAATGAACTACCCAGCAAGGCTGAATGTCCTCTTCCAGGGAAAAAGATGGACTTTCAATGAACCAGGGGAATTTCAAATGTTCCTTTTGGAATGGCCAGAGCTGAACAGAAGGTTTGATCTTCAGATACAGGACTCAGGTGAAGCATGGAGATTGGAGGAGAGGGGGGAAATATGAGGGACTTAATGAGGATGAACAGCATGTATAGAAAATGATACTGATAATATTCATATGAACCTTCTCAGTTAATAGAGCAGGTAGAGGGAGCTTTTATAGTTGAAGCACAGGAGAAAGCTGAATTCGAAGATAGAATATGGTGTAAAAATGGAGTCAATAGAAAAAAAAGGGAAATGGAATGGGAGAAAGAAAAAGGAGAGGGGGAATAGGCCAAGATATTTAACATAATAAGATTTTTTTAATTACAATAAGCTCTTGCAATGATATGGAAGGGGAAGGCAAGGGGGAATGTGGGAACCTTTGCTCTCATCAGAGGTGGCTAGGAGAGGAAACAGCAAATATACTCAATGGGGTATAGGCATCTGGAGTAAGAAGGAAGGGGGAGCAGGGGGAAGGTGTGGGGATGTGAATAAAGGAGGAAAGGATGGACCATGGGGGGAGAGTGGTCAGATATAACACATTTTCTTTTTTACTTCTTGCAAGAGGCTGGGATTGGATGGCCTGTCCAGGATGATAGGGCCAGGTGGATGCTGGGCCTAAGGGGTGGTATGGGGGCTCAGGGCCTCTTGGCCCCAGGGCCAGGGATCTGTCTGCTGTGCCACTCAGCGACCCTACAGCAGAGTTATAGTAAAAGGAGAGAGAAAATATGGTACATGGTAGTGGAGAAATAAGAAAGGAGGGAATTGCGATCAGCAATGGCAACGTTGGAAAAATAAGGAAGTAACTTTTGTGATGGACTTATCATAAAGAATGTGATCCACCCGTGACAGAGTTGTTGGTGTTGGAACAAAGACCGAAGCACATTTTTTGTTATTATTTGGGGGAGGGTGCAGGGCAAGTGGGGCTGGGTGGCCTGCCTGGGGCCACATAGCAGGGTGATCTTTGGGTGTCTGGGGCCGGATTTGGACCCAGGTGCTCCTGGCTCAAGGGCCAATGCTCTGTCTGCCACCCAGCCACCCCTACTATTATTACTATTTTATTTTATTTTGGGTCTTTTTTTTTCCTCTTCTTTTTGGTTTTTGCAGGGCAGTGGGGTTGGGGTGGCTTGCATGTCACATGGCTAGGTGATTGTTGGGTTTGCAAGGCTGGATGTGGGTTCGGGTGCTCATGGCTCCAGGGCTGGTGCTTCGTCCATTGCGCCATCTGGCCATACCTACAATTATTACTATTCTTTTTTTCAATTTTAATTTTTTTTCTCTCCCCTTTACTTTTTTCGCCCAAGCAAGTCTATCTATGTTCATGGGGGGGAGGGGTATTTTGTTTACTTGTAAACAAGAATATTTTATTAATGTAAAAAAAACATTTGTACAAAATGAGAATAAAAAATAAATTAAAAAAAGATTTAAAAAAAGGAAAAAAAAGAAAGTGTTAAATAATGCAGAATTGGGTCCACAGTCTTGTAAAAGAGAAAGTGATGGGCCTCTTCAAGCAAGATGCATTTCAACAATTTACCACTTTTATCCTTAATAATGTGATTATCATAAAAAGACTTATTTATAAATTCCTTTTTATGTGTACTTAAACTAGAATTGACTAATGGGATTTAAGGATTATAAGAATGTTGGGAAAATGCAGGAAGTGAGATTATTCACAGTTACATCTCTTTCGAGCCTTTTCTTTAAGCTATCAGGAGGTTTTTATATAGCTATAGTGACCCAAGTATACTGAGCGATGATTAATATTCAATTAATCTGAACATGAAAAGTTCTTTAAGAGACTGCTGATATTACCTTTTCAGAAACTCAACTCCTGAATCTCCTAGATGTTAAATTTGATTAAGTGTTCCATTTGTTAGATAGACTAGTGAATTGTTTTCACCCCTGGGTTACCATTCATTGAAGCCTGGAGTATTTCAAGAAAACCTCCCAGTTATCATTAGAGTAATTTACTTGCAATCTAGAATGTCTGTGTAATCTTAATTAGATTTTAAAGGCTTTGGGGATTACAATATTTTTGGAAAGTATTTTTTCAGTTTAGGTGCCAGCTTGATGCAGTTGCCTATTTCACATTTGAAATAACTATCTCTAAAATGGAAATATGTTTAACATTGTTATACCTGTATAATCTACATGTATAATTTATATTAGATTGTTCTCTGTGAAGGAAAGGGGAGAGGGGAGGGAGAGAGGGAGAAAAATGATTGTTGAAAACTGTCTGTACATATAATTGGAAAAATAAATAAAGTATTAAGAAAAAAAGTAATAGCTATCTTTGAAGATGCTAAAAATCTTAAAGCAATACAAACCAAGAAAAAAATGTCTGATGCTTTCTGATATTCATTGAAGCTCATCAGAGTACAAATACTAAATTTAGAGAAATATTGAGATTGGCATGAGAAAATATCAGATTTAAAAGTTTAAAAGTTCTTGCTAACCACTTTGGAGAAAGTTTTGTGCAAATATTGAGATCAAAAACTAGATGCAAGGACCTGAAAAGTGGGTAGTAAAGAAGAGATGATGACAAGGAAGGACAATGTAGTACAGTGAGAAGACTGGATTTAGAGTCAGATGATTAAAGTGAAAATCCCTTCTGAGCCTTGATAACCCATGTGACCTTGCACAAGTCATTTAATCCATTTGAGTCTAAGTTTTCTCATCTATAAAGTGAGGGGGTTGGGTAAGATGCCCCCTAAGAGGGAAGAATAGAATATAATGAGTGTTAGAGGAAGGAAGATTTTTGATCCAATGTGTTTCCATGAACTCTTGTTCAGGGTATACACTTACCAGGTAAATACTTAATGGTTCTAGATGTATGTGACTCAATTTTCCCCAAAATCTCTCTCCTATATCCTCCTAAACCTATACACAGGAATAGACAGGAAATAACAAAGAAAGGACTAGCCAGAGAGTGGGACATGAAAGAATGAAACAGAATCAGTCATTTGTGCTAAAGTAAACCAAGTGAAACAGACTGGAGAAAATTCAGAGAATTCCAGAGAGATTACATGTTACATAAGGCCAAGTTTTTATTTCTGCTGAGGATAGTGACCTACCTGAAGCCCAGAGAAGGGGAATGAAACAGAGGAAAGGGAAAAGCTGAAAAACAGAGTTTTCCCTCTAGATGTCTAAAAGCACCTCAGTCTTGACAAGGAAAAAAATGATCAATTACCACATTTCCAAGGTACTTCTGTCTCTGAGCACAGTCTTAGACATAGCTGGAACAAAGTATTTTTGTGTACTAGGAAAGGTATAAATATTTCAGCCACACTGCGTTTTGCCAAAGGATTTGAGCCTTTGAATTATGAGGATTTACAGACAGAAGGGAGCTTAGAGTATGTCTGGTCCAACCCCCTCATTTGAAAGATGAAGAAACCAAGAAGCAAAAAAGATTTACCCTGGGTCAAGATAAGTCACTGAGGTCAAGATTTTTTTTCTTTTTTTCCTTTTTCTTTTTTTTTTTTTTTGGCAAGGCAATGGGGTTAAGTGGCTTACCCAAGGCCACACAGCTAGGTAATTATTAAGTGTCTGAGGTCAGATCTGAACTCAGGCACTCCTGACTCCAGGGCTAGTACTCTATCCACTGCACTACCTAGTCACCCCCTGAGGTCAAGATTTGAACCCAGGTCCTCTCACACCAAATTTAGCATTGAGATCACTCATTATATGAATATTCTTCATTTTAACAAGATCAGTAGCAGCATTTATGTAGAGATTTTAGGATAGCAAAGTATATTACTTATACCTTGTTATTTCATTCTATCTGTTGTTTAGATCTGTGAAATAAATATTATTATTCCCATTTTACAAATGAGGAAATAGAAGTTCAAAAATGTTTGATGACTCACCCAGGGTCATACAAAAAATAAAATATTTAAATATTTACCAAAAAGATAGTATCGAAGCAGTTAAAAAGTGGATAAGTATCTAAATAGATAATAAATAGAATCTTTTTTTTGTTCAGTTCCAGCTGATTCTCTGTGACCCTATGATCTGCATTACACCTGGGGTTTTAATGACAAAGATATTGGAGTGGTTTCATATTTCCTTCTCCAGTGAAATAAGGCAAACAGAGGTGAGGAGATTGCCCAAGATCACACAGCCAATGTCTGGGGTCAAATTTGAACCTAGGTCTTCTAGACTCCAGACCAATTATGCTATCTACTGAGCCTCCTAGCTGCCTCCATGTATCTAAAGCAATATTTACTAAATAAAAAGAATCCAAATCTTCCACACTCCAACTCTAGGGCACCACCTACTTCTTTTGGAACAAATCCTGACTTGCCACGCAGAATCAGATTATTAAGTGTCTGAGGAGAACCCAGGTACTCCTGACTCCAGGGCCGGTGCTCTATCCACTGCATCACCTAGCCACCCCTAAAATATATTTTAAAAAATGTAAAATACAGATTCTTCATTGCTCTTCCCCCTACCATGGTGTCTTTGTCTACCCCTATTCCTGCACTGATCTAGACCACCAAGTTGTTCCTCCTTTCTGGATGTAGCAGTATGTTGGCTGCTTCTCCAATGGCCATTCTGACTTTGGATGCCTGAAAAATCTTAGCCACAGATGCTCTGAAAAGTTGTTGTTCTTCAAGACTCTTGTAAGCAGTCTGGCATGTAGGTTTCTAAAAACAAGGTTTTTCTTATGTTGACTAGGAAGATTTCAAGGCCCTTATAGGGACTGAAAAATCACTTAATCAAGTGTGGGATATTTAGAACCCATTTCTCTTTGTCCTCCTTTCTCCCTCTTGTTGAAATAAGGTGGGGTGGCTAGGTGGCACAGTGGATAGAGCACCGGCCCTGGAGTCAGGAGTACCTGAGTTCAAATCCGGCCTCAGACACTTAATAATTACCTAGCTGTGTGGCCTTGAGCAAGCCACTTAACCCCATTTGCCTTACAAAAAACCTAAATATATATATATATATATATATATATGTATATATATATACATATATATATATATAAGGTGAATAGGCTTTCACTTTCAGAGAAAGGGAAACTGGTGCAGAAATGGGTGTTTTCAAACTTCTTTGAAATCTTGTCATAAAAGCATAAGCTATTATTATTTTCTCATTAAGATCACTTGCCTTTCGACTGTAACATCCTCTGCTAAAACTTTAAAAGTCCCAGGGTAAGAAAAACTTCACTCTTCTTTGCTTGATCTGACAAATATTCAAACAAGCAGTTAGCAAACACTATATAGTAGGTCATGTGCTGGGAAAATAGAGTAAAAGCCAAAAAAAAAAGTGGCCCCCCTGTCCTCAAGTAGCTTCTGTTCTAATGGGGGGGCAGTTTTCATGTATATAACTAGCTACATAAAGAATAAATAGAAAATAACAATGGAGGAGAAGGCTCAAGTAAATGGGGAACCAGGAAATGCCTCCTGTAGAAGGCGATATTAGATCTGTCTTAAAGGAAGTCAGGGACAGAACTCTAAGCTTGAGCAAATACTACGACCTGACCCCAGGTGCAAGAGTCTTTGCTACTTGGAAGTCCTTCCTCACAGCATCAAACAATCACCAGCCCAACACAAGTGCTTGTGATTGGGAAAGATCCATTTCATATCTCCAAATTATCCAAAATTATGTTTTTTTCAAAGGGCCAGCACTTATAGGAATATTTATAAGACTGGGGATAGTCACAGGGAAAATTCATCCAGAAACTAAGCAACATAATGGGTTATGATAGTCTTCCAGGAAACAAAAACGACTGTGGATGCAGCCAGAGAGGGAGGAAGAGACAAAGATGCTAGAAGACTTTCAAAATACACAGAGGAAGCCAGTGAACACATGAAAGACTGAGGCCAATGAAGCATGTCACTAAAGCAGGGTGTGGGGTTCCCCGGGGGGGCTTCCTACGAAACACATTCCTCCACCCCTAGCTAGAGGCATCAAGTCTCCTGTTGCTTTCCCCAGTCCATGACTACTAATGAATTTTTCTCTTGCCTTGAGACCTAAGGATTACATACAGTAACATCCCCTCAGCTAAGCAGTCTTTTTTCTTAGGGGCTATTGGGACTGCTTAACCAATGATTTGAGAATTCGAGGAGATCCAAGCATCAATCAGTCAGGCAATCTCTTATCCTAAAATATAGCTGCATTTAAAAAAGCTATCTGGCTTCATCCAACATAGAATTGATTTTATAGAGCATTTAGCACCATAAAACATTATTTGGAATGCTTTGGTCCTTCCATGAGCCACTCTCCCATGGCAGATCACTAGACTAAATGCCTCTTAAATACAATGTTAAAAGCTCTGTTAATAGTAATAACATGCTAGTTGTCTTTCATCCAAAAGCATCCAGCAGTGCTTTCCCAGACTGAATAAACTGGATTCCAGTCTATCTCTGAAGGAGTCAGCACATCTCACAAGGTAAAAGGCAACATGTGGGATTTTAGACACTGTAATGACAGCCAGAGAGGTAGAGTGCCACTATGGATAGATGATTGGCCTTAGAGTTGGAAAAACTGAGATTAAAGTCTACCTCTGAGAAATTGAAGCTATGTGATCATAGGAAAGTCATTTAATTTCTCATTACCACCAGACAACTCACTAAGAATATATATTATGTTGGAATTTGGACCCTAAATCCCTATTATTTATAGAAAAACAAGAGAACAAGACAGTATCGAGCTGCTTAATGACTCCCTGACTTCCTTCAAAATGGTTCAAAGTTCTGTTTCTGTAAGAATTCTTCCCCATCTCCCCATCTCCCCAGTCACTTAAGCCTTTCTCTCATGGATTACCTGCCTTCTGGATATGTGTGTGTGTGTACATATATACACATACATATATGTGTATGTGTGTATATACACATATGTATATATGTATACATGTGTGTATATACATGTGTGTTTATATTTCTATATATTTGTATTATGTTATATAGCATGATATAATAAATGATATGATTAATATAATGCAACATAATATATATATATACATATATGCATACATAAAGCTTATAGACTAGGGATACAAATACAGAGTTAAAGAACCATGACAGATATTTGGCTTTGAAGAAGAGAGTGATGGGACTTCCCTACTTGATAGGTTAAAACTAAAGGTCCGAAGATAATTCAACTTAATTCAATTAAATAAATATTTAAATGCTTTCAATATGCATTTTTCTAGGTGCTAGGGCCACAGTCATATACTAGAAGTGCAGTGAAAAAGGCATATATTTTTAGACATGGCCAAAATGTGGTTTTGCTTGGCTATACTTTATGTATAACTCAATAATTTTTATTTCCAATGAGAGGCTAGAATTGGTGATAAATATGAAGAAAAAAATACTTCAGTGTAATATTTTAAAATATAAGGAAACAGAATAAAGGAAAGAAGAAAACAGATAAGTAAGACAATTTTGTTGCTATCATGTTAAATTTAACATACATATAGCCCACTAATGGGGGGAGCATCCTCCTAACTTCCATTCACATTGGTGTGCTGTGTTCACAGAATTTAGTTATATCTCTCCTCATGATTTAAAAGGTAACCCCAAAAGGGTAAGGGATTTTCTCTAATATTTTTCCTCTTAAACCAAATCTGATATATTTCCCCCAACCAATACTGATCAACAGAAAATAATCTCTTTGATATTGCCCAACCAGCAATTATTGCTCCTGTATTTTACAGTTTTCTCAACAATATCATTGATACACAACATCAATTATCTTTTACAAAGAGATATTTACTGTGAAGATACAACAAGAAACAAAGTCTCAAAACTATCACTCCTAGGGCAATGGACATACTAGGACATACTCTTCCCCCTCTCCTTCTGTTCCTGGGGAGAATGGACTCAAACTTAAGGTGCTGGCTTACAAAACATTCTTCCTAAATCTAGGTACACTGTTTTCTATACCTTGGTCCTTGGGAAGAGAAGGTTCAATTTTAAAGAAAAAGATACAAAGCATTCCTCCTACCAAGTTTAATTCTGGGTGTAATAGAGCTAGAAGAGAAGTCATTCTCTTGCAGAATATAATGCTTCAGTTGCTGAGTCCATCAACTGAAGGGTTGGGTAATGGAGAATGACTTTTGTCTGGGCCCACCTGCAGCAATTATCAGCTCAGATTGCTATCAGGACCTATGAAGGTTCAACCAACTTTGTAAAACTTACAAGTTCGTAGCCTGTCCCTCTTCCTTTATAATATTCTTTCACCTAAGATCAGGAAAGTAATATACTGAGACACCTGCAGCAGCACCTGCTATCTTTTTCTCTCTCCCCAAAGGTTTACAACATTTTTTCCTCACTCATCATCAGGGAAAAGAGAGAGGTTAAATTCCTCTTTTGGAGTCTTTTGAATACACGCTCAGTTCTTGCTTGTCACCCACTGAAAAGATCTTTCCTTGCCATGAAGAAAGTAGAAAGGAAACAGTCACAGAATGGACTCCGAAGTGGAACAATCACCATTATATTTGCCATTGCCCATTTCCAGAAGTAGGCTGATTCAACACCTGAGGGTGATTGTCCATATGCTGGAAGGTCTGAAACTCCTGAGTCAGTCTCCTACCTCCCTGACATACACTTTTTGAAAAACATGTAACAAGTTCACCATTTTGTATACAATCCTATTTTTTTTGTTCTTTGCATATCAAAAAGCTTCTGTTTGTTGGTACATGTTGAGTTCATTACAAAAAGGGAAGGGATAAAGATGGTACTCAAGGAAAGAATTCAAGAACAAAAGGACACTGACCCCCTTCCCCCGGCCTCTCCTCTTTCCATAATCAAAGAGGGATGATGTTCTATGTACAGGCCCTTTGCTTCTCTTTCATAATCCTACTGCCAGTCTTTTGATCATTTTATTGCTCATCAGAAGGTAGGCAGGGAAAATGAAAGGTAATGAAAGCCCAATCAGTCCAAATTCTTCCTTGTTAGTAGCTCTGATTAAAGTGTTCAGTAAGAGGGAAAGCTGAAGCTAGTGTATAAAATTGAAGGGTCTGAGTTTACTCATTATCTTATTTAACTCTTAGAACTCCCTGCTCCTCAATCCCTCTACTTCATCTCTTTTATTGTCTCTCTTCCATTACCATAAATAATCATAGATTTACCACTATAAAGAAGAATTGTTACCTTTTTTGTATTTTTTTCTAAGTGCAAAAATAAATAACAAAACCAGGAAATTATCCCTCTAAAGGAGACAGTCAATCAGTCAATAAGCATTTATAAGGTTCCTACTCTGTAAAAGTTATAGATGGTATAAATACAAAGATATTTCCAATAACAGGCCAATGAAAACCGAGCCTCTATGACCATGGATAGACTCAATGCAATCGCCTACTTGAACTTTGTATCAAACGTTGGTAATCAATGATTATTTCAATATATTTACTATTTGACTTCTGAGTTAGAAAAGAACATGCAAAAAGTCCTAAACTTTCCTGCTCTCTTTCCTGCTTGGTTTCATTTGAATAAGGAGACTATAATTTTCAGATGATTGTCATTATAATATTGGTGCTGTTGTGTGCTATTATCTCCTAATACTACTTATTTCACTTTATATCAGCTCATACAAGTCTTCCCATGTTTTCTTGTTCAATCATTCACCAATTGATGATCATGCCCTTAATTTTCAATTCTTTGCCACCATGTGGCAGCTTGTAAGAATAGGAGGCAAACTTTGGACAAGAGTCTTTTCTGAGTGACAGTAAGATAGGGGGATGGAAGATCAGTCTTTGACTTAGGAAGCCCTAGGTTCAAGCCCTGATCCTGTCAAATACTAATTGTATGACTCTAGGCAAGTCACTTAACCACACAATACCACAGGCAACTCTTAATGTTATAATTTAGAAATATAGAGGAAAAACAACATTGAAAGACTCAAAAACTCAGATCAGTGCAATAAAAAACCATGATTCCAGAAGATCAATGATAAAGCATACTATGCACCAGCTGACAGAGAAGTAATAAGTACAAAATCCAGAATGGGATATAATTTTTTTGTCCTGACCAATGGGGAATTTTCTTTGCTTGGCTCTGCACATTTATTTTGAGGGTTTTATTTTGTTGTTATTGCTCATTTGGGAGAAGGAAAGGACAGAGAGAGAGAAGAACCAGGGGAAGGAGAATAAATGAATGCTTGTTAATTTTTTTAATATTATAATTCAGTGACAAGCTTCTGTTTGGCATCATGGAACTCTCCACACTATTAAAAATTTCAAGGCCAGACCTCCTCCCATAAAAAAAAGAAATTCTTCCCTATAATGCATTTCTGTCCCCACCTATAAAATCATTACTGCCTCCTTGACAGCAACAGGATAGATTCCCTTTTTAACTTTTTTCTCTTATAGTTGAGAAAAAGAAGCCTAAAGAACTCCATCTATTTTCCTTTTCTCCTTCCCTTGAGAAGAATGTTCTTCTTGTCTGCTAAAGACTTCTACCCTGCCTCTCCTAAGAACAGGCAACAGAGGCTTGCAAGCCTGAAGGAAATCTGTAAGGCCCCACCTCCCCCTGAGAGTACAGGGTGACCAAACCCTGTTGCTGCTCTGCAATGCCCTTAAAGGGCCCTTTCCACTGCCTCTATAAAAGGAAGGTGCAGAGGAGAAAGTGCTACCCAGGCACTCAGCAGAAGCAATAAGACCAGCAGGAGCAGCAGCTACAGCCCATACATACTATGGCAAACGAAGTCAAAGCCATCCTCTTGCCCCTGAAAGGGGGCCATCCTCCTGCAGGTAGGCTAACTTCTGTCCTACAAGCAGCTCATGGCCTACTGTTGCTGCTACACTGGGTTTCCTCATTCACTTGCTTCAGATCTAGAACTTCACCCACAGAAGCAAAGACTTCTGAATCATTCAGAGGATTTTTTTTAAACTTCATCCCCTTTGATTTCTTCTGGCATCTTCAGGTTACTTGGCAGTTACATGAAACCAAGCTAAATGCTACCTATTTTTCTTTCTTTTCTTTTTTATTTTTTTGTGAGGCAACTGGGGTTAAGTGACATGTCCAAGGTCACACAGCTAGTAAGTGTCAAATAACTGAGACCAGATTTGAACTGAGGTTCTCTTAATTCTAGGGCTGGTCCTCTATCCACTACCTATATGCCCCTATCCTGGCTATTTTTCAAAGGAAATTTAAAATTTGTAGCAGACCATGGAGGATAGTATCACTTGGTCTGAACTTTCCTTTCCCTGATGAATCCTGTGAGTGTATATCAAGAGCATCCCCAATTGGCCAAAGGGGTTTGTTGCTATGGAAACCTTCCTTCTTGGGTTCAGGTTGGAGAATTCCATTGGCTCTTAGAACTGGAAGAGAGTTAAAGAAATTGAAACTCAGCAAAATACTAATGACTTGCCCAAGGTCACAGTGTTGGTGTTGTGTACTATTATCTGCTAGTACTACTTACTTCACTTTACATCAGCTCATATGAGTCTTGCTTGATCCTCAGTCAATCAGCCATTATTTATTAAGCACTTAATTTGTTACAAGAACTTTGCCATGTGAGGGACATCAAGGAAGGTAAAACTCAGTCTCTACCATGAAGGAGTTCATATTCTATTGGAGGAAACAACATGCAGACAACTGTGTCTACATGATATATACAGTGTCAATGAGAGGCAGCCAACCTTAGAGGGAAGTCCTCTGGTCCAGAACAAGAACCCTTTCTCCTAAACTTTATTTCCCTAAGGCACCTCTATGGACTACTATCATCTGAAGGAACTGGACTAGACAGACTTTAGAAGACCCCTTAGGTCTCTAAATCCTAGGAGCTTAGAATCTGTACACAGAAGAAACAACTCCTATCCTGAAGTGGCCCTCGAGGATTTCTCCTCCTCGTCAGTCTCTGGGTGGGCAAAGTTAAGAATGGTATAGGAAAGTGTGAAAATGTCTTTTGATGAGTATACAAGCACAAGGGAACCAACTTGAAAAGACAGCTTCTTAGGTATTTTGCAAAGCATCCACATTTTTCCCCATCTGCTATTTATAACAACCTGCTGAAAGCATGGAAATCAGTTCTATTGTAACTCATCTGCATGTGCATATGGATGGGCAACAGCCAAGAAGCCTATTTTTAGGGAGGCCTCTTTCCTCGTGGTGTTGACATTCTTATTTTCTTCTAAAAGAAATCTCTGTGTGCTTTGTTGTATCATCTAAGGCCTTCTTCCTTTCCTGATGCAATACTCTACAAAGATAAACTAACAAAACAACTGAGGTTCAGGGGCTTGCCTCTGGTCACCCAGGAGGCATAATTGGGTGTAGAGATCTCCTAGAACATAAGCACAGCCAAGCGGCACAGTGGATAAAGGTCAGGACTGGAGTAAGGTAAACCTGAGTTCAAATGTGGTCTCAGACATTTACTAGCTGTGTGACCCTGGGCAAATCATTTAACTTTGTTGCCTCAGGTTCCTTAACTGTACAATGAGCTGGAGAAGGAAATGACAAGCCACTCCAGTATTTTTGCCAAGAAAACTCCTAATGGGGTCACAAAGAGTAAGACACAACAGAAATGACTGAACAACAAAATGATCATAAGCTATTTGAAGGCATTTTTTTATTCCCATTCCTAGCACGATCCTTGGCATGAGTAAGTATTTAATAAATATTTGTTCAATTGAATTGAATTTTAAAGTTCTAATTCCAGGTATCCTATAATAACAAAAAATTGTTAATAGTTGTAAAGTTATATAAATATGCATAATAATATATCTTTATATATGAAGAAAATACTGCTAATTTAGTTGTGGACTGCGTAGACTACTCTCATTTGTGCAGCCATCTGCTTAAAAACCAAGAGGCTTTAGTAAAAGCATTATGAAAGTAGAAAGTTTAAATTAGAATTGACTAAATTATAATATATCTATGAGAAGCATTGTAATGCAAAGAAAAGTGCATGAGATCTGGTCAGAAGACCCAAGTTCAAAACCTACCTCTACCACTTGCTAATATATAAACTTCAAACTTTATTTAGCCTCTCTTATCTGTAAAATGAATGGGCTGGATTAGGTGACTTCTAAGGTTCCTCCTAATTCCAAATTTATAATCCTATGATTCCGCAAAGTTGATAAAATGGAGATTTGGTAAAAATCCTCACATTTTTTGAGAGTAAAAGAATGAACACACTGAATATCGCTGAACATGTAGTCGGAAAGTCTAGGCTCAAGTAAGTGTTTTTAGATACTAGCTATGTGATCTGAGGCAACTTCTTGAAACCTCGGTTTGTTCTATATAATGGAAATAAAAGTATCTCCAATATGTAGTTCACAAAATTTCTGTAAAAAGTACATGGAATAGCAATCTACAAATTTTAAAGCATTCTAGAAAAGCTAACTCTTATTATTTTCTCCTTCAGAGAAGTCACCATCCTTTGGTTTGGCATTTACTTTGATTATAATAAATTCCTACTCTTCTGTTTACTATGTTTGAACCTTGGTTTCCTCATTTGTAAACTAAGAAAGTTGGATTATATGACCTCTGAGGTGCTTTTCAGGACTAATTCTATGAGGCTGTGATTTTGTTTGTATTTAAGTCTGAATTTTTGTTGTGGGTTGATGTTTTCTAGATGTAATAGGAATGATCAAATAATAATTAGCATTTATATGGGACTTTAAGACATTCAAAAAGTTTTAGGGGAAAGGGGTGCCTATTTGTCATATGGTAAATTATATACATATATAATATATATGCATAGATATACATAATCACATTTGATGCTCCCAAAAATCCTAATAGTTAGGTAGCAGTATTATTTCCATTTTACAGATGAGGAAATTGAGGCAGAGGTTAAATGACTCACCTAGGGTCACACAACTAGAAGGTATATAAGACTAAATTTGAACTCAGGTCTTCCTGGTTCCAAGAATAATGTTCTATTAGTCTTGGGCTACCTAACTTCCTATTAGGGGCCAAAACACTTCTTGGAATTCTTGATTTGATTGAGAGTTAAATTACAAAACCTTGAAATGATGACTTGAAATGGAGGCCTTATCAATTCAATACTGTACTCAGACATTAAACTTCAATAATCCTGGGCACCAAGGGTCAATGATTCAAATGGTTAGTCACTTCTACAATAGAGCAGAAAAAAAGAGAGGAAAAAAAGGAAAGAAAAAAGAAGAAAGGAAGGAAGGAAGGAAGGAAGGAAGGAAGGAAGGAAGGAAGGAAGAAGGAAAGAAAGAAAGAAAGAAAGAAAGAAAGAAAGAAAGAAAGAAAGAAAGAAAGAAAGAAAGAAAGAAAGAAAGAAAGGAAGGAGAAAGAAAGAAAGAAAGGAAGGGGAAGGAAAGAAAGAAGAAGGAAGAAAGAAAAAAGAGAGAGAAAGAAAGACAAAGAGAGAAAGAAAGACAAAGAGAGAAGAGAAAGAGAGGAAGGAAGGAAGGAAGGAAGGAAGGAAGGAAGCAAGGAAGGAAGGAAGGAAGGAAGGAAGGAAAAGAAAAGAAGGAAGAAAAAAGAAGAAAGATACTGTATAAACTGAAAGATATCCACAAATGTGAAGTAGAAAATAAACTACAGAGAAAACAGCCTAACTGTAACTGTCCCCACCTGATAGATGCTAAGGGCTGGGTGACTTCACTTTTACATAGACATCAATATCTTATACTGCACTACAGCTAACCACAGTTAAATTTGTGCTATAAAACAGGAACATATTAAATGTGAATACATTAGGAGGCCCAGGCTGTATTCAGTAAAGCTTAGCTTTGAATTTCCTGTCTCTGTTGCTTTTAGTTTCATAAGAACCACATTGCTTCAATAACATCAAAAGCAACAAAAATTGTACTTAGAAAGCATCCTGGGGAGGCCAAGTACATGATAAAAGGGAAAGGAGAATAGAGTCAGTGAATAGTTACATAGTTAAGTAACTGTTTGGTTTGGCATTGAATAAGGGACCCGCTGAGAGTTATTCTACTGAACTCCTAACAAACTAAGAGTCCTGTATGTCACTAGGAGGCATTTTGGTACAATGGAAAAATAAAAATTCCAAAGGTCTTTTCCTATCACTTAAGACTTTCTATATGACCTTGAGAAATCAATTACTCCACAAGCATTTATTAAGTGCCTACTGCATAGAGATACTGGGGATACAAATGATAATAGAAATAGTTAACATTTCTAGTACTCTTTTAAAAGGTTTACAGTGGGCTCCTTACATATTATCTCATCTGATCCTCAAAACAAAACAAAACAAACCTTTGAGGTAGGAACTATTATTTTACCCATTTAACAGATGAGGTAACTAAGTGTGCAAAAAAGGGTAAGTGACTTACCCAGGATCACACCACTAAGTGTCTGAGGCAAGAGTCCAATTTAGGACATCTTGAATCCAAGTTTCACGTTATCCTCACTGTCCTCAGGAAGTTTACATTCTGAGAAAGTTTACATTCTAGTGGACAATTTATTATAAGAGTAAGTGTAATAGTGAAAGAACTAGATTTGGAATCAGAAGTTGTTTTTCAGTCATTTCAGTAGTGTCCAACTTCAGTGACCCCATTCAGGGTTTTAATGGCAAAGATACTGGAGTGGTTTGTCATTTCCTTCTCCACCTCATTTTACAGATGAGGAAAATGAAGCACACAGGCTTAAGTGACTTGCCCAGGGTCATGTAGCTAGTAGTCAGAAGACCTAAATGCCAGTGCTGGTTCTGACACTAATTGTGTGACCTTAGGCAAGTTCCTTAATTTCTGGAGTAAGTATGAACTAGAGGAGTTATAAAGGCCCTTTAAGTTCTAAAATCTTTTGATCCTACCAACTAGTTAGGAGAGGAAAGAGCATAGTCATTTAAATAGCATCTACTAAGGTATAAGTCTACTGTGATATATATACACTCATACATACACACACATACATATATATATATATATAATATTTTATAAATATTATTTCATTTGATCCTCCTAACAATGAAGAAACTATGGCAAGGAAAGGTTAAGTAACTTGCTTAGAGTCACACAGCTAATAAATGTCTGAGGTTGGATTTAAACTCAAGACTTCCTAACTCCAGGTCTAAGTTTTCTATCCATTGAACACTGAGTATATATGGTACAATACAGATACAGGGCTAATGCTGGAAATAAGGGCAAGCAGTAGCTGCATAAAGAGCCTCCTCCAAGAAAAACTTGAGGCTTCCAATGATATACTGAGAAAACTATCACAAGAAATTATGTTTGTGTATTCAAGGAAGGAATCCAAAACAGTAGTCTATAAACCAGAGAGGAGAATGAAGAGAGGCTTGTTCGAAGAGAGTACTGTGAGTCCTATTGGGCATGCTCAAAGCTGACTGAAAAGCACCCAATATGAATGCTCAGTTACAAAAATGCTCAGTTATAAAAAGTCTTCCAATAGTTCCAAATCTAAAGTATGTACAAACTTCTGACTCACTCTTTCTCTTATTTTTTAACATATATAATATCTTCCTGAGTAGGAAGAATTGCACCTATTTTTTTTTCCTCCCTCATTTCAATAAATGTCAACCAGAAAATGCCAAAATGACCTTGGCCAAGACGTGTGATTTTTCCATACTTCACTTTTGTCATACATAAAAGAAGTGAGTTGGAATGAATGGTTTCTCAGGTCCTCTCCAATTCTAGTCTTTAATTTTCTAAAGAATCAGTGTATGAAATTTCAGCCTAAAAAGTTGCATTCATACTTTGAATTTGGATTTTTTTTAAGAAATAAACTCATAAAATATTTTTGTAATTAAAGTATATTCATTCAAAACCTCAGCAGTGTACTGTTAATGAACAAGACTGATATATAACATTGCAAAACTTTTTCTATAGAGAATTTCGTTTTCAAAAGTAATCATTGAAAAGTACAGCTTTCTTTTTCTTAATTTCCCCTTTCAGCTTAAAAAAAAACTGAAGTAAGATTATTGGATTAGTATTGGTAATAAAAAAGGTAAAATGAGTAATATTTTAAAGTTGAGGATTGTTTTTCCAAAATCTTACTTTAAAGATCAAAAATCTTACTTCAATCATCTATAATTCTGTTGGTGTGAATATTCACTCTTTATAATGCAGTAATCATCCTGAGTCACAGTGGTCTAAGTTTGGTTATGCCCATCCTTGGGTAGTAGAGGCAGGCATCCATCATTCAGTTTGTACCCCAAATCTCACCAACTTGGTCAGACCCACAAGATCCCAGTTTACCTTAGTGCCACAATAAGTCACTAGAGTCAGATATTAGAAAAGGAAGAAAACAAAGGGCATTTAAGGGAACTTAGGACACCCAAGTTCCAAATGCAATGTAAAGAGCACAAATAGTCTGATCCTAAACCATGTTAACAAGAAATGCTGATAAAATAAATTTAGCTCATCAGCTCCCCAGAGGTTTTCTTAATGGTGCTGGCAATGTATGACTGGTATTTCTAGTGAATGAATGATGTTTGTTCTTCGTTCTGAAAGAAGACCATGACATCAGGGTAGGAAATGCCATGACAAGCATGTGAATTGGATTTGAGTGAGGGGATGCTTTGCTAAGTCAGCAGTCTCACTTTCTCCTCTGGATCGGATGACCAGATATGAATCAGAATGACTGGAGATGGCCCTAGTTGTGAGGCAATCAGGGTTAAGTGACTTGTCCAAGGTCACACAGGTAGTAAATGACAAGTATCTAAGGACAGACTTGAACTCAGGTTCTCCTGATTGCAGAGCAGGTGCTCTAAGACATCACTAGCTTGCCTTATATTTCTAGCAGAGCTAGAACAACTCAATCAGGAGGCTTCAGTTCTATCCAATTCACTCACTCACATGTATCATGGCCATAACCCCTGCACCTCAATCTATCCATCTGTAACAAAGTAATAATGTCTACTTTAAGGAGATATTTTTAGGACAAATATAATTATATAGCTATGTATAATTATATATATATATAAATATATATATAACTATATAGTGCTATAGAAAACAAATGGTATTATAAAAACATAAGATTATCATTGTTTCTAAGGCTTCTCTTCTAGAAACTATGAATCTGTATGAAGGAAAGAAAGAAGGGAAACAAATTTATTAAGTAATTGTTATATGCCAGACTTTGAACTAAGCACTTTACAAATATTATCTCATTTGATCTTCACAATAACTGGAAGGTGAGTGTTATTATTATCCTTATATAGAGATGAGAAAACTGAGACAGTCAGAGATAAATTGACCTGCCCAAGGTCACACAGCTGTCTGAGGTTGAATTTAAACTCAGATCTTCTTAACTCCAGGTCCAGCATTCTCCTATTGCACCACATATGTCAGTAAGATTCCTGAATTCTAGAACTGGGGCAAAGAGAATTTCTGCAGATTATTTGTACTTCATTCATCTTAAAATGAATACATCTAGGGCAGCTAGGTGGCATAGTGAATACAGCACTGGCCCTTGTAGTCAGGAGTACCCGAGTTCAAATCTGACCTCAGACACTTAATAATTACCTAGCTGTGTGGCCTTGGGCAAGCCACTAAAACCAATTTGCCTTGCAAAAACCTTAAAAAAAATGAATACCTCTAACATCACTGGAATTCTTTTTTGTTTATTTAGTTATGTTTACTTGATGCTTTGATTCTTTAGTCTTGTGATTTCAATAATGACAAAATCAGACTTCCATCATCATGTGGAATCTTTGTCTATAAGTTACCATAAATCTCTCAAAGAGTATTTACACATGGACCCAGCTTCTTGTTCTTTTAGTAGCTCAGGGATACTAACTCAATAAGAAACTCTATTTGTTGTCATCTCTCATTCTTCTCATTTGAGCAATTAATTTCCTCATACTAATAATAACAATAGATGATATGTATATAGTTCTTTAAGATTTATAAAGGGATTTACATAGTATTTTATCCAGTTTTCTAATTCTCATCATATCTACATACAAGTTGTCACTGGTAACATGTTATTTGCTTACACCAACCTTGCATTTTTTCATTGTTCTTTGAATTGTTTGTAATTTTGATTCTTCTGTAATCATGGTGTTCATTAATTCTCAAGCAAACATAATTGGAAGAACAGTGGTGCTAAAGAAATGTTTTGTTTTATTTTGCTTTTTTCTAAGCAGTAGACCAAATCAGAGAAGGCAAGACAGTCTTCCATGCTTTCTCAAAAAAAAATATGACTTGATGTCCTTCCCTTTGTACTTAACTTGGAACATAATTCATTATCTAGGTGCAGTATTGTCCAAGGTACACATATAGATGGACTAATTTGGCAAGATTTCCTTTAAACTGTGTATTACCTAAATAGTACATGTTCTTCATCCACTCTGTTTTTTCAGTGTGGCTAAGTTAGATAAAATCTGTGTGAAATGCTGCAGATTTCACTTAAAAGTCTTTATAGTATTCCAGGGCTTGTGCAATTATTATGATATTATCTACAAATAAAAACATTTAAAGAACCTTAGAAAATAAATAGGAGAATTTTCTTTTTGTTTATCTATGTTCCATAAAACTGGAAAAACGTTTTCTAGATGACACTTCACTTGACATTAGCAGATCATTAAACAAGATTTCTCTATAATGATATCAATTCAATTCAACAAGCATTTATTAAACCAGGGAGTTTTGCAAGATGTATGAAAGAAACTTTATCTGAAGAGAGTTTTCAATACTACCATTTATGCTGTTGAAGCAAGTCAATAAATAGTAAACATAACAGAATCTTGTATTCTCTATCTTTCAGTTAGTTTGTTGACTTTAAAAACATGGTGACCCATGATAGAAAACTGCCTGCAACTATTTGCCTATTTCCTTCTCATGTAATCTTCAAAGATAGACCATTTCCATAAAGATTTCATAGAAATGTTTTCCCCTCAATTGTTACTGTTTTGGGGATTTTTTTGTTTTGTTTTTAGGTTTTTGCAAGGCAAGGGAGTTAAGTAGCTTGCCCAAGGCCACACAGCTAGGTAATTATTAAGTGTCTGAGGCCAGATTTGAACTCGGGTACTCCTGACTCCAGGGCCAGTGCTCTATCCACTGTGCCACCTAGGTGCCCCTGCTTTTTACTCTGGAGAACAATATTACTCATCCCTTGTTCCAAGTTCTTAAGAAAAAGGAAAGGATATGAGGGAATAAGAGAGGAGAGGAGATTCCATAACTAGGAAAACAGAAGGAAGGAAGACTGTGCATCATTTAGTCCAACTTTCCATTATCTAGAACCTTTTTAGGCAAGGAGCATGTACTTAAATTAGTAAGAAACAAGAGGTGTGCTTGGAACCAGCTCTAATCTGTTTACAAGAAACCATTATTAAATTTTCAATATATTTACACCTCTTTGTTTACACTTTGGGCAGACAGGTGACACAGTGACTTGGAATCAGGGAGATTAGTTTTCCTGAGTTCAAATTCACCCTCAGATACTACTGGACAAGTCACTTAACACTGTTTGACTCAGTTTCCTCATTTGGAGAAGGAAATGATAAACCAGTTCATTTTCTTTGCCAAGGAAGTCTCAGATGGGGTCATGAAGAGCTGGACACAACTGAAATGACTCAACACCTTATAAATAAGCAATAGCTTTAAATCAAGGCTTAATTTGTTGCTTTGCTTATTTCATGGACTTAAAAGTGTAACAATACAGATTGAATTTAAAAGTTTCTGTGAATTTTCCCTAAATTAAATTACTTACTCAATGCCATATAAATCAAACTACCAAAAAATTATTTTGTAGAGCTAGAAAAAATAGTAAAAAATCAAAAAGGTTTATGTGTGCATTCCTATGCCCCCTCCCTTTGTTAAATATTTACCAACCCACAACCCTGATTGCACTATAAATATTGCTTAAATTCAGCAGAAGTATAATAGAAAGCTCAGAAAATGAAGTCATCACCAGACTGATGGCCTGGTAACTAGAAGTTAATTATAATAATAGCTAACATTTATATTGTATTTTCAGATTTGCAAAGAGCTTTGCATCCATTATCTCATTTGAGCCCCACAATATCCCTGCAGGAATTTTGCAATATACACAGTATTCCCTGTCATTTTTTTAAAAAAAAGCTAAATATTGAGTCAAAATATCCTTAATACTTCTATCCAGTGGTGCTAATACTGACTCCTGAAATTATAGAGAATATCAAGGATTCTTTTGGAAAGTTATCATGGTATCATGGAAAGAATGGAGTATTTTGAATCAGTAGGACTGGGACTTAATCCCAGCTGTGACACACATTAACTGAATGACCTTGAGTAAGCCCCTTTCACTTTTCTGAACATCAGTTTTCTGATCCATAAAATAGGCTTAATCATGATCCCATTCCATACTTTTCTTCAAATATATTGCCTCCTCTGTCATCCTCTCACTATAGACTGATTTGAGATTGTCAGCTCCTGAAGAACCTTAGATGTTCAACCGATGTGGTGGTTATTTTAATTTATTGGATTTTATCCTTTGTATTACTATATTTGTGAATAAAGAGCTGTCAACAGCTAAAAATATACTTGTGTAATGATTAAAAATTTCTGAGAGATATAGTTTTTGAGTAGATTGTAATCAATTTTAGAAACTATATCTAGAAAGTAATCAACAAAATAGGCTGTTCCCCTTAATAAACAAAGAGAGCAAGACTGTCAAACCTATAACATTTATAGTCTTTTAAAAAGGGGATGTACCTGGGACAGCTAGGTGGTGCAGTGGATAGAGCACCAGCCCTGGAGTCAGGAGTACCTGAGTTCAAATCTGGCCTCAGACACTTAATCATTACCTAGCTGTGTGGCCTTGGGCAAGCCACTTAACCCCCCCAAAAAACTTTAAAAAAAAGTCCAAAAAAAGGGGGATGTACCTGAGGGTCATAACTCTGATTGGTTAATAAATAATGAGAGAATTAATATTATAATGAGAGGTGGACTTATTCTTGAGGCATGTGATACTGAGCATCCAATCTTGGTCAAAGACACATCAATATTCATATTATATATTTGACAAAAGGAAGAATTCACATTTTCCCAGACTTGTCTTAGTAAAACACAATGAACAGGAATCTACCCATTCATTTAAACTTAGAATTTCTTTGCAATCTTTGATTGGATCTTAGCCTTCTGGCTGGGTAAGTTTCCAAGATTTCCCATACTGCTGACTTCTGGATAAGGAAGAAGAAAAGGGAATGCTTGGTCATAATTCATAATTAATTATTAAATACAAGAAAGAAAACATCAGTTCTCCTACTTATGTGGTCAATTCTTATGCCATGCTTATAATTAAATTTCATTGAAACAAAGGAAAGGGGCAAAAGAAAACATTTTCTTACTGGTTTGTGACAGAGACAAGAATCTAATTGTCTAAAAACAAGTCACACCAAAAAACTAAAGAAGTCCTGATACCCATAAAAAAAACAGGGAATAGTGTTCCCCCTGAGTACTTTTTCGAGTTGAGTGGAGTATCTGAGAGGTAAGGAAGAGGAGAGCAGATCCATCCTTTCCTACTAATCCCCAAACACCCAGAGAATGGCAGGTCCAAATTGCAGAAATGTTTCTCACCTCTATGTTTTCTATAGTGATGAGGTTGTTAGCCAGGTGACTCATCTGAAGGCCATTCCTACTCCTAAAGGTAGGAGTTCTGGAATGTTTCTATGAGGATGCGAAGGGAGGTGGTGGTCAAGGTGGTAGCAATGGTTTGATTCACCTGGCTCATGCCACCTCTTGAACCTTCCTCAATGTGCCTTGCTAGGCTGATTTGCCCTACCTTGGGTATTTCTGATCTTTTTTAAGAAATGGTTTCATTATAGATTTTAAGACTCCATCAAAAATAGTTTTACTCATACTTGACTTTTACTGTTGTCCTTTGAGTTTTCTTTAATATAAACACCCAATTGGAATTCAAAGAAGACAAAGAGTAGAAAAGCCCCCACCCCTGTCTAAGTGAACCTACATAGAATTCCAGCATAAATCACATGGGCACTAAAAGAAGAATTCTTTGGTCTTTTCAGAAGTGCTTTCAGGAATAGAATAGCTTTTTCTTCATTTCTTAAGATATTATATATCCACAGGAAGAATTAATGAGTTCAAACAAATTTACATATATATTCAGGGTTTTTTTTTTTAATCTGACTGCTTTTGAATGCATAGACTTCCTGGGTATAAAGGGGAAAAAAGAATTTGATTTGACATGTTCCCTGAAATAGGTAATTCTTTCTCAAAAGTTGATTTCATCTGACATTGTTCAACACTAGAATTGTTTTTGTTAGGTCATCTGTAGCTTAATCAGTACTAATTGATTTCGTGAATGGCAAGTTTATTAATGCAATGTAATTAACTTAGACCATTTATTTTTGAGTTTGGGGGGATCTGTATCATAATTAAGGGTGGTCCTTATGTTTATAGGCACCATGCTGAAAGAAACCCATGTTATCATGACATCAAGTACATTCCACATTATTTGGCTTTCAGAAACCTTGGCTGAAAAAGATGCTAGCTAAAAATATGGGGTTATCATATTGTAATACCCAATTACTATCATGCAAAAAATTGGTTAAATAATCATTTTTTAAAGTAAAAGGCTTGAATGAATCTATAGAAATATGAGTGAATGAATCTTGTCTCTGTTGCTTACTACCTATGTAACCTTGCAGAAGTAATTTAATCTCTCTAAACCTCACCCCTTCATATGTTTTATATCTGTAAATAAGAATTGTTTTAGATCATAGGTGTGAAAATTATATGCTACCTGATTTATACAGTAGCAGCAACAGTCAGTGCAGGCTGAACTGGATCAAAAATGTAATTAGGTGAAGTAGCTAGGTGGCACAGTGGATAGAACACCAGCCCTGGAGTCAAATCTGACTTCAGATACTTAATAATTACCTAGCTGTGTGACCTTGGGCAAGTCACCTTGCAAAAAGAATGTATTTGGGAAATGTTTAATAAATAAATAAATTGATTTCTTGTTATTATAAATAAATACAATAAAATATAGATAATGTTAATTTGTAGTTTTCTAATTCAATATAAAACCCATAGGGATTATTTCTATTTGAATTTGGTACCACTCAGCTACCCAGACTCCCTGTCCCTCTTCCAATCTCAGTCTAGCAGTCATTATGGAGAGTTGAAATACCTGTGGTCTTCTAAAGGAAGGAAGGAAACAGGCAACTGTACTTGTGCACAAGGTCCTCTAAATAAAGCTAATATAAGGATCATTTGATCCTTAAAACAGCCTTGGGAGATAGATGCCATTATTATCCCTATTTTAAAGTTGAAAAAACTGAGACAGTTTAAGTGATTTGCTCACAGTCATATAACTAGTAAGTGTCTGAGGTGCAACTTGAACTCACACCATCCTGATTCTAGGCTCAACACTAGCCACTGAGCCACCTGGCTGCCTTATGATTAAGATTTTGCTCCCCAAAATTATAGGGCCTAAAATTTAGAAGCTAGAAATGACCTCAGATACCAGCCTGTCCAAGGGGAAAACTGAAGTCCAGGGAGGTTAAGCGACTTGTCTAAAATTACAAAGGTAGTAAGTTGGATTTGAACTCTGATTCCTCTGTGAGAGTTCTTTCCATCAAACTATGCTGCCTTACAGCAAAACTAACATTCATCATTTTCTGTGGTTGTTGTTCTTTTAACCACATCATAGGGAGAAGGCAAACAAGTAGGCTACAGAAACTTTTTTTAATGAAGGGTTTTCTTTATGCTATTTTAACACAACTTTTACTTCACTACTTTAAGTAGGGTTATAATTAAGTGATCTTTAAAAAAAAATCTTTCTCATTCTTAAGCTTCAGGCTATCACTCTAAAGAAGTAATATTTAAAATGCAAGAATCTCAATAAGAAAACAAATTTCTGTGCAGCTCTTCTGGGGAGTTCACATTTCTCTGCCCTTTCTCTTTGCAGTCAAAGCAGGAAGAATGAGAGTTTCTAAAAAACAAGAAAATGCAGTTGTGGAGAGAAATGCCAAAAAAGGAGGACTAGAGAAGACAAGGTAAGGATTGTTTATTAAGATGCTAACTTCCCCATCACCACCATCTGCACTGATTGGAAAGAGGGCCATTTACTTCTCAGTCTAAAGAGATCTATCCCCTTCTTTTGTACTGAATCAGAGAGGGCAATAGCCTCCTTAATACAAGGAGAAGAAAGGTGACTAACAAGAAAGGAAGAAGAGACACAACATGGTCCAAAATCTAGGAAACCTTTGATCTGTAATGTTTGAAGAATTGGAGAGAGAAGGGAAAAGGAATAACTATTTTTAAGTACCTTCTAAGTTCCAGTGCCAATTTCTTTATAAAACAAATAGTCTCATTTGATTTTCACAATTCTGTAAGGTAGGTGCTATTACTTATACCCATTTTACAGTTGAGGAAACTGAGGCAGACAGGGATTTAAAGGTTTTGCTCTAGGATATAGGGTTAGTGAATTTAGAAGACTGAATTTGAATTCAGATCTTTCTGCCTCCAGACCAGTGCTGGGGTTGCCAGGAAGCTAAAAAGTGAAAATGAGATTTAAAAGTGAGCTCACCTTCAAGTGATGGCTCCCTTTCATCATTTTAATGCTGACATTTACACAGTGCTTCAATGTTTGCAGTCACTTGTAGTGACTACAGCCCTGTGAGTTGGGTAATCCAGGTGTTACTGATACCATTTTGCAAAGTCCCAAAGAAATTTTGTAACTTGCTCAAATAACTTTGGAAGCAGGAATTGGAATTAAAATTTACCAACTCCCAATCCATCTCTTCTCCATTGCCCACATCCAAAACTAATGCTGTTCCCTCCATACTGTTTTCAGACCTCCTCTTAAAATATTGTCTTAAACTTGACCTGCTTTTATAAGATGCTTTTGGAGAAAAAAAAACAAATTTAAAACAAATGTTTTGCTTTTAAACTCACTACCCAATTATTTAGAAACTAATGGTCACTATATTTGGCATAATTGGAATGCAATGAATTTATTTTCAGTGATGTGATTGTCTCACATCCTTGACCCCACTACACTATGACCAGAGTTAAGAAAAGGAAAATTGTTAGTTAATTCTGTACACAAACACCCAGGATAATTCTAAACAGCATTTAAAGAAAGAGGTTTAGAGGGGAGAAATGATGTTTTCAACAAATAATGAAACATATAGATCTTGTTACTCCAGGAAGACATTATTATAGAAAATATTCAAGAGAGGTTTAATCAAGAGATTAAATTTATGGATAATTTCTTTGTAATTGGGCATTAAAAGAAGTCATGGGTATATAGGGTCCATCCTTAAGCCTTTTAAAGTCCACTTCAAGGAAGTTTACCACTGTCAGATAAAAAATATGAGATGGAATGGAACATTGGATATGGCCTTTCTTGGTTTGGTTTTGGTTGTGTTTTTTTAAAGAATATTAAGGGGCTGCTAAGTGGCACAGTGGATAGAGCACTGGTCCTGGAGTCTGGAGGACCTGAGTTCAAATGTGATCTCAGACATTTAATAATTACCTGGCAAATCACTTAACCCCATTGCCTTGCCAAAAAAAAGAATATTTAAACCTACTCCTAAAATTATTATTAAGAGGAGGAAATATGCTAAAGATTCTTTTCTATGTTCTTAAAATCAAGAACCTGCTTTCATCATTATCAATAGATACTTAATAAGAGATAATAAAAGAAATATATCAATGATAAAGGGGGCAACAAGTAATTAAATTAAAACCTGATTTAGTTGAAATCACTGGTACAAATATAGGACAAGTTAATTATGATAATCTGTTCTTTTGTCTGGGCCTGGTGTCTGAGAATTAAAAGTTCACATCATAGAAAATTGAAACATGAAAAAGACCCTTTGAGATCAGCTAAGTTTAACATCCTCATAAAGGAACTAAGACAGCTAAAATACAGAGTTTGAATGGCTTGCCCAAAATAGTAATCAGAAAACTCAGATTTGAATGCAGTCTCTGATTTCAGAGTCAGTGTTCTTTCCACTTATACCCAACTTCTATACAAAAGTGCTTTCTAGTACCTTACATAATGTACTTATCTTACAGAAAATGATTATGGTAGTCCATTCTAACATGCAACTGGTTGATGGATCCTGGGAGGCATCTCCATGGTAACAGCAGGCTAGACACTAAGACTACTTCCGAGTCATGCATTGTCGATCAGTGCTGCATTCCCAAATAGGCACACAAGCACAGGTTTCAAACTGTGATGTATAAGCTTGAAGCTAGCCCACACATCTAAGGGTGATGTGCTTCAAAAAACTTGCCACAGGTTGTAAGGTCTTACATATGTGTATATGTGTAAATATGTATATACATGTGTGTATATATACTTATGGATATGTATATATGGTTTTTTTAGATTTCATTACAGCCTTCTTTAGAGTAGGAAATGGAGGAAGAAAAAAGGGCACAGTAAAGAACTAAAGAAAATCTAGAAAGAAACAGAAAAACTGAGTTGCTTTGAAAACAACATGTAGGATTTATTACATAGATTTTCATGAAATGAAAATTTATTGTTTTTATATTGAATCTTCTCTTATGTTCTGCTGTGTACATGGAAACTTCCTTTTTTCTGTTTTTGCTTTATATTTAAATTTAAAATGAACAATTTTAAAATTAATTTTTTAAAAAAAGAGAGTAGGGAGTGGCTAGGTGGCGCAATAGATAGAACACCGGCCCTGGAGTCAGGAGTACCTGAGTTCAAATCCGGCCTCAGACACTTAATAATTACCTGGCTGTGTGACCTTGGGCAAGCCACTTAACCCCATTGCCTTGCAAAATTAAAAAAATAAAAATAAAATAAAAAAGAGAGTAGTTAAGATAAATTTGTAGTGAAGTCAACATGGTTTCATGATTTTTCTCTAACACTATTCAACAGTGCATACATAGGAGCACAAAAAGTAGATTGTGAAAGTGAAGTAGGATGGGATTGCAATGTGTTACTAACAATAGGAAGCCAGCAAGAATTTCAAAGGTAGATGATAACGTGTGGCTGAATTGATCAAATATGGGTCAAAATTTGGAAAGGAGGAACATAAGATCAGAAGAGGGGCAATGAAATGGGAGAATAAGAGGGTTGGAAGGACTTCAGGTCAAGACAGCCATACTAATACATTGCTGTGAAATGTTACAACCATTTTGGAGAGTAATTTGGAATTAAACAGATAAACTGATTAAAATGTTCATACCTTTTGAATCAGACACTCTCAAGAAAGTTATTGACAAGAAAAAAGTCCCCACATATTCCAAAATCATTAAAGCATCCCTTTTTGTGATATTTAGGAGTTGGAAACAAAGTACATACCTATTGACTGGGGAATGGCTAAACAAATTGTGGTACTCGAATGCAATGTGTTATAAGAAATAATTCATGTGATGAGTACAAAGAAGCATGGAAAGATCTATATGAAGGAAGCAGACATCGAATGAAAAAAGCAGAGCCAAGAAAATACTATGCATAGTGACTACAATGATTTAAATAGAAATAACACTAAAAAGTAGACTCTCTCTCTCTCTCTCTCTCTCTCTCTCTCTCTTGCTCTCTCTCTCTCTCTCTCTCTCTCTCTATATATATATATATATATATATATATATATATATATATATATATGACAAAATGATACAGAAGAAGTGGAGATAAAGGTCTCATTTCTCAAATTCACAGAAAACTGAGTCAAATTAATAAGACTCATTCCCTAGTTGATAAATGGTTAAAAGATATGAACAGGCAGTTTTTCAGATAAAGAAATAAAAGACATCTAAAGTCATATGAAAAAATACTCTGAATCATTATTGATTAGAGAAATGCAAATTAAAACAACTCTGAGATACTACTTCATACTCAACAGACTGACCAATATGACAGAAAAGAAAATGATAAATATCAGAGAGGACATGGGGAAATTGGGGCACTAATGCACTGTTGGTGGAGTTGTGAACTGATCCAAGCATTCTGGAGAGCAATTTAGAATTATAAGAAGTCCTATAAAACCATGTATACCCTTTGACCCAGCAATGCCACTACAAGGTTTGTATCCCAAAGAGATTCTTTTTTAATGGGGAGGAGAGGGAAGAAATATGCATAAAAATATTTAGAGTAGCTTTTATGTGGAGACAAAAAATTGGAAACTGAAAGATTGTCCCTTAATTACAAAATGTATGAATAATGATATGTGATTGTGACAGAATATTATTGTGCTGTAATAAAAGACAAACAGCTCACTTTCAGAAAGTTGAGAAGACTTATATGAACTGATGCAAAGTGAAATGAGCATTGTAAACAGTAATATTTTATGGTGTGAATAACTATGAATGGTTTACCTATTCTCAGCAATACGATAATCCAAGACAATTCCAAAAGACTCATGATGAAAAAAATGTTATCCACTATTTATAGAGTCTGAATGCACATTGAATGCTTATTATTTTTCTCCTTTTAAAAAAAAACAGCATAACTAATCTGAAACTATGTTTTATGTAATTGCATGCATATAACATCAAATTACTTTTCTGGAGGGAGAGGAGAAAAGAAAGGAGAGAATTTGAAACTCAAATTTTTAAAAAATAAATGTTAAAAATTGTTTGTACATACAATTGGGATTTTTTTTTAAATTTAAAAAAGAACTAGTGGGACATGAATGAAAAAGATGAGAAGAAACACCCAACCTACCCCTTTGTGTAGATGAGAGATCCAAAGGTGTTTCACATGCCTATGTTTCAGGACTTTCTCAGGGTATCATTCCGTTATGTTGACTTTCTTTTTCCTTTCTAAATAACGATAACAAGCCCCTGTTTGTCATATGGGATTGCTCTTGGGGAGGGAGATAGGGAGGAATACTATAAAAATAGAAAACATCAATTAAAATTTTTTAAAAATAAATTAAGTAATTCCAGGCAACTAAATCAAAAAGAGAAGTCAAAACCACTGATTTGAGTCTAACAAGATAAGGTTTGGATAAAACCTAAAGCCCCCTTAACACCCTGCAGGGAAAACTCATTGTTCTTGTCTAGTCCAATTGGAACATTGACTGGTATGCTTTCATTCCAGTGACCCAAATACAGCACACATTATTTTTCTTTATTGACTCTCCTGTTGACACTGGCTTTATTTCTGGCACCTCCTTTATTTGTCCTCAAGCTTATCTCACTGGCACTTCATTCAGAATGGCTAAAAGCTTTGATTCCCATGGATTTTGATCTTTACTCAATAGCTGAGGCTGCCCTAACAATTGAAAAAATTTTAACTAATCTAAAAGAAGGAAATCTCTCTCTCTCTCTCTCTCTCTCTCTCTCTCTCTCTCTCTCTCTCTCTCTCAAATCTATATAGAAAATTTAAATAGTTCTTACAAGTACCTAAATAATCATTTTATATATTCACTCACCCCCCCCCAACCTATACACACACACACACATCACTGATTAGTAAATTGGATTGTAGATTCAGATTTGGAAAAGATTATCCCCTCATTTTTACAAAGAAAGAAACTGAGACTTAGAGAGATTATGTGACTTGGTAAGGTCATACATAAATATCTTTAAATCTAATATGCCAGGGGGTAGCTAAGGTGGCATAGTGGATAAAGCACCCATCTTGGAGTCAGCAGTACCTGGGTTCAAATCCAGTGTCAGACACTTAATAATTACCTGGCTGTGTGGCCTTGGGCAAGCCACTTAACCCCATTTGTCTTGCAAAAAACCTAAAAAAAAAAAATCTAATATGCCTTGTTAACATTTTCTCTATCACTTTCTTAAATCCAGACAATAAATAAAGCAATAAATCAAGCTCTGATTTATAGAGTCTGCCAAGTTTACAAAGTAAAAATTCTCACACTGGAAATTTAACAATCAGCTCAGTTTGAATCCTTCCCTGTTCTCAGCGTCCAGATCGTTCCTTTCTCTTGGTCTTGGGAAAATGAGGCACAACATTAACATTAATACTGATTTATACTACAGGAATATTGAAATGAGGGAGAAAATGGAAACTGAAATATACTTTACCAGCCAAACTACAGGAATAATGATTATGAACAAGCAGGAACTGGTTGGGGAAAACCTGAGAGAGCAGCTCAGCACTTATAGACCTACCTTCGTTTCTGGAATGAATGTATTTAATCACTCCAACACAGCATTTTTGTGGGTGAACTACTCTCATTACATTTTCTAGGAAAATTGCCTTTTAAAAAAAATGGAGAGTGCTTCAGAATAAATAAATAACTAAATGTAATAAATCTTTGTCTTTAACCCTAGTGACTGGGCTAATAAATATGAGCCCTTCAGATGCCAAATGCATGATCTCCCTCGGGAAATTGTACTGTCAGGTCACACTGGGATGTGATTTGACAAACTGTCCTACTACCCAGAATTGGGCCTATAAAGCTTGGTCAACAAAAACCAGGTAGCCATGAAAAGAAAGAAAAGAATATTTACTTGCAGGCACTTCTCTCATTTGATCTGCACAGCAAGTTTATCATCCCCATTTTACAGTTGAGGAAATTAAGGTAGACCAGGGTTAAGTGATTTGCCCAGGGTCAAACAGCTTTGAACTCAAGTCCTCCTGACTCCAGGGTCAGTATTCTCTCTATTGCACCAGTTAGGCATGGAAAGCAGAAAAGTTTTATCAGGCATAGATAGCCAAAGCAGAAAATGCAGTCCACATATCTTATGTGAATGAAGAAGGAAGGAGGCAAAAAATCTCACATGAAATTTCTTCCTTTGTCTTTACAGCGCTCTTGCCAATGTTGCTAAAATACAAAGTATGGTTATACTGAATGATACTCTAGAGAAGGTAAGTATGGTTGAAGTATATATACAGAGAGCTATAACTCTAACACACATCAGAGCTATAACTAAGATAGGACAATTGGGAATTTTCCCCAAATCACCAAGTTAGAGGAAGCCTACTTCATGTACACTCCTGGAAACAACTGAGTTTAATAGCTTCTTAGTAAGACTTGGTTAAAGCAGAAACTACTATATGGTACTTATACTCTCCCTTAGTTGCACCTCTGTATGCTCCAGTTTGGCTTTGCATGTCTTCCCTTCTTCATCCTTTGGCTCTTGTGTCCCAAGGTTTCCTCTCTCCCTCCCCTAAATTTGTGTTAAAACAAAAAACAAACAAAACAGTAGATCTGGGGTATGTTTTGCCCTATCTGTCTCCAGATGCCAAAATTGATAACCATGCCTCTGGCTCCCATAACAAAGGAATTAGCTCTTGGGAAAGAAGTTCATCAATGACAATGGAGCTTGGTTAAGAGAAGTCTCTTTTCAAGACAATGCTCCTAAAGTGGATGTTTAACAAATCCCCTTGAAAATCTAATGGGGGGGCAGCTAGGTGGCACAGTGGATAGAGCACTGGCCTTGGAGTCAGGAGTTCAAATACGGCCTCAGACACTTAATAATTGCCTAGCCATGTGGCCTTGCACAAGCCACTTAACCCCATTGCCTTGAAAAATCTAAAAAAAAAAAAAAAAATCTAATGGGAAGCAACAGCAAAACCATGCAACAGAACTCCCCAAACTGTCTTTCTACAATCCTATTAGACTTTTTTAAGAGAAAGAAAAGGTAGGTTCAAACAGTTTCTCTGCCCCCCCCCCCCCATCTTCTTGGCAACACAAACTGCTTTCTAAATTCACTGCAGAAAAAAAAATCCATGTTGAAAATTGAGGATGGAATGAGATCTGGGAATTTGGACTGGGGGGGGGGCGTGACCCAATTCTGTCCAATTTGGGGCTTGGATAATGATCCTATTTTGATATCCTGTAGTACCTCCAAAGACCTTCACAAATTCTTAAAAAATCCTGAACAAAATTAATAAAATAAGTCTTCTGTGGATAGTTAAATGGCAAAGTGAATAGAGAGGCTGTGTCTGGAACCATTAAGACTTGATTTCAAATGCAGTCTCAGACACTCACTAGCAGTGTGATTCTGGGCAAATCACTTTACCTGTTTGCCTCAGTTTCCTCAACTGCAAAATGAGGATAATAATAATATCTAGCTCCCAAGGTATTGTGAAGATCAAATGAGATAATAATTGTAATGCACTTAGCAAAAATTCCCAAAACATATTAAGTTCTATATAAATGCTAGCTAGTATTAATATTTTCAGATGGGGGTGGTAAGTGTTCCTCACCGCACTCCTGCAAAACATATAGTGTATGTTTTGTATAAGGTTGTTGTTTAGTCATGTCCAACTCTCTGAGACTCTATTAGGGTTTTCTTGCCAAAGATACTGAAATGGTTTCATTCTCCACCTCATTTTACAGATGAGGAAACTGAGTCAAACAGGGTTTAAGTGACTTGTCCAAGGTCACACAGCTAGGGTCTCAGTTCTTCCTAGTTCCAGACACAGCATTCTATCCACTGGGCCACCTGACTACCCTAAAAATAAGATCTTACCTCAAATCCTGGATTCTTCCTCTTGTCATTGTCATTATGACCTCTCTAGGCTTCAGTTTCTTTATGCATCAAATAAGAGAACCAGATTGTAGGGTTTCTAGGGTCTTTTCTTGTTCTAAATCTCTAGTCCTAAATTGCTTCATTCCAAATCTTAATGAATTACTTCTCATTCTTATATTTATCATCAAACCAACAGGCATTTATTAAGGGACTGAAGAAGACTTGTCAAGTCTATTACAAGGAGGACCTATATTAACTGTTCTCTCCTTCCTTGTTAAGGGCATTCTGGGCTCCATGAACCAATGGTAACAGGCCTAAACAAAAGGTCTACAAGTTATTACTCAAACTGAATGACATGAGTCTACACTGCTCCATCTCCATCTACACTGGCCCTCTCTATAATACTATCAATTTATTAGCTAAAATTTCTGGGTCTGTTCAACTGTTTTGTTCTGGGTTTGTTTGGGGGATTTTTTCCCCCTCTATCAGTAAAATGAAAATGTGCTTACAGCATCTGGATTACTAAAAGGAGAAAAAACATAGACTCTGGATACAAAGAAAAGCCTTCCAATTTTGACAACTCATTCAGAGCCCTTGAATAAACTCATAGATTTCTAAGTTTTGCAGATCCTCAGAGGTCATCTGGTGCAACCCAAACCTGATCTGAGATCTCTTTTGTAACAAAGAGAAGAATGATATTTGGTCATCAAATGCCTAGTATCTTTTGTGATCCAGGAAGAACTACTTCAGTGTAACCCATTCAACTTTTGGACAGTCTAAGTGAGAGCAAGTACTTCCTTATATCAAATGGAAATCTGCCTCTTGGCGATTTCCACCCATTGTTCCTAGCCTAGCTCTCTGGAGCAAAACAAGCCAACTCCCTCTTCTGCACCACAGCCCTTCAAATATTTTAAGACAGCAATCATTCCTTTTTTAAAGTTGTTTTTTTAGCTACATGCAAAGATAATTTTCAACAATCTTTTTTATATAAGGTTTTGAGTTTCACATTTTTCCTCTCTCCCTCCCTCCTTCTCCCTGACAGAGAGCAATCTAATATAGGTTATACATGTATAACCAAGTCAAACTTGTCTCAATATGAATCATGTGAAAGAAGAATCAGAACAAAAGCGGGGGGAGGGACTATGAGAGGGAAAAAATCATAAAACATAAAAAATTGAAAAAATTGAAAATAGTAAGCTTTGGTCTTTATTCAGACACCTTAATTCCTTCTCTGGATGTGGATGGCATTTTTCTATCACAAGACCTTTAGAAATGTCTTTGATTATTGTACTGCTGAAATAAGCAAGTCCATCATAGTTGATCATCACACAATGTCCTGTTAATGTGAGCAGCAATCATGCTTTGTTACTATGTCAAATATTCCTTATTCTTTTCCCAATAATAAAGTTTCACAGCCTAAGCAACATAACCTTTATTTCCTCTTCTGATCATTCTTTCTTTTCTCCAATTTACTGATTGTCTTTTTTTTCGTTTTTGGTTTTTGGTTTTGTTTTTGTAAGGCAATGGGGTTAAGTAACTTGCCCAAGGCCACACAGTTAGGTAATTATTCAGTGTCTGAGGCTGGATATGAATTCAGGTCCTCCTGACTCCAGGCCCAGTGCTCTATCCACGCTAGACACCTAGCTGCCCCTACTGATTGCCTTTTAAACTTGATGCAGTGGAGTCAGTATTGGAGAGTCAAATTCAGTTTGTATTCAAATCCTGCCTCTGAAACTTAGTTGTATGACCAAAAGGACATTTAAGCTTTCTAATTAGTTTCTCCATCTGTAAAATAGGAATTATAATTTTTATATTTAATGTTGTTTACAAAACTCAAATTAGATAATGAATGTAAATCAGTACAATTTTTATTAAACAATCATTTATTAAGCACTTACTTCTAAGTGTAAGAAATATAAATACCAAAAAAGTCTCTGATCTCAAGGAGCTTACATTCTAATGGGGAAAGATAACATTTAAATCGTTTATCAGCATCTTTGTTCAGTCATTTCAATTGGGTCTGACTCTTCCTGAACCCGTTTGGGGTTTCCTTGGTAAAGCAACAGGAGTTGTTTGCCATTTCTTTCTCCAATTCATTTCATAGTCGAGAAAACTGAGGCAAACAAGGTTAAGTGGCTTATGGATCGCACATCAGAAGCCAAATTTAACTCAAGATGAATCTTCCGCAGTGGATAAGAGCACCAGATAGGGAGTCAGGAGGACCTGAGTTCAAATCCTACCTCACATACTTAATAATTACCTAACTGTGTAACCCTGGGCAAGTCACTTTAGCCCCCCCCTCCCCACTGCCTTGCAAAAAAAAAAAAAAGAGTTGTACTGACTCCACTGTGCCACCTAGCTGTCCGTATAAGTCTCTAGAACTGCTATTACTATCTTTTCTACATTGATTGTCATTAAATGTACTTAAAGAAAGTCAATACAGAACAGTGAATTATATTTCTGATCATCATTAATATTATTCTTTTTCCAGTGTTTAACTTTCTTCTAGCCCTAGTCCTGGTGCCTGTGCTCATTTACATTTTTACTTTAGGACCTAAACCTAAAGGCATCAATCCTAAATTCTAGGAGACCTTTCTAGGAGTTTCTAGAAAAAAGAAATGAGCATCAGAGCAAATATATTTAATCTATATACATTCTATCATACCAACCCCACTCCTAAATTCACCTAGGGGTTTTAAATTTGTGAGGAATGGCATGAAAAACAATTTATAAAGACTTCTGCTGAGGGGTTGAATATGGATTGTAATCACATCAGCATTTAGGAAAGCCCTCACCTACCTACCCAATTATTGACCTTACCTGATCTATTCTCTTTTTAAAGGACAAAAGACAAAATGTCTCCTTCTAAATATTTTTTTAATTGAAGGGGGGAGGGGGGAAAGTTCTTTGGGGTTTTTTGGCAGAATTTAAACTTATGATATTCCAATTTATGAAATTATGAAATTAAATTTATGATATTTTATTTCTGTGGATTTAAACTTATGAACCCTGACTCCTTCCATTTGTAAGCAGAAACAAATGCAAATTGTTTTCAAAAAATGTACGGCAACCAAAATGTTTGTTTAGAATATTGTTTATTTCTGAGATACTTAAGATATTTTATTATTATATTTATTGTGCTGTTTCACAAAGCATTTCCACACCATGATCCTATCAGTTAGGTAGTACAAGTGTTTTTATTCCCATTTTGTAGATAAGGAAAGTAAATCTCAAGTTAAGTACCCTGCCCTAGACTTCTTACTTCTTTTCTTTCTCACTTGTCTTAATCACTGAGATAGATATCCTGAGGATCTTATCCCCCCCCCATTTTTTCCTACTTTTTTTTTTTTGGAAGTGGTCATTCTTGACCTCTTTGCCTCTTCTCTTTCTTACCTAATATTAATGGCTAAATAGGTCTCAGTCAAACTCCCTGGGAAAGACCTAGCTTTAAAAAGTCAAAGTCTCCCACTGTATCCAGGGCTATCCCCAATCATCCTGATCCATATCTGACCACTGAACCAATGTTGGCTCCCAAGAACATGAGGCTGGTGACTTTGCACAGCATCCTTCTCACAAATCCAACTCACTTGTATGTCATGGCATCACCTCCTGGAGTCGTGGTCTTCTTCAATAATGAAGAACAAATAACAACAAGCAGCACGTGGAAGAACCTAGATTCCAACCTAGGTTGCTTCTGCATACAGTGTTCTTTCCATTGCTCCATGCTATATAGGCTCTACAAACCTTATTTCACCCTCTCACAGATATAATCAAAACATCCTAAAGGATGAGGGCGAAGTAGATTTATGACATCACTCCTTTTAGTAGAGAACAACTAGTACTAGTACAGGCCTAATTCATGTCTCTAGCCTTTAGATTGTATAACCTTATCTCTCAGTCTTTAAAGTTAGCTATATCTTCATACCTAAGCAATTGTGTGTTGACTTAGAATTAGCAAGATTCATTTTTGTCAGTTCAAATCCAGCCTCAGATACTTACTAGCTATGTGACCATGGTAAATACCTTGGCCAAGAAAACCCCAAATGTGATCACAAAGAGTAAAGCATAATTGAAAAACAACTGAATAACAAAGATGATATATCTTTTTAGAAAGAAAGTATGTATATGACTGGGTTAGAAATCAAGTCCATCTCCCTCACTTACTACTTGTATGCTAAGTGGCATATCCAGGGTACACCTGGAGTCAAAAAAGATTTGAATTCAAAATTAACCTTAAACAATTACTAGTTTATGTGATTCTAAGTAAGACATTTACCTTCTATCTGTATCCTCATTGGTAAAAATGGGGATAATAGCACCTTCCTCACAGGGTGACGATAAGAATCAAATGAGATAGTATTTGCAAAGTGCTTTGCAGTCCCTAAAAGAGAATAGAAATGCTAGCTATCATTATTATTATTATTATTAATATTGTTTTGCCTTGAAGAAATCATCTAAATTCTTTGGTCCTCATCAATTAAAGAAAATTAAAACATGAACAGATTTTGGGCATAATAATATCTGACCTACTAACCAATGACTTATTTGTGAATGAAGTGAACAAAAGGCAAAGTGGTAAGAACACTAATTCTAAAGTCAGAAGATTAGAGTTCAAATTTCACCCTGATGCTTACTATTTCTGTGACCTGGGTAGGTTATTTAATCTCCATGAGCCTCAGTTTTCCCCCTCTGTAAAATGAAGGGACGCCAAAGTTTCTTCTAGATCTTTGGCTCTAAATGCTCTGATTTGAAAGTAAATGTGGGGGGCAGCTAGGTGGTACAGTAGATAGAGCACTGGCCCTGGAGTCAGGAGAACCTGAGTACAAATCCTGCATCAGACATTTAATATTTACTTAGCAGGGTGACCTTGACCAAGTGACTTAATCCCATTGCCTTGCAATAAAAAAGAAAGTAAATATATATATTTATCATTGTTTGCCTTTTCAATGTATGTGAGAGAATTCAGAATTCAAAATTTTTTTAAATGTTAAAAATAAATATAAAATTAAATTATTTTTTAAAAGTGTTAGAAAATTCTAGGCATTATTCATAAGTAGTGCTATTGGTGGAATCAAGGATAAAGTTCTGCCTATTTTCCGAGTTATCAGACAGGTCAATGAGTCCTTTGTGAAATGAAATTGGCTGAAGAAGGCTCTCAAGAGAAAGCTTTCTGTTGTTTTATAGATGAGGGTCCTGCCGGGCAGTATCTTTGAGTTTCACTGACTCTGTCTGGATGTTTTGTTGTAAGCACTTTGCTTAACCGTGTGTGGAAATTGAAGTGCCAACAGTAGACTTTGAAGTTAACACCCTGTAAAGATGAATGGGAAGAAATGGCTGTCTGAGACTATCATCCAAATGGGTTCCAAAGGAAAGAACTGTGCTAGTCTCATGCCTCAAAAGCGACTTTCACAACCCAGACCAGAAAGACTTTTATTCTTTTTCATTTTCTCTTTTGAACAGGCTGGTTATAACCAGAGAGGTTGCAGGACAGAATAAAAAAAACCTGAGTTCAAGTGCTGCCCTTGAACAATAGAGACCCTGGGTTCCTTCCAGCAGCTAATAACATTACTTACAAAAGAATTACTGATCTCTGGAGGGAGTTTTCTTCCTGGAAATTTCTATGGATGAATTCAGCTATGGATGAAATCATAGGTCCTAACCTCACTGTCCCCAAACATGGTCAAACTGGTTAGTTCAACAACTCTATTTTTCTAACATTTTGAGTCTTACAAAGGGCTTGCTCCCCCCCCCCCAAACCCTGTGAGTTGGAGGATTTTTGTTTGTTTGTTTTGTTTCTTTGTAGGCCTAAATTTCTTTATTGGAGAAACCTTCCTCTTACCACTGCAGCTGGCTTGCAGCTCAGTCTTGGAGTTACCAGACTGAGGGATTCAGAAATGTGCCCTAGGTTACCCAAATATGTGTATCAGAGTTATATTTGAACCTAGGTCTTCCTAACTAGGAGTCTAGCTCTTCCAGTTTGTAACCATGAATCTTATTTTTTTTTGCAAGGCAATGAGGTTAATTGACTTGCCAAGATCATGTGGCTAGGTAATTATTAAGTATCTGAGATTGTAGTTGAACTCAGGTCCTCCTGACTCCAAGGCTGGTGCTCTATCTACTGAGCCTACCTAACTGCCCCCTGAAACCATGAATCTTGAAACACTCTATTAAAGTATTTTTAGACTATTAAACCCCAAATTCCAGTGTTCTCTGATTTTTTTTCCTATTGAGTTACTTTGAAACTATTGCCCCATACCATAGAGGCTGAATGATATCTAGTTAGTTCTGACCCTGAATTCCTTTTACACGTTCAATCAAATTTATAAATTTAGCCACCAAAATCAAGATTGTCTTATCCTAAGCCCAAGGCAGAGAAGGAAATAAAAATGTAATTGCTAATAATGCTATTATTCCAAAAGGGGTAATAATTCAGAGCTTCCACAAGATTAGATGCCAAAACAAACTGAAAAACATATCCTGCCCCTACCGTGCGCATGCGTGCCTGAACAAACACACACACACACACACCCTCTTTGTGAGTTATGTGTTTGTAAATTCTCTGTACTTATTGTTAGGTCAATCTTTAATGAGTAGATATTCTCTGGCTTCTGTTCCATTCTGCCAACACTTTTGTATGTCATTATAATTTACATTCTTGAAAAAAATTAATCTTTTTTTGAACTTTTATTTTGTTTTTTAAATTATTAAGTATTTTTTTCTCCCTCCACCCTCTGCATCCACTGAAAAAAGTAGGGGGGAAAAAGACCCTTGTAGCAAATATGCATGAGACAAGGAAGACATTGTCACATTGGAGGTGTCCAAAAATCTCTTATCTCTTCCTCTATCTTGAATCCATCATCTCTGTGTCAGGAAGTAGGTAGAATGTTTCATCATTTGTCCTCTGGAATTATATTTGGTCATTACATTGAAGACTGTTCCTAAGCCTTTCAAATAATTTTCTTTAAGCATCATTATTAATGTAGAACTCTTCTTTATGCATCAGATCATACAAGTTCTCTAAAGTTTCTCTGAACCTATCCATTTTATTGTTCCTTACTTTGTAATAGCTTTCTTAATTAATTTTCAATTTAGTTCTAGTCTGAACTTCATGGTGTACTCACCAAGCAATTCCATGATGGAGATGAGACAGGGGAACCTGCTTGTGCCCATATGTATACTAAAGCTTCAGCTTAGCCAACCTGCTCAGGATTTTTAAACTATTTTCCAAATTGAATTCATTTCTATTTCCTTCTGATCTTGATGAATATTTTTCTTTTCCAAACTCTATCAGATGAAATTATTATCTTAACAGAGGTACAAGGAAACTGACTCAGCCTCCTGGCTGTTACAGTGAGCAAGCTCCCCATTAGATAAGGGGTAGAATGGTGTTATAATAACATTTCCTTAGCTACTTAACAAACCTTATCAGTTGACAGATTTCCCAAATACCACTGAGGCTTTACAAATGGAAAACAACTATTATGATGATATTAAGTAATATATATGCTTCCAACTTAGGTTTTTTTTTCCTTTCTTTCCTTGTTTTTCCATCTTTTTCAGCTCTTACCTCCTTTCCTCTCCTCCAACACCACATTTAAATATGATTCTACCTGTAGTCCTTTTTCTTTTCCAGTCCTTGCATGTTATACCACCTTCCCGCTGGCTGAGTGCCCAGGTTTCACTTACATAAGTATGGTTTGAGGTTTGTTTGCTTTAAAAATAATTTTTTTTAACCTCAGGTTGGACCTTGGCAGTCTAGTGATAGAGAGTCAAACCTGGGATCAAGTCTGGGCATTGACTGTGTGACCCTGGTCAAGTTATTTGACCTCTCAGACAATTCTCTGAAGGCTATTAATTACTGTGGAATAGATGATCTATCTTGGAGAAAGGCATTTTCTTGACTGAATCTCCTTAAGCTGATGAAGTCACCAGATCTGGACCAAAAAAAATAAAAGAAAGGGGGACCTTAAGCTTCTGATGAAGAACCTGTCAAATTGTCTCCTTATTTATAGCTCCTTGAACTTAAAGTTAATCCAAAAAAGGATTTCTGATGGTAGAGATGCCATTTTGCCTAACCACTGAGAGAATCAAAATAGGTGAGTTCTTAAGGTCGCTCCAAGTCCCTGGTCTTACAGTACTATTCTGATAATAATTGATCTCAACTGGAATGAAAATCATTGTCTTACTTTTTTTCCCTTAAGGAGGCCAAGAGGGTGTAGAAATTCACAGCCTTTCCTTCAATTGCTTTAAAACCACTCTGCTGACATTCAGCAAGGACTTGTCCTTTGGTTTTCATTTGTTAAGAATGGGAGGAAACTAATTTTTTTCTGAGTGGAGTTCCCAGTATAGAGAATTCTCTATGCCAAGAACCAAAAACAAAAACATTCACCAGGAGATGGGATACTCATCTGTTTGCAATGCCTTTGAATAGTCCAAAATATTGGTTTGATTCCAAAGCAGTTTAATCCTAAGAGTCAGAAAGAATAGTCCCCACCCCCTTCTTTGACTTCGAACTCTACAATGAAGGTTACTATAGGAATTTCCTAAGATTTTGAGAATGCTTTACTTTCTAGGAGATGAAGGTGACCTTCAGCACCATTAATATTTTATTTATTGTGCTTGAAATCCTAGAGCTTAAAAGAACCTGAAAAGAACTGAGTATTGACCTAAGTTCTCTAGGATGGAAGAAGAGAGGTTAGACTAAGTAACCTGTAAGTTTTTTTCCAAATTCAACTCTCATAGATCTGGTCAGGAGGTTCTTAACAGCCATTTAGTAAAACCCTTTCTTTTTACAGTTGAGGAAATTAAGGCCCATAGATATTAAGTGATTTGACCAAAATGACATAGGAAGTAGATATCTAAAAATAGGATATGAATCCAGGTTACTTGACTCTAGCTCTACTGCTCTTTCCACCATACCACATTGCATCTTGTTAAATAGCTCTAAGATTATCCCCCTTAATTCTAAAGAAAATTTTACCTAAATTCAAAGTGTTATCAAAATGTGTTCCAGATTGATCCAACCTTTCTGGAGAACAATTTGGAATTATGCCCAAAGAGGCAATAAAAAATGTGCATCCAGCAATACCACTATAGGGTCTGAATCTTGAAGAAATCATGAAAAAGGATAAAAATTCCACATGTACAAAAATATTCATAGCAACTCTTTTTTGTAGTGGCAAAGAATTGGAAATTGAAGGGATGCCCATCAAATGGCTGAACAAATTGATATATATGTAATATGATGGAACACTATTGCTCTAAAAGAAATCACAAGCAATGGGATTTCAAGAAAGTCTGGAAAGACTTGTATGAATTGATGCCGAGTGAAAAGAGCAGAAGAACATCATACACACTAATAATAAGGGGTGAACTGTGATGAAATTGTTCATTTCAACAGTACAATAATCAAAGACAATTTTTAAAAGATTTGTGCTGGAAAATATCATCCAGAGAAGGAATTGTGGAATTTAAATGAAGATCAAAGTTTATTATCTTCAATTTAAAAAAAAATTGTCTTAAGTATTATGTCACATTTTTCCCTCATTAATGTTCTTTTTCTTCCATTTGGATTTGATTCTTCTCTCACAACATTATCAATATGGATCTATATTCAGCACAGATATAAATGTAGAACCTATATCAGATTGCTTCCTGTCAGGCAGAGGGAGGAGGGAAGAGAGGGAGGGAAAAAAATGATTGATAAAAATTACCGTTGCATGTAGTTGGAAAAACAAATTAAAAAGTGTGCTCCAAGATCCACTGGGGTCCCTAGGACCCTTTCAGGAGATCCAGGAAGACAAACTGTCTTCATAATAATACTAAGATATTTTCAATTACTAATGATAAGTATCAATGGATATTAACCCATAAAAGTAAAAAGTTTTTTAAGGGGATCCTCCAACATTTTTAAGACTGTAAAGGGATCCTAAGACCAAAAACCTAGAGGAGTACTGATCCAAATTATTCAGCACCATCAGTAGTTCATCCTATTTTTAAAGATGGAATTTCTGTACTATCCCTTAGTAACTAAGGTTTAGTAGATCCAGTGTTAAATTTCCTATTGCCAAGTAGTTCTTTGTGCTAAATTTGTTACTAACATTCAAATCCATTTCCTCTTGTTCTTTCTTTATTCAAGATGACCACCAACTTTCTTATGGTTATTTTCACTTTGTTATTAAATCATCCCTTGACTTTCTCTTCATTAACTACATAGCCTAAAATATCTTAATCTTTCTTCAGAGATCCTAATCATTCTGATTTTTTCTTCACAGAATGCTTTTCCATTTTCACATCTTTTTTAACTCATGGTCTCAAAGTTACTACAATCATATTTTTTTAATGCTACAAGTGACTCATTTCTAGCATGACTGGTCATCTGTATCTTTAAAAAAAAGTAGCATGGGGGTGGAGTCATGGGGAAGACTCAGATTTGTACATAACCTATCCCTTGTAAGGAGTATGAGTTCAATTTTACTGAGAATGCAGTTGCTCAACAGAACTGGTTCATGTAACTTGATGGTTTTCTACTGTTTTAACATTTTTTATGTTCTAGGGGCAATTGGGTGACACAATGAATAGAAGACCATCCCTGAAGTCAGGTGGACCTAAGTTCAAATCCAACCTTAGACACTTAATAATTAGTTACCTGTGTGACCTTGGGCAAGTCACTTAATCCCATACTCTTGCAAAAACAAACAAAAAAAAGTTTTCTTCTAAGACCAAGGGGAAAAAAGTACTGATCATTCTTTCATTTCATTTTTTTCTTTTTGTTCTCACTTTATAGATCAGTCACAAATTTCCAACTGCAGTCCGAGTGGCTCATCAGAAACCAAGACCAGGCCTGGAAAAGACTGTCCCACTGAAAAGGATCTATATTATACAACAGCCTCGAAAATGCTGAGTGTGAAATAAAATACATATATCTCTGACAGCATGGGGCATACCCAAGGCTCTGAATTATCTCATCTAAAAAAAATTTTCCCCAGATTTAGGTATTCAAGTTTGATAAAGAAAGTGTTTTTTGGAACTTTCCTTTTGACTTTGGACAACAATGTATTTATAATGTAAATCCAGTGCTTTTCTGTGTATCTTGACTTATGTCAAAATTTTGTATGCTAATAAATCTTTTTTCCATTGTTCTCTTATAATATGATTGTGTCATTTTTGAAACAATTTTAATTTAATTTCTATGTCCAACTTCATCTTCTAAGGCAACATGTTCTCTTACTAACATACTTTTTCACAGATTGAGGGACTACACAGAAATTGACAGAAAGAAGTTGAAAGGAAGAGTAGATTGTGCTTTCACAGTATAAAATGTTCCACAAACATAGAAAGTGTCATCGCTATTACAATTATCCTCAATTGCTTAAGTTAATGAGATAGATCTTTCCAGGTTCTCGGATAGATCTTTCTCAGGAAAGACTAAAGAGTGAGTTAACTGTAGACATTTTTTTCTTCACCTTCAAATCATGCAAGGACTTGGGGAGAATTATAGTGACATCAGCCCATTTGCTCAAAATCCATAAAAAATTTAATACTCTGGTATTACAGGTTCCATGATGCTGAAGCTTGCTGTAGGATGTGAGTTAGCAGCTTACATTATCCATACCAAAGATGATGTAAAGCCTTATTTGATTAGCAGATAAACAATGTCTCTTCTCACTTCAGTGGCTGCCAGCTTTGAGGCTACCTGGCATGTATATATTCCTTTCCATACTTGTGAGTTAGTGGTCAGAGATCAAGAGCAATGAAGTGAATTGGAAAGAATAGTAATTTGGAATTGGAAGCTCCGGATTCAAAAATCTAAGTCCCCCAGCTATTTTGGGACTTTGAACAATTCACTTAATCTCTCTAGACCTCAGTTAGTTCATTTATAAAATGAGAAAATTGGTCCAGATGCTATTCACAATCCTTTCCAACTCAAAAACCTATGATTAATTCAAATATTCAAACTTTATCTAGTTTGTAAACTCAAAATACAACAATAAAAAGCCCACTCCTATAAAGGAAAAAGTTTTGGAAGCCCAAAGAAGCCAAGAGTAAATAGATATATGCATCCATCTTCTCTCATCTGTCTACATATATTCATATATGTATGCTCTCAAATAATATTCTCTAGGGAAAAGAATAAATCTGGACAATAAGGAAAGCTGGAATGAGTGATTTTTAAAAAAACATTGCAAGCCAGAATTTGTTCTAACACAAATTGATGGAGTTGGAATCTGGAAGATTTGGGCTTAAATTCTGCTTTGGATAGTTACTATCTATTTTGTCATTTAGCCATTTTTTCAGTCATGTCTACTACTTCATGAACCTACTTGGGGTTTTCTTGGCAAAAATACTGCAGTGATTTCCATTTCCTTCTCCTGATCATTTTATAGATGAGGAAACTGAGGTAAATGGGGTTAGGTAACTTGTCTAAGGTCCCACAGCTAGTAAGGGTCTGAGGCCAGATTTGAATTCAGGGAGATGAATTTTTCTGACCCCAGACCCAGCACTCTATCCACCTACTTGATTATTGCTCCTCAAATACAGTTCTGGGAACTTTCCTTACAGTAAAGTTTAGAAGTCCTTGGTGAACAGGACTTCTAAAATTCAAGATTCTATCTCAGGTAGAAAAAGTATAGGAAAAGGGAGGAAGGGAAAGTGCATCTTCTGTCAAAATCCCCAAAATATCAATGGAGTCATGTAAGTAGAGTAACTATTAGCATCAGCCAAGGACAAGAAGGAAGAGTCAGAGAGAGGGAGATCTAGATGTAGAAACACTGAGATGTTCAGTAAAGGTTTCTAGTTGGTACAAGCTTCACTAGGGAAAATAGCCAATAAACAGCTATTTTAGAAACATTGACAACCGTAGGGCATAGCAAATCAAGCCAAATCAATATGTATGCATTTATTAAGCACCTACTATATTCAATATTGTGCTAAGCACTGGACATGCAAAGAAAGGCAAAAGACAGTCCCTATTCTTTGTTCATAGTCTATTGGGAGAGATAACATTTAAACAATTACATCAAGCAAGTTTTATATAGGACAAATGGGAATTAATCATCAAAGGAAAGGCATTGGTTTCAATGGGATCAAGAAGAGTATCTTATAGAAAGAGGGGTTTTTACTGGGACTTAAAGAAAAGCAAAGAGGGCAGGTGATGAAGATGGAGAGAGCATTCCATAAAGGAGAACCAGTCAGTGCAGATGAACTAATGTGAACAAATTTTCTCCAAGTACACATAAAGACAAATCATACATACATATGTGCATTCATACTTATATACATATATACATACAAATACACACCTGGGCAGCCAGGAGGCACAGTGGATGTAGTGCTTGAATCAGACCTCAGGATCCTGCCTCATACACTTACTAGTTGTGAGACCCTGGACAAGTCACTTAACCTGTTTGCTCAGTTTTCTCATCCATAAAATGAACTGGAAAAAGAAATGGCAAATGATATCTTTGCAAGAAAAGCTTAAATGGGATCAACAAAAATTTGGACACAACTGAACAACAAATTTTTATCAAAACAAAAAAATTGCTGTGTGAAAAGATTATTAGAGTATTCTCTTTTCAAGGCTTCCTTTCTTCTTTTTCTTGTACAGCTAATAGGTATCTGAGGTTAGATTTGAACTCAAGTCTTCCTAGCTCTAGGCCAGGTTCAATCCATTGTACCACTAGTCTAGAAATAGTACTGTGGCTAGTATCAACACTAGTGCTGAAAAAAAGAAGGGGAGCTGCCACAACCAGTTACATTGGGTTGCACTTGGGACACTGTATGGGGTGACATTCCAGTGGTTTTATCTAAGATTTTTTATCAATGCTCAAAGTTCTAGCTAGGCCGGCTGACTTTTGCCCATTAGACAGACCTAGATGAGCTTCTGGGACATAGCTCCTTATTTTTGTTTGTTCACTATTTTACAAAGGCTAGGAACCTTTATTCACATTTGCAAACTTATAACACTTAAGCCCAATCTCAAGGGTGAACCCAGAAGGGAAATGGAGAATGGCAAAGGGGAAAAGAAGCATGGAAGGAAGGGCATTTCCCACTATGGTAGAGCCAAGAGAATTTAATGGGTGCAATGTTTTCCATAATCTTTGCTCTCTGTTCTCTTCTTCTCTGTTAATGTGGTATACAGACATGTGCATGTGTGTTATATATGTATTATATAAAACAAAAACTTTATTTAGGATTTTTGTCATTGAAAATACTAGTCTTCTACCACAATCTTATAAACATGTGACTGTAAATGAATTCATATTGTTTGCTAGAGAATATGTATGTATGAATCTATACTGGTAATTGGTACTTTGCTTCCCTAACTTTAGAACCCTGATTAAATTCTCATTTCTCCTCTCCCACACTCTAGGCATCATTCTGTTGGAGAATCAAAGCGGAAAGCACTAATTCCTTAAAGCAAAAGAACTATTATTCTCCCCAGAGAAGCAGGTTCCAAGGCTTTCCCCTTTGGCACAGCTCAATCTAAAGATACAGAATAAAAAACTCTTTAGGATACTTTGTTTCCAATAACCTATTCAGTTCATTATTTTGTCATAGTCCTAAATCAAGAAGAAACCTCCCTGCTTCCAAAATTGTGATACTGGTGAAATTGTTTTCTTTGTGGTATCCTAATTCTCATAAATAATACATTTGCAGCCTGAAAAGAAATAAGACAGGTGAACCCCTTGAACTCATTCTCATCATCCCAATTAAGCTGGCCTAGAATCTCTGGGAATTAGAAAAATGGAAACCTCTAATATGAGAAGTATAAAAAAGGGAAGCTTATAAGCCACCTTGGGGGATGGGTTCTAAGATTCTAAGATTCTACTCACCACCACCCCCACTTACCCTACCCCATCTGTAGTACTAACAGAAGGTGGGATTTTGTGCTGCCTATCTTCCAGTCACCTCTCCATCCTACACCATTAACTGATCGGAAACTCCTAAACTGCCCATATGGCCAGTGGAAATTCATCTCTGGTCCTGAAATTCTCCTAAGAATACTCTTCATTCTCAACTAGCAACATGGGGAACTACCTGCTTTTCCATTCCCACATCTCCTTTCCTCCACTGCCCTGTGTTTCCAGATATCTGGTGGAAATCCAGATCACAGGGAATTCACACATAGACCTGAGGAACATCTATTCTTCATCCATTCAAGTTGTCTCTTAGCTACAAAGAATATCTCTTAGCTTCTCAGCCCTCATAGATGTGGACTATTTCTCTAGTTGTACTAGTTAATTTATCACAAATCATTCATTTAGATGGCAATTTTCACTGAATGCTGAAAATAATGTAAAAAAAGGAAAATGATAGTTATTGGAGAGATTATGGAAGAAGATCTGTTGATGGAACTGTGAATTGACCAAACCATTCTGGAATGCAATTTGGAACTATGCCCAAAGTCACTAAATTATGGTAATTATGACAATATTACTGCTAGGCATATACCACCCAAAGAGATCAGAGACAGAAAAAAAAATTCTCATATGTAGAAAAATATTCATGGTATATAAATAGCAAGACTTTTTGTTTAAGAACTGAAAACAAATTGAATATCTGTCCATTGAGAAATGATAGAACAAATTTTGGTGTATGAATATAATGGAATATTATTGTTTTATAAGAAATGACAAAAGGAAGAGATCCAGTCCAAAATCCCAAAAACTATATATGTTCACATAGAAGGAAAAGAAAGACACCTCCTCTGTCCAAGGTCTGTAAATCAAACCTTTTTAGCTTGGCAGAATTTGCCGTATTTCTGACTCAGTATAGCCTGAAAGATCTAGGCTCAGCTCCACACCATATTAAAATTTAGGATTAAGATTTTAGTGGAAGATATGTTGTTTTCTCTAAATAAAACAAGGATGATAGTGTTGGGAGAGCACTTCAACTTCATTTTGGGTAAGTTCATGAAGCAATCAAAGCCAAGCTCAGGAAGCAACCATTAAGGTATCTCTGAAATCAAATTTGAGAATCAGTTTATAAGAACAATTCTATTATTTAGAAACACACATTGCTCCAGGTTCAAAGCACATTTTGTATCATGATACATTCAAAGCCATAGCTCAAAAGTCCCCATAATTATTCCTCTTAATAGACCATCAAGAAAACACATTAGTTCAGAACAAAATACATTAACTAGCATAGTAAAGTAGATAATAAGGAAGGTTCTCTTCATTTACATAAAAGTACTTCCCAACAGATTCTCCAGTAAACCACTCCCCAGCGAATACTTTACAATTCCTATCCCTTCCTACTGCCTCTTTTCACAATGGAAGGATTCGATTGGTTTATTGGCTTTTGCATTGGATAGTCCTCTGGCCTTCCCAAAACTGTGAGAAAAAGAATTCAGTCCTCTTGGTTAGAAGGTAGCAAATCTTGCTGGAACTGTTATATTGTATTGGGAATATTATCACCATCACTGTGAATTTTTGAAGTGGACCACATGGCTTCTTCAGATGGGTATCACAGTTGAAGGGACCACTTTCCAATTGCTCCTTCTTCCAAAGTTACCAATATAGTCCTTGGGAACAATTGAAAGAAAATCCTCTTGGAGAGGGAGCTCAACTTCACATCTCAATATCCTTAACAAACTTTTGTTGTTTCTTCTACTCATAATAGAACAGATTAGGTACAGTAGCTATAATCATATCCTCTAAGCCTCTTTCAACCCCTCTCATGTGTAGATCTCTCCTGTGTGATCCACTCATAACCCTCTGGGATATGATATTTAGAACCTTTACTAAATGAGCATAGCTTTCTTGACCCAAAAGCATTGTGGGAGGAGATGTTATCCAGAAAAAGAACAAGGAATCTATTCCTATCAAGAAATTATACTTACTTGATTATGCTCATAAAAAAAGAGCCATTGGCCAAGAATCACATGAAAGAAAAAAAAGAGAAGCTGTGACATATAAAATGAAAGAAATATTCTTTCCTCATGCTGATAATATCTAGAATTAATTTCTCAAATATCAGAAATTTAGCAGAAGCATAAGGAGAATTAGAAAAATTTCTGTTAAAATAGTAACAAATAAAAATATGAAAGGAATGATCAAGGGAAAGGAAGCCCTGCTTTCCAGATGTCAGAGTGTGATGGGACATATTAAAGAAATTCTATAATGAATACTCTCAAGAGAAAGATCAAAGTCAAAGGTTTTAAATAGGAAAATAGATCTTCCCAGCTGCAAAAGCAACTAACAGAGAGAGCAGGTATAAAAGAAGTGAAGAAATTAGAGCAGATATGCCAAAAGAAAAAAACGGAGTTTTTTAAAGAACAGTTTTATATAGACTGAGTCAAGTTGACTAAAAAAAAGAGGTCAAAGAAGAATAAAAGTTCAAATTATGTATGAGTTATATTAGAATACACATGGGGAAAGATTGAGTTGACAATTAAGGAAAATAAAGTGCTGACAATAACTTCATTTCTTAGAGAATTATCTGAAGAATGGTAGCATTACATAATGCTTCAGATGGGAAACACAGCTGAAGGGAAAAGTTTCCATTTGATCCTTCTCCCAAGGCTGCTAAAATAATTCTGAGAGCTACTGAAAGGAAAGCCTCCTGGAGAAGGAACTCAGCATCCCATCTCAATACCCTTAACAAGCCTTTGTTGCTTCTTCTACTCATGATAGAAAAGATAAGGTTTAGTAGCTATAATCATATCCTTTAAGCCTCTTTCTCTACCTTTCCTTTCCCTTAAGGGGTGAAAAGAATTCTGTGAAGCAAATTTTCAGGTCCACATATCAATCTATTTCCATGTTTAATAAATTCTGTAATAATGAATCTACATTGTGTGAATACTGCTGTGTGATCCACATATGACCCTTTGGATTATGACATTTAAAACTTTTTCTAAATGAGTATAGTTTACTGGGTCCCAAAGCATTGAGAGAGATGGCCCCAGAGAGGTCACACAACTGAGCAAGTCATTTAACTTTTTCATTACTCTAGGCAACTTTAAGATTTGAATTGTAGAGAAGATGAAGGGGGGGCAATTAGAGTACTAAAGCTGAGAACTAACCAGAGGATGAAGAAACACATGATTTAATAGCAGAAACCAGCTTAACAAAAGAACAAAATGATCAAAATGTTGAAATAGGAAAAAAGTCAACTAGGTCCAGTGGAGTCACAGCTAATAATTCAAAAGGATTATTCAGAGCAAAGCTCTGGCTGCCATTTTCAAGAGCAGAAATTTAGGAGAGAATGGAAATGACCAGGCCAATTAAACATAAGGTGTTAATGATATTTTTATAATGAACCTGTATGGATATTTGGGGGTTTTAAATCACATTCCCTGCTTTTTTTCCCCCACCCCTACTCTCTATCTATCTAGATTTTAGCTGTTGACTGAGAGTGCCCTCTAGACTTTATTACCAAAAAAATTAGAGAAAAACAAAACTAACATCAAAAAAAGGTATATTCATAAAAAACATTCATCAACTAACTTCAAAAAAGGTATATATCCATTGTTCCACACTCATGTTTCCCTCATCTCTATAAAGAAACAAATACAAGGAGATCTCTTCTCATATATATTTTGAGGACCAACCTTGGTTTTTATCAAGTCAACAGGATTTATTAAGCCCTTACTATGTGTACTAAGTACAAGATACAAAGAAAGGCAAAGATGGTTCCTGTCTTCAAAGAGCTCACAATCTAATGGTAGAGAAAACAGTTAAATATACTGTATAAACGACATCCAGGGCATATTGGAGATCATCTCAGAGAGAGGGTGCTAGCATTAGCATGGGATTGAAATGACTTCTTGACAAGGTGAGATTTTAGCTGAGACCTGAAGCCAGGCAATTCAGAGAAGCCAAGAGTTGGAGATGAGGAAGGAGAGTATTGAAGGCCTGAAGGACTAGTGAAATATAAGATTATCCTATGACATGGGGAAACAAGTTTAGTCCCATGAAATTCATTCCCTATCTCCTTTCTTTCTCTAGGCAAGCTGTTAAATGGCCAGAAGGAGGGAGCCATATGATCAGAAATAGTAGATGTTCTTATTAGAACATATCCCAAATTCGCATTCACATTCTCTAGTGGTCACAAATCCCTCATTTTTTAGAGACAGTTCTGATTTCAAGATGAATTTGTTTTGTTTTGCTTTGTTTTTTTTTTAGGGGTTTTTTGCAAGGCAAATGGGGTTAAGTGGCTTGCCCAAGGCCACACAGCTAGGTAATTATTAAGTATCTGAGACCGGATTTGAACCCAGGTACTCCTAACTCCAAGGCCGGTGCTTTATCCACTACACCACCTAGCCTCCCCTCAAGATGAATTTGAAAAAAAATTATTAAAAAAATTCATTCCAATTTGAAATTAGAAAATATGCTCTCTGTAGCATTGATCCACCCTAGAATCATGGTTGGAGAACACAACTAATTCTTTGGTTGCTCAGAAACTGTTACCTAACACTTCATGGAAACTACTGGTTTATAGAAATGAACAGCTTGATTCAATTTCAGACTGATTTGAGCAAATGAAGACTCTCCCCTAGGCAATGATTCAAATTGTCACAAACAATGAAAAAATGGGAGGCCTTTTATTGAAACCTACACGATAGTAAATGAAATGAGATGGAAGCACAGTTATTGAAATACACAGCTGAGGGGTGAAAAGAATTCTATGAAGCAAATTTTCAGGTCCACATACCAATCTATTTCTATGTTTAATAAATTTTGTAAGAGTGAATATACTCTTTGTGGATACTGTGATCAGGACTGGTTCTATTTCATAATCAGAGCCTAGGCGTGAGGCTATCTTTCAAATGTTCAGTCTTTTCATGCACACCATCCAACACTACAGGATGGATGCTTTCATAATAAATACACTCCCTTCGATCTTCAAACTACCCAGTTGCCACTTTTCCTTGGGCCTTCCTTGGTCTTCTGTGGATGGTGTTGACATTCTTGCCTATTTATGAAATGGCATTTCCACCCATTAAATCATGGCTCTACCCCCTATACAACTTGTTCTTCCTTTTGTCTCTTTTTATCTCTGTTTCAGTGAATGTACTTAACAAAAACATACTTAAAGACAGTCTTTAATCGAAATAGTAGAAATGAATCAGAGCAAGTTAACATCAGGAAATTCAATCTGTACTTTCCCACAGCCCTAACCTAACCTAACCTTACTTGGTACATCAAAATCTTTACTTCCAAAATCAACCCCCATCTGGCAGGTAAGCCAGTTTATTACCTCCCTCTACCTCCTACATTGGGTTCTATCTGTGACTTCCTTAGGGTTTTTCACTCTCACCCAGACTTTCACAGTAGATTAGTATCAATTGATATGATAACAAATTTTGAGAGTTACTGCAGTCTATGTTTACTAAAAGTTGCAAAGACAGAACAGTGTGAACATGATTCCATTTTCAGAGACAACTTCTTCTTTATCCTCAGTATTATCAGATGTATGCATTTCATTTACATTTATGTACTTTGTAAGTCTGACTATCTCTTTCATATCAAGGCAACTGTGGGGAGAAACTGATAGGAGCCACTATTAATTATGTAACATAGTAAAAGACATTTAACATCTTAAGGTCTAAGATTCCTCATCTGTAAATTTTTGAGGTGTGACTAAATAATTTCTTAAAGCTCTAAATCCAAAACCCATAGCATATGGTGGAAACATGAACATCATTCTTATGAATTGAAGCCTGCTGTCAACCCAAGTTATTCAGAGCCTTGATACAAAGAAATTTAATATAGCACTCATTGCCCAGCATCACAAAGCTTCAGAGATGAATATGACCAAGATGTATGCATACCCTTGTACTTTTTTGAAGGAATCCAACCACAAGGGGATTTAAAAGAAATCTGCTTTTAAGGTGGAGAATATAAAGGCAACCTGCTTGGAAAAGCTATTGATCTTTCTCTAACTGCCTTGGTAATTCCAATGGGAGAAACTCTCTTCGTCATTAAGATTAACTTGACTTTTCATTCTTATTTCTATAGAAAAAAAATATTTTGCTTAGAACTGAGAGTCTTTTCTCAGTGGGTTGGAGAAGAAACTTGAGAGTTATTATCTTCTGTCATCATTTTAGGGAATCTTTGCTTATTCAGATAAAGAGGTGGGCATAACAGCTGCCTTTCCTGATTCATTTCACAAAAATGGAATGGAAGTGGGAAGAGCAAGAATTACACCTGATCCTATTACTTTAGTTTGGATTTGAATTAAATACAATTTTCATTAAAATTCATACTTTACTAAAAAGCCACAATTCTCCAGGCTTTTAAAGGTGGAGTTCAGAAAGCATATTTGCTTTCTAAACTACTTTTAGTGGATTTGAAGGAAGAAGGTGACAAATCACATTTTATTCCTACTCAAAGGACTAATGACAGAGTAGGTTGGCATGTGGCTTTACTTAACTTTTCATTACTTGTTCTGGGGGAAGGATTAGAATTTCTTTTTTTTTTTCTTTGCCACCCTTTATTCCAAATAATAGAAACTCACCTCTTTCAAAGGAGTAGCTGGCACCACTCATTCCCTCCATTTTTTCACCTATCGTTCATCTCTCAATCCCTTGTAATTTGACATCTGATGAAGCATCATAACCATGCTAGATGTGATGGCACATCTGGAGGGGAGGGAACAGTCCCTTGTGTTTTCCCTTTTTCTGGATACTTTCTACTCCCTAAATTTTTATGACTCTCATCTCTTTTAAGTCTCTTATTTTCTATCATGCTAACTTTTCTTGGTCTTAGCTACAAGATGTTTCTCCATTTCCCATTCCCTATTTGTGAGTGTATGCCATGACTCTCTCCTTGACTCCTCTTTTTATGCTATACTCTTTTCAGTGAATACATCCATTCCTATAGATTCAACTATTGCCTCTCTTCAGATGACTACCAGATTTACATACTCAGCCCTCATCTCTTTCCGGACCTCCAGACCTGAACTTCCAACTGCCTGTTGGACTTCTCTACTTAGATGTCCTGTAGCTATCTCCAAATCAACACATCTAAAACTGAATTCATTATCTTTTTTTTAAACCCTTCCTTCTCTTAACATCTATATTTCTGTTAAGAACACCACTAATCAGGGTGGCCAGGTGGCACAGTAGATAGAACACCAGCCCTGGAGTCAGGAGGACCTGAGTTCAAATCCTATCTCAGACACTTAATAATTACTTAGCTATGTGATCTTGCACAAGTCACTTAACCCCGTCGCCTTACAAAGAAAAAAGAATAGCATCAATCTCCTATAAGTCCAAGTTTGCCACCACAGGGTCATCTTCAACTCCCCTCTCCCTCACCTTATATATAAATATATGAGATATGGCAAAAAAAATGTTTCCAAGACTTTTTTTTACTCCATTTTTTGTCCTATATCTTTTGCATCTATTCCCTTCTCTCTATTCACACTGTAAACAGACAATTCTATTCCAGGACATAATTACTTCTTTCCTCAACAATTGTACTGGCCTACTAGTTCTCCTTGTATCCAGTCTCTTCCTCCTAAAGTCCATCCGCCATTAAACTCCTCTACTCTAGAAGCAAACTTCAATGATTTCCCTTTAACTTTAAGATAAAGTACAAACTCTTATGGCACTTAAAGCTTTTTAAAATAGGACTTAAGCCTGTTTTACAGGTTGATTACAAGTTATTTCCCCCCCTTTCACTTTTCACTCTGTCCTAAATGGTGTGTTGCCCTCAATATTTCATCTCCCACCATTCTGCTTTTATACAGGCAGAATCCAAGGAAAATCTCCCTCCTTGGTTCTACTTCTTGGAGGAGTTTTCTAGCTCATTTTCAGCTCAGCTCATGTTACCTCCTTCAAGAAGTCTTCTCAGATTTACTCTGTTATTCCTTTCCCAATACTGTATGGTATTTAAATGAATAAAATATTTATTAAGCACTTGCAACGACCTAGAGATACACATAGAAAAATAAGAAGTCCTTGTTCCCAAGGAACTCATATTCTTTTGTTGTTGTTGTTGTTGTACTACATATTTTTGCCATTCTCTTTATTTTTTATTTTTTTAATTTTTTTTGAATTTTACAATTTTCCCCCCTTAATCTTGCTTCTCTCCTCCCACCCCACCCCCCACAGAAGGCAGTGTGATAGACTTTATATTGTTTCCATGCTATACACTGTTCAAAATTGAATATGTTGAGAGAGAAATCATATCCTTAAGGAAAAAGTAAAAAATAAGAAAAAGCAAAATTACATAGTAAGATAACTTTTTTAAAAAATATTAAAGGTGAAATGCATGAAGGCAGCATTTCCCAGGAACTCCAACCCCCCAAACTCCAAAAAAACAAAGGATGACTCTAGTCAAAATTTAGAGGGGCAGAACCCACAGAAAGACTGAGTGATCACTTTCCCAGTCCAAGATAACTTAGAAGTTCCGCCAGAAAGATGTATTTCACCAAGACTGGGGGTTGGGAAAAAAAAAGCCATGGCACAGCCCAGAGCAGCCCAGCGCAGCCCAGCACAGCCCAAAGATCACTAGCAACAGCTTGAAGGGGCAGTGAGAGAACTCTGTTGCACCAGAGTGTGGAGTGAGGGAGCACCTGCCCGAGAATCTGCAGCAAGAATTTGGAGAAGGGGTGGGTAGGTGGTGCAGTGGATAAAAGCACCAGCCCTGGAGTCAGGAGTACCTGGGTTCAAATCCGGTCTCAGACACTTAATAATAATTACCTAGCGGTGTGGCCTTGGGCAAGCCACTTAACCCCATTTGCCTTGCAAAAAACCTAAAAAAAAAAAAAGAATTTGGAAAAAAACAGCCTGCACCCCCAGAGACAGGAAGAGAAGTCTGCAGAGATTGCTCTGCTCTCCCTGGGGTAGGACTCTGATGTTTACCCACACTCAGATACAGGTTGCAGTTTGAGCTTCCATACCAAATAACCAAGCTGTATCCCTCCTTATAGCCATAGGGCAGAGGGAAGTCCAGGGACCATCCACATATCAAAGTACCTTGGAGGAATAAAGGTCCCAGTGGAGTGTCCCAAAACAACAACAACCCCAAAGCCTTGGAAGTGCTGTAAATTAGTCTTGGGCTGTGGAAATGAGTAAACAACAGAAAAAGAAGAATCTGACCCTAGAAAATTACTTTAGTACCAAGGAAAATTAAAACACATACTCAGATGATGACAAAAATTGAATCTTCTGTATCCAAAATCTCCAAGAGAAATAGAAAGTGGGCTCAGACTATGGATGAGCTCAAAAAAGACTTTGAAAAGCAATTAAGGGAGGTGGAGGAAAAACTGGGAGGAGAAATGAGAGCAATGCAGAAAAATCTTGAAAACTAAATCAAAAACTTGATGAAAAATACACAAAAAATACTGAAGAAAATAATATGTTAAAAACCAGTTTAGGCCTAATGGAAAAAAAGCAAAACAAAAGGCAAATGAGGAGAAGAATGTCTTAAAAAGCAGAATTTGCCAGCTGGAAAAGGAGATAAAAAAGCTCTCTGAAGAAAATAACTCCTGGGGTGGCTAGGTGGCATATTGGATAGAGCACTGGCCTTGGAGTCAGGAGTACCTGAGTTCAAATCTGGCCTCAGACACTTAATAATTACCTAGCCGTGTGGCCTTGGGCAAGTCACTTAACCCCATTGCCTTGAAAAATCTAAAAAAAAAAAAGAAAAAAGAAAAGAACTCCTTCAGATGCAAAATGGGACTAAAGGAAGCTGATGACTTTGCAAGAAATCAGGAAGAAATAAAACTCTTCCAAAAAAAAAAAAGTCAAAATTAAAAGAGAATGTGAAATCTCATTGGAAAAACAACTGACTTCGAAAACAGATCCAGAAGAAATAATTTAAAAATTTTTGGACTACCTGAAAGCCATGACCAAGAGAAGAGCCTAGACTTCATTTTTCAAGAAATAATGCAGCAAAATTGCCCTGAGATCCTAGAAGCTGAGGGTAAAATAGAAATCGAGAGAATTCACCAGTCACCCCCGAAAGAGATCCCAAAAGAAAAACTTCCATGAATATTATAGCCAAATTCTAAAACTCCCAAATCAAAGAGAAAATTCTAAAACCTGCCAGAAACAAACAATTCAACTACTGAGGCTCCATAGTCAAGATTACACAGGATCTGGCAGCATATACATTAAGGATTTGTAGGGATTGGAATGTGATATTCCGGAAGGAAAAAGATCTTGGTTTACAACCAAGAATCAACTACCCAGCAAAGCTGAACATCCTCTTTCAGGGGAAAAGATGGACTTTGAATGAAACAGGGGACTTTCAAACTTTCCTATTGAGATAACCAGAGCTGAACAAAAAGTTTGATCTCCAAGTAGAGGATACTGGTGAACCATAGAGGGGGTGGAAGAGAAGGACTAACTATGAGGAACTTGATAATGTTGAACTGTTTGTATTCCTGCATGGGAAGAAGATATTCATAACTCATATGAACTTTCTCATTTATAAGAGCTGTTAGAAAGAGCATTAATAGGGTGGCTAGGTGGCGCATTGGATAGAGCACTGGCCCTGGAGTCAGGAGTCAGGAGTATCTGGCCTCAGACACTTAATCATTACCTAGCTGTGTGGCCTTGAGCAAGCCACTTAACCCCATTTTCCTTGCAAAAAAAAAAAACAAACTAAAAAAAGAGCATTTATAAATAGGACATAGGAAGGAGCGAAATCTAATGGTATGATGTGGTAAAGGGATGGAGTCAGTGGGTGATGGGGAAAGTACTGGAAGGAAGGAAAAGGAGATGAAGAAGAAGCTGAGAGATTTCACATGAGTCAAGAAAAGACTTTTTCAATGGAGTGGTGGGGTGAAGGCAAGGGGGAATGAGTGAGCCTTCATTCTCATCAGAAATGGTTCAGGGAGGAAATGGCAGACACAATGGGGTGAGGAAATCTATCTTGCCCTGAAGAAGGATGGGAGGAAAGGGCAGGATGAGGGGGGATGGGGGGGAGGGAAGAGTGGAATAGGTGATAGAAGAGAGGGAAGATCGAGGGAGAGGGTACTCAGATACAGCACACTTTTGGACAGGGCCAGGATGAAAGGAGAGAGAGAATAAAATAAATGAGAGTGGAGAGGAATAGAGTAGAGTGAAATACAGCTAGTAATAGCAACTGTTGAAAAAATATTGAAGCAACTTCTCTGGTGAACTTATGATAAAGAAGGCAACTCACCCGAGAGACAGAGCCATTGGAATCTGAACACAGACTGAAGTACAATTTTCTCTCTCTCTCTCTCTCTCTCTCTCTCTCTCTCTCTCTCTCTCTCGCTCTCTCTCTCTCTCTCTCTCTCTCTCTCTCTTCTTGAGGTTTCTCATCTTCTTAGAGGGGAGGGGGTTTATGTTTATTCTTATGTTTAGTCTTATAATATTCAATTTACATCAATGTATGGAATGGAAACAATGTAGAAACTTTCAGACAGCCTTCTGGGGGGGGAGGAAGGGAAGAGGGGGAAAAATTGTAGAATTCAGAGCCTTGCAAAAACTGATGGGTATATATTACTATTGTATATAATTAGAAAACAAATAAAATGTTAAAATGTTAAAAAAAATTAAAGGTAATAAATAGTCTTTGGTCTTTGCTTAAACTCCACAAATCTTTCTTTGGACATAGATGGTATTCTCCATCACAGATACCCTAAAATTGTCCCTGGTTGTTGCACTGATGAAATGAGCAAGTCCATTAAGGTTAATCATCAACCCCATGTTGCTCTTAGGGTGTGCACTGTTCTTCTGGTTCTGCTCATCTCACTCAGCATCAGTTCATGCGATTCCTTCCAGGCTTCTCTGGATTTCCATCCCTCCTTGTTTCTAATAGAGCAATGGTGTTCCATAAGGTACATATACTACAATTTGTTCAGCCAATCCCCAATTGATTGACATTCATTCAATTTCCAATTCTTTGCCACCCCAAATAGAGTTACTATGAATATTTTTTGTTCAAGTGATGTTTTTTTATCCTTTTCACATGATCTCTTCAGGGTATAGACCTAGTAGTGGTATTGCTGGATCAAAATGTATGCACATTTTTATTGCCCTTTGGGGGTAATTCCAAATTGCTCTTCAGAAAGGCTGGATGAGTTCACAGCTCCACCAACAATGTACTAGTGTACCAGATTGCCCACATCCCTTCCAACACTGATAGTTGTTCTTTGTGGTCATATTGGCCAGTCTGAGAGGTGTGAGGTGGTATCTCAGAAATACTTTAAATTGCATTTCTCTAATCAGTAAAGATTTAGAGCAATATTTCATATGACTATGGATCATTTTGATTTTCTCATCTGTAAATTGTCTTTGCATATCCTTTGACCATTTGTCAATTGGGGATTGGCTTTTTTTTTTATAAATTTGACTCAGTTATCTATACATTTTAGCAATGAGTCCTTTGTCAGAAATACTAGTTGTAAGAATGGTTTCCCAATTTACCTCATTTCTTTTGATCTTGGTTACAATGGTTTTGTTTGTGTAAAAGCTTTTTTAATTTAATGTAATCAAAATTATCTAGTTTGTTTTTAATAATGCTCTCCATTTCTTTCTTGGTCATAAACTGTTTCCTTTTCCATAGATCTGACAGGTAAACTATTCCTTGATCTCCTAGTTTGTTTCTATTATTGTCTTTTGTGTCTAAATCCTATACCTATTTGGTCTTATCTTGGTATAGGGTGTGAGATGATGGTCTAATCCAAGTTTCTGCCACACTAACTTCCAATTTTCCCCACTAGTTTTTTTAAGTTGGTTTTTTTTTGCAAGGCAAACAGGGTTAAGTGGCTTGTCCAAGGCCACACAGCTAGGTAATTATTAAGTGTCTGAGACTGGATTTGAACCCAGGTACTCCTGACTTCAAGGCTGGTGCTTTATCCACTATGCCACCTAGCCGCCCCCCCCCCCACTAGTTTTTATCGAAGAGTTTTTATCCCAGAAGCTGAACTCTTTGGGTTTATCAAACAGCAGGTTACTATAATTAATTTCCTGTTATCTCTTTTGCACCTAGTCTATTCCACTGGTCCACCACTCTATTTCTTAGCCAATACCAGACAGTTTTGATGACTAATGCTTTATAATATAATTTTAAATCTGGTAGGGCTAAGGCATCTTCTTTTGTACTTTTTCTTTTCATTAAATCCCAGGAAATTCTTGACTTTTATTTCTCCATATGAATTTACTTACAATTTTTCTAACTTTATTATTTTAGAATTTTGATATTAAATAAGTAGTTTAATTTAGGTAGAATTGCCATTTTTATTATATTAGCTCAGCCTAATAGTTGATATTTGCCCAGTTATAGGAACTCATTTTATAATGGGAGAGTCAACAAATGAGAAAAGTTTCAGCTTCAAGTCAAGTGGAAATGTCCCATAACCCTTAGAACACAATAGTAAAGCAAATAGTAATACCTTTTCTTTCATATATTCTACTGGTGGGTGTTGGGGGGGAAGGATATTATATTATATTCCAATACTGAGTCATTTGACAGTATCAATGACCTGAGGGACAAGAACTTTTTTTTACTCTAAGTTCCAATAGCTGTGGCTATACTATCTTCAAGAGCCTTGGTCAAATTGCATTTCCACATGATTGTATCTTCCCAGCTTGATAACTGAGAACACTAGAATAGAAGCATTCTTATTCCCAAGTCTCTTGGGATCCTAGTCTTGGCTGATCCCATCAGTGTCTGAGTGGGGATGGTAATCGAGGTGGTGGTTTGACTTGCCTGGCACACGCTGCATCCTATATCTCCCTTATGGCACACTGCTGTCTCAGGTAGACTGACTTGGCCACCCTGTATTCAGCAGGTAGTTGGGTAGTTGGCATGACTGACCCCTTTTTTACTAGAGTTTCTTCCTCCAATGGACTGGAAGCAGAAATGGTGTCTTGGGGGGTAGGAGGTTGGTACTGCCCTTCCCATGGCTCCTGTACCTATTATCTATATTTTTAATATATCTTGGAATCATTTATCTGTAATCATGTTATATTCCCCCTATAGAATATAAGTACCCTTGAGGAATTATACAAAAATTATACATTTTTGTATTTGTATCCTCAAGAATGTGGTTATGTGGCACAAAGGACTTAATAAATGGCATTTAATTGATTAAAGAGTTCTTAAATTTCTATATTATAAATTTCTAGGAAATCATTTAGCAAAGGGTTTAAATGCCTCAAAGTCTTCAAAATCATGGCCTATAGAGAGGTCAACATTCTTGGAATGAAGTCTAATACATTTTGTGTTTGCACAGTCAGAGCTCTGTAACAAAACAAGAGACTACTGGCAGTAGAGTGAACTTTGGGAACCAGAAGCCTTGGGTTTGAATCTCAGCTCCTCCATTTGCAACCTATGTGAACTTTGGCAAGTCATTTTACATCAGGTGTCTCATATGGGGAAAGTGTGTTTTGGACCAGATGATCTCTAAGGTTCCTTCCAGATTTAAATCTGTTATCCCGGAAATCAGAGTCAACATATCAAATTATTTGTTTTCATCAATAGAGACAATCCATTCATTCCTTGATGGATGATTTTTATGGGTTTCCATTGGCAAAAAAAAATTCATTACTGGACAGCTTTTTGGTGATGGATGAACCTTTCTAAACTTTTCCAGTAAGCAATTTATATATACATGTGTCCATGCACACTAGCACACACATATGTACACACTGACACAAGGTTTGCACTCAATGTCTTTACAATTTGGTAGGGCAACTTTTGCAAACCCAGTCACCTCTATGTCATAGATGAGGAATAGAAGGAGGACTTGACGTACTAGCAAGATTGATAGGATCATAAATTGGGAGTTGAACAAGTCTTAAGGAATAAGTAATTTAGTCCTATATAGAATCATAGATTCAGAGTTGCAAGGGACCTTTCGTTTATTCTGGGTCAAATGAAGTGTCCCTGAAAGAAACCAGACCATCCTAGGGACGCCAGATGTACTCCTTGAGTTATCCAGTCAATCACAGGCAAATGATTTTTTTTCCCTTCCATAGTAATCTGTAGAAGACATACATCAAAATATTCATGTTGATTTCTAATGAATCTGTACACAGTAAGGCTCTTTCTTCCTTAGTGACTTTTAGCACCTGGCCCAAAGTTCTCCTGTCAAACATGCTGAATGTCAACTAAAGCAGCTTGAGAATTGAAACTAAATATTTGTATATGGTCTTAGCGAAAGGCAAAAGATCAGGTTGACTGCTGCAGAATGTCCCTGGACTCATCACCACAATCAGTGTTGAAAACTATAACGTGGCTATCACACTTTTCCAGATGTCAGATGGCTTGGAAGTACCCCAAGAACAGCTTCAAGATTTATTGGTAGACAGTGAGTTCTTTGAGACTGAGAACTGTTTTTTTTCCTCACTTTGAATCCTCAGGGCTTAGCATAGTTCCTAGTGCAGAGGGTTGCTTAATAGATGTTTGTTGATGGATGGATTCAGTGGATCATAATGTCTTGTTTGGGAAAACCTGCATGCCATCAGACTCTATCTAGGTTTACTTGAGACCTGCTGTCAGGTATCTGCTCTGGAAGAAAGAAAGGAAGGAAGGAAGGAAGGAAGGAAGGAAGGAAGGAAGGAAGGAAGGAAGGAAGGAAGGAAGGAAGAAGGGAAGAAGAAAGGAAGAAGAAAGGAAGAAGAAAGGAAGAAAGAAAGAAAGAAAGAAAGAAAGAAAGAAAGAAAGAAAGAAAGAAAGAAAGAAAGAAAGAAAGAAAGAAAGAAAGAAAGAAAGAAAGAAAGAAAACCATTTGTATCCAGAGAAAGAACTTTGGAGTTTGAACAAAGCCCAAGGACTATTACCTTTAGTTTAGGAAAAAACCTGATATCTTATTGTCTGATCTTGCTATCTCTTATACGTTATGTTTCTTCCTTAAGGATATGATTTCTCTCTCATCACATTCAATTTGATCAATGTATACCATGGAAACAATGTAAAGACTGGCAAATTGCCTTCTGTAGGGGGGTGGGAGGAGGGAAGAAAGATTAGGGGGAAAATTGTAAAATTCAAAATAAATAAAATCTTTTTTAAAAAAAGAAAGAAATAGAAAGAGAGAAGAGAGAGAGAAAAGTCAGAGAAAAGAGAGAGAAAGAGATAGGAAAGAAAGAGAGAACGGAGAAAGGGAAAGAAAGAAAAGGGGAAAGAGAGAAAGAAAAAGAAAAGAAAGAAGAAACAAAGGAAGAAGGTAGGGGAAAAGTGAAGAAAGAAAAGAAAGAATCAAGATTAGCATAGTACCTATGCCAGGATAATATCCAAATTCATGGTGCTCCTTTTTTTTTAAAGAAAAAAGCCTACTTCAGGCAGCATAATTTCATTATCTCATTGTACAGAGCCACCACCTCTTAGCACATTTGAATCAGGAAGAGGCAAACAGGTGACCCACTGAATAATATTTTGGATCGAAGTTGAGAATATCTGAATTCAAATCCTATTTCATTTAATTGATAAAGTAAGCAAATCATCTAATCTCTTTCAAATGTAGTTTCCTCATCTGTAAAATGGGAATTAATAAAAGAACCTATCTCACAGGGTTGTTGAGAAGATAAAAGGACATAAAATAAATAAATAGAATCCCTCATAAAATCCCTTACTACTTTCAAGATATATTTCAATTGACACCTTCCTTCTCCATAATTTGTCCCAATCTCTCCAGCTGCTCAAACCTTCTCCAATTGCCTTAAACAAACTTGTATTTTGTTCTGTATTTATCCTATATGTACCTATACATATATAAATTATATAATGCACATACATTAGCATATAAGTATGCTAATGCTGTCTGCATCAATTGTTTTTCACATCTTTGATGGAAAGTCACTCATTTTTTTATCTTTGTCCATCCTAGCATAATGGCTGGCCTTTAGTAGGTACTTAACAATTAACACTCGTTTATTCATTGATTTCACATAGATAATTAGGAGCTGAGTAGAGCAGGGCCTGGGCCAGAACACTTGTTTCCAAATCTAGCCCTAGGACTAAATTGGGTAGAAGCACAAAGTATATGCCATCTTTCAAAAAGCAATAAAAAATATTTTCTCATTTGTATTTCAGAGATAATGGTTAAATTTTTTCCCTTTTGAGAGACAGGGTAAAAGTTTTTTGTATGTGAGCAATTTTTCTCCCCCCCCTCATTAAAATTGTATCTCCCTTTTGTGTCTCTTGTTTAAAGTTACGTAACAACCTTCTCATGTTCAGGTTTCTCAACTCTATAAAACAAACAATAAGCCCTTTTATCTTCTCATTCATAAGATTATGAGACTATAGATTTAGAGCAAGAAAGGGCTACAAGACCATCTAGTCCAGTTTCCTTGTTTTACAAATGGGGAAACAAAGGCTGAGATTAGAATCCAGATTCTGGATGAAGCCCAAAGAGGAAGGATTATGAGCTCAAGAAACCAGACTTCTTCACAATGACTCATCTACAAAGGGAATCACAAGAAGTTATTATTCATGGAAAGTTTTCATATAAAAAGAATATGAATAAAACATTTTCTACAGAAAATAAAGGCATGGGTGTTAATACTGACACAAGACCAGATGTACCAAAAACTGAAACTTTTGTTTCTTATTTCTGCAATGTTAAGGGCAGGTGAACAGAGAGAGAGAAGTAAATTGAGGAAACGGTAGTACAAGGAGGAAAGATTTTTCAAATGAGCATTTTGTGATCAGCCCAGCCAAAATAAACAATGAATCATTTCAAATGAGACAAATGGGATCTTTTTCTCCCCCACCCCCCTCATCCCCCATTTTACTAATTAGGAGCTAGGAGCCTAAGGCTCTAGGGATTGGTAGTATAGGTTTACATGGTAGGAAACATTTCAGAGAGGCCTTCTTGCCTTCTGCTAAGTGTAAATTTGATAGCCCACCAGCAGAGAAGGGTTTCTTCTTTGGTGGGCCTTCTGCAACACACAGGCTGCTTCACCAGTAATGCTGCCTCTGCAGACAAATTGAGTAAAAATTTAATAGCTTCCTGTATTGCAAGTCCTAGGCACCCCAGCTCCACTTCCTCCATTCTTGCTTCTGTGTCTTTGTTCATACCACTGGTGATTTCCAGACTTCCTCATCACACTGTAGCCCCTGCCTACTGAAATCTGACTTGTTAAGGACTGTTAAGGAATCCTCGAACTTAGCTCTTTGTGTTGACCTGAAGCTTTTTCTGAACCCCTCTACTACTAAAAATCTTAGCCTTCTTTGAATTTATATCCCATTTTGTTATACTTTTCTTGCTTCAGCCATTAGAAAGAGGGACTAGACCTGAGATTTCATTGATTTAGTGAATGAGAAATGAGAAAACTTCCTCCTTTATGGCAGGTCAGTACTTTCTCTGTAACTATAGTGTTAGTTGTCCAAAGCCTGGAGACATTAAAGACTTGTCCAGGGTCACACGGTCAGTGTGTCAAAAAATATGACTTGAACTGAGGGAAGTTCTCTATCCACTATGTGATGCTGATTCTCTTGCATTGTAGCATAATAAAAAGAGTACTGATTCTATAGTACTATATAGTATATACATATATATATATATATATATATATATAGTCAGAAGACTTAGATTAAATCCTGCATATGATACTACCCCTGTAAATTTGGGCAAGTCAGTTATCCCTCTGGACCTCAATTTTCTTATAAGTAAAATGGGGCTGAACTTAAATAGCCCATGAAGTCATTTTCAACTCTAGACCCCATAATTTATTTTATATTATAGTTATGTGTTTCGTACTGTATTATAAAATGAAAGATCTCTAAGTTCAAAAAGAGCAGAGGCCATATTTTATCTAAACTTCATGTTTCTCCTAAACCTTAACTCCACAAATGGAAAAATAGCAGTTATTTAATATTTACATATATTATACATACATTATATATATATATATATTTAATGGATAAAAATTGAATGAATGAACTTCTTCACTATTAGAGTAATTGATGGTGGAATAAATTTCCAAGGAAATATGGTAGAAACACATCCCCAGGAATGTTCAGAGTCCATCTAGATAAGGAATGGAGAGTGGTTTTTCTGGGAAGCCATACTATCTTGTATGGAGGTGAAGAAGATTGATTTATAGAATGATGCAATACAGAGGTGTTGAACACTTGGTCTACTAAATGCATATGGCCCATAGACACATTCAGCCCAGGACAATCAAAATTAAATTAATTAATATGTAATTGGGAAATATTTAACAAAATAAATAAAAATATAATAAAACATAGATAACTATATTTTAAAGCTAAGTCAATTTGTAATTATGTAAAGATTAATACTCTCTGTTCTTGTTTGAGTCATGTCAGACTAACTATGATCCCATTTGGGGTATTCTCAGCAAAGATACTGGAGTGATTTGTCATTCCCCTCTCCAGGTCATTTTACAAATGAAGAACTGAGGCAAACAGTATTCAGTGACTTTCCCAGGGTCACACAGCTGGTAAGTATCTGAGTTCAGATATGAACTCGTGTCTACCTGACTCCAATTTGAGTTTGACATCATTGTGAAGTAGATCTCCCTCCATACCTCTGGTGACCAATTTGGTTTCAGGACACATTCCTTCAATACCCTCTAGCCTTTTCTTTTACCTTGAAAATACTGCTTTAATGATCTTATCATCTTGTCTCAAAAAGGAAAATGGAGACAGGACCATGGACATAGAGATAGACTTGACTTACTCATTGAAAAATTCATCATTGGCAGACTTCCTATATCAATCCCCTGCCCTATCTTGGATTTATCAATCATAGAACAGATTTGGCTGAACAGTGGAAATTTTTAGTGCTAATTTTATTCACATGGAGGAAGGGGCACTTTTTAACCTTTACCTTTTAGTTCTCTCCATCCTCTAAGTAACCCTACACCTGTCAGTCTCTCTGTTTTGGGGAGTTTTTAGAGGCAAAATTTACCACATAGTTATTATAAATGCATAATAAATAAATCTAAGATAATATCATAAGTTGAACACTAAAATACCCTAAGGATTCACAATGCATTTTTTGTTATTGTTGAGGAAAAACAATATTGGGAACTACTGACCTATTAGCCTAGTCTTTGAGAATCCAGAATTCCCTTCATTCCATGATAATGTACCTAAATAGGACTGTTACAGAACAAATAATAAATGTATTGAAATAAAATTCATCTTTGTGACTTAAAAAAGAATAAGAAAGAAAAGGGGGAATGGTAGCAAGAAAAAAGTGAAATATCATTTTCATAACAAGAGAAGTGGGATCCAGGGGGATCCAACTACAAACATATCCAGAAAGATATCATAACCTTTTTGGTGATATTTAATAGAGACACTGCGTATTCTTCCATTTTCTATTGTCTAAGTGATGCCCCTAAGGCATCTCTCAAATAAAGCACAAATGTCTATAATATTAATTTGCTATAGTCTCATCCAGTACTACCAGATTGGTTGCTAAATTTGACTGCAAATGTTGTCTCTTCTTAACAGTAATAGTATTACCATCCCTGTTACTTACATTTAGGTGTCAGTCAATCTTAGATTTCATTATATCATTTTTGCCATCCCATTTAGGGCCTTACAATGGTTGACATCTATAATAAGGTTTCATTATAACATCTGCTTCTGGGTCATTTCTTATCTTTGATTTCAAATCACAAAACAAGGCAAGTATGGGGAATAATATGGTAATTGAGAGTATATTTACTATTCAATGTAAAATGTATACTGATATCCTACATCAAGATGTGCAAGAATAAGCTGTCTTCTGGTCTAGTTTTCAGACAAAGACTTCTAAGTTATGAGTTTAAATTTGTCCTCAGGGTAGAAGGTAAAGAAATGCGTTGAATAAAAAAAAGGGAAAAAACAATTGTTCACTATACTTTACTTATGACATACAAATCAACTCAGACAAAAAGTATAAATCAAATTCAATAGGTCTTCAGGGATCAGAACCACTGTGATAGCTAGAATAGCTAATAACTAACAATTTTTGTTCTGTGGTTTCAGTTGTGTCTAACTCTTAATGACCCTATTTGGGATTTTCTTGGCAAAGATATTGGAGTGGTTTGCCTTTTCTTTCTCTAGCTCATTTTACAGATGAGGAAACTGAGGCAAACAAGGTTAAATGATTTGCTCTAGGTCACATGACTAATAAGTGTCTGAAGCCAGATTTGAACTCAAGAAGATAAATCTTCCTGACTCCAAGTCCAGCACTCTATCCATCATACCATCTAGTTGCTCCAATAATTTATAATAGTTAACATTTATATAATATTTGCTAGGTGTCACATACTATGCTATGTTTTACAAATATTATCTCATTACATCTTCACAACCCTGGGGGGAGGGAGGTGCAATTATTATCTTCATTTTATAGAGGAAACAGGTAAATAGAGATTAAGTGACCTGCCTGGGATCACACAGTATCTGAAGTCAAATCTGAACCCAGGTCTTCCTGACCCTAAAAGTATTCTATATATTGAATCATCTAGTTGCAAAAGCTTGAAGGAAATATCCTTGAGGTAAAGAAAAATATCTGAAGTCTAAGGGAAAAAATTTTTAGATAATGGATAGGGAAGAATCTTTCTCATCCAGGAAGCCATAGAATGGGTTTTCAAGGGTCCTATAGGCTAAGGTGAGGGAAAGTAAGAGTACTGACTCTGGAATAAGAGGACTGGGATCAAATCCAGTCTCTCATATTACCTGTGTGACCTTAGACAAGTCATTTAAACTGTCAGGGTCTCAGTTTCTCAGTTGGTAAAATGAGAAGATTGACTAAGAGACCTTTGAAGTCCATTCCAGTTCTAGCTTCATGATCTTCTGACCCTTTGATTCTATGTGAGTCTACCTCAAACTCAGGTTCCATACCCAGAGCTAACCTGAGAAGCAATTCTTAGAAGTCCAAAAACACCTGGAAGATTTTAAACTTCTAATTTAGCAAACACGAATTAAGCACCTACTGTACTGCATACTGGAACAAGCATAAAGTTAGAAAAGAAGCTTGTAGGGGGCAAAGATACATATACAGATAGTGATAAGACAATAATATTCAAGAGCATTAGAGAAGTACAAAATAAAGTGCAACATAACATCTGTTTAGGGAGGTTATTACAACAGGGAGGGTAGAGAGAAACTTCATGGAGCAGATGGAATTTCCCTTGGTCTTTGAAGTATGGCAAAGGAGGGTGAAGCCAAAATGGTAGGCAGGGGTATGACCAAGCCCTATTCACAGACTGCTTCAAACAAATCTAGAAAATGAGTCAGACCAAATCGTGATGGGGAAATCCAGAAATCACAATGATGAATTTTTTCAGCCCAGTTCACCAGGAGATAGGCAGGGAGTTCCACAAACACCAGGAGTATATAGTGCCCAAAACACTTCAGCAGCTAGGCAGAGGCTGTGCACCAGGGCAAAAGGAGGGACAAAACTTCATCTGAGAACATTAAAAAAAACTGTATAGCTCCCTTAGAATCAAGGGGCAAAATGGAACTAGAAAGAATCTGCCAGTCATCTTAAAGAAATTCCCTAATGAAAACTCCCAGGAATATCATAGTCAAAACCTAGAGTTTCTAGGTCAAAGACAAAAAGTACTGCAACCAGACAGTAAGGAAGAATTCAAGTACCAAGGTTATTCACAGCCCTGATCACACATGATATGAAGTAGAGAGCTTGGAATATGATATATAAGAAGGTAAAGAGTATGGGCATACAGCCATAACTTCCCTTACAACTGAATAGGAAAAAAAATGAATCTTTAATGAAATAGAATTTTCAAACATTCCTGATGAAAAGACCAGAGCTGAGGAGAAACCAATGTTCAAATACAAGAAAGAAGAGAAACATAAAAACATAAACATAAATGAATAGTGATAAAGAACTAAACAGAAATAAACTGTTTACATGAAATTATGGGGAAATGATATATATGTCCTCTCTGATCCCTGTTGTCATCAGGGTTCACAAAGGGAGTCCAATAAGGCCTGGGAGTGGTCTTGTTGGGTCTTGATGATCTTAAGAATGGAAAGGGGGGTGTCATGTACTAAAGAGGGCTGGGAGGGGAAGGAAAACTAAAGCAAATTTTCATACATAAATCAGAGTATATAAATCAACATCTTTACAAACAAGGAGGAAGAAGAATTTGACACAAAAATCTCTCATATAAACTAATCAAAAGAAGGAAGAAAAAACTATATACATATATATTATATATGTGTGTTTGTGTGTGTGTGTGTGTGTGTGTGTGTGAGAGAGAGAGAGAGAGAGAGAGAGAGAGAGAGAGAGAGAGAGAGAGAAATATTTCATTCAACAGGGAAATGGGAGGGGAAAAAAGAGAAGGAAGTGGGGGATTAGAAAGAGGTCAGTTTAAAGGGGAGGAGGCATCCAAAATCCTAAGCAAAACAAAATCTAAGGATGTCCAGAAATATGTTAAGAGGTCCCCTTAAGTTAGGAAGTAGATGAACAAGTGATGTTATATAAAACTATTATGCCAAGATTCCAGAGGCTTCATGATGAAACATGCTACCCATGTCCTGATAGAGAATTGAAGAAAAATGCAAGATGAGGCAAATGTTTTGATGAACTTGTTTGTAATTTGGTTTTCTTGTGTTCTCAATGGGGGGGGGAAGGGGGGGAGATGAATTTTGGCTGATGAAAACAAAATTTTTTTCAAAAGAAGAAAATTTATGAACTCTGATCAACACCACAATTTCCAAGGACTCATGATGAAATACACTACTCAATAGTCCTGAGTGATGGACACAGTGCTGATTGAGACATATACTTTTAAACATAATCAAAATAGAAAGTGTGAAAATGTGTTTCGCTTAACTACATGTCTGTAACAAGTATTTTTGTTTTTCTTGTTTTCTTAAATGGAGAGTAGGAGGAAGAGGGAGGGTGAAAAAACCTGATCTTTGAAAATAAAACTTAATTAATTTTAGAAAATAAAGTATGGTTATGACTCAAATAGGAAATGACCAGAGCATTAAGGCATGGAACCAGGGACATTCAAGTCATATTCTAGGAACAGAGAATATCTTGATTTGGCTTTAATGGTTCAACCTGTCTTGGTAAGCAGTAGTTTGGCCACACTAACTCCATGAAGGTCAGCCACAAAAGGACAAACCTCTTTGTTCTTTGATATGTTCTCAAGGAATGTTGGAGCACTCAGATATCTCTACTGAATCAAAAGAATCGAGAAATTTGACTCACCCAGAATCCTCATAGGGGCTCACTAGGCAGGGTCCCTAATAGCCTTTTTGCAGGACTTGACAGGACACTAGTCTATGACTCAGTTTCAGCTCAATAGACTTCCATCCAAGATAGACTCTGTTCCTAGCTTGATGTATTTTCCCTTAGCTTTTCTAATGCCTTGTCTTATACTGATGCTTAGCTTGACTGGCCCTTCTGATCTGAATACAGCTGCCTCCCATTTAGAAGAATGAGGAGACAAGCTGTCATCTCCCACAGAGACTTTTCAGCAGGGTGATCAAATCAGCAGACCTACAACGATATAATTTAAAAGCCAGAACCCACTCCCAGATAACTGAGAACAACAGACAACTACAGGTTCTTTATATTTACCTAGGACTCTGCCTTTATTTGTGACATTTCAGCTTTTGTTCATTTCCTGTGTGACATTAGAAAGTGCCAAGCTATCAGTGCCAGATCTTCCCCCATTAGTAGGACCAGAGTATGGGCTGCTCATTACCCTTGGCCTAGGGACCTTTCAACACCAGGTTTAGTGTACTAGAATACCAAGAAAGATGCTGGGGTCTTTTTCAGACTACCTGGGCTCAATCCTCTTTCTATGATCAGAGGCCCAGATCCTTAACCTAGGATTTGGTACAGAAATCAAAATAAGATTATGAATTGATCCTTATCATAGCCTCTAGGAAAACTACTTCTCATCCTGTTCCCAGTACATTTCATCTAAGATGCTTGCAAAGGGGTAGTATATATAAAACTGTAAATAGAATATTAGAAATAAATTAAATTAACATGAATAAACTCAAATTACACAATTATCTCCAGATCAGGCATCAATATACCAACAACAGACTGGTCCCAGACTCAACAATTAATATCCCAAACTAAACTGGGAATTTGGAATGCCCTGAAGTTCTGTCCTGAAAACTATATCAAGTACAGAAAATGCATCTTGCAGTGATCTCACATGATGGCAAACTCAGTTCTGCTCCCCAACAACCACAGTCAACAGCATCCTCCTTCAGGTATGTATGTCTCTGTCTCTTTGACACTAAGTATATATGAGGGGGAGATTTCCCCCCATGGAGCAGGAAGTGCTTAGGCAGCAAGATTATTAGGAAGACAAGATAATATAGAGTCATATTTCTCCCCTTCTCTTCTTATATTAGCTGAGGGTTTTTTTGGTTTTAAACCCCTCTAGCTCACAATCCTCCTTTAACATATGCATATTCTCTTGCCTTACTATATCTAGAATGGTATGGATTGGCTTTTGCACTGTTAACATTGAATTTTGTCTCTACACTGAGATTCCATATTTCTTTGGTAAATATTTCATTTTGTCCTAGGAATGAACCCATTCTACTTGGACCCTTTGGACTTCATTTTGATTGATCCTTCACCAGTGTCTTCACCCACACTTCCCCAAGTCACTTTCAGTTAGTTGGCTGATGCTGATCTAAAGTTCCCATGCCCTGAAACATTGAAAGAGAGCACCCTGAAGTCTTGGTTGTTCCACACTACAGCTCTCCTCCTGCTCCACTCCAGTATTAGAATAAACAGAATAGACTCTTCTTTCTTGGTTCTCTATGTCTCCATGCAACAACATCTCTAGTAAGTTATATAAACCAAACAGTTAATAAACATTTATGGAACTTGAGGAACTAAGGAATAATATGTCACAGACTTTAGGAATGTGACTTTGGCAACTTTGAGGAGAATGGTTTGGAAAGCAGAGAGACTGGAAAAAAAACAATTAGGAGGCTATTATAAAAGTTCAGGTAAGGGATGATGAGGCCTGCACTAGGATGGTGGTCCAATCAGTGGAAAGGATAAAGGGAGGAAATATTGTGGTGGCAGAATGACCATATCTTTGTGATTGATAGGATATGAAAGGGGTGAGGGAGAGTGAGAAAAAAATAATTATATATATACATATATATTCAAAATAATTTTAACTGCATTGTTTATAAAAGGAAAAATAGAAACAAAATGTGTCAAATGATTGGAGAGTGGCTGAATAAATTGTGATATGTGAATTTATGAAATATTACTATACCTTATAAAATAACGAATATGAAAAATGGGAAAATTTTATGAAATACTGTAGAATGAAGAAAGTAGAGCCAAAGTTCTATACACAATTACTATAGTAATATCAATGAAGTCAAGCAAGACAGGAAACAAAACTCTTATCAGTTAAAAATAGAGATAAATAATAGTGACTGAACCAGTGATTTCGCTGGCCAAGGGAACTCAGACATTCATGAGAAACCTTCCTCTTCCAATTCAGGTCAGCATTTTCTCTGCAACTTCATTTCTAGAGAATAAGTGTTCAGTGATGTGCCAGTGGTCACACAGATGTTATTTGTCATGGTCAAGGCTTACATGCATGTGCTCATGATGTTGCAGATAGCTCTCTATTCATTATACAATTTAAAATGTGAGATATTTTTCCTTTCTGTTAATTATCAACAAACTACCTGGTTTGGTAAAAGAAACTTTATAAAAGATTTTGTTGGAAGCATCTGTTGATTCAAAGCAAACTATTTTATTTTTTAAAATTATTTCAGAAGTAGTAATGTTCAAAATGAGTTGAGAAAATGGATGCTAAGAAAAATTAAAAGCATTGTAAGATTGATCTTTTAAAATTTTTGTAGGAGAAGCAAAGAAGGAATAAGACAACTGCTTGGAGTAGACTAAGTTATGGTAATAGAAGAAAAGGCTAAAACTCTCAACCCTCACTTTCCTTTTGTTTTTACTGTCAAGGAGAATGAATATTTAGACTGGAAGGACAATAAAAATGGTTAGCAGGATGCAGAAATCTGAAACAGGAGAAGAAATTGTCAGACCAATGACTTTGACTTACCTGGCCAAATTCTGGAAAATGTTACTAAGGAATTGGTTTGTTAGCACTTAAATGGAAGGGTCACAGGAACAGCAAATGTTCCAATTTTCAAAAAATAAAGGGGAAGAAATTAAAATATATAAAATTGTAGACAGATGACCTTGACTTACTTAGCCAAATTCTGGAAAATGTTATTAAAGAATTAGTTTGTTAGCACTTAAAAAGAAGAGTGATCTTTAAAGATTGCAAGATAGCCTAGTACAGGTTATTTGTGACTATTCATTTTTTTTGACATGTTAAACTGTACTAAAGAGAAAATATCTTATAATGAATAGTGACTGGCCTCAGCTTTCAGAGTTAGGAAGATCTGAGTTCAAATAGTACCCTTGATATATATTGGCTGGTCAACCCTGGGAAAATCAAATAGCTTCTCAGCATCCTAGCCAGCCTTCTTATTTATAGAGCAGGGACCTGCTTGTATTGGTTAAAGGAGTTTCCCCTCTGGGAAATCCTCCCTAATAATTAAACCAAAGGTCTTATACAAAAAAATTAAAACAAAAACAAACATTGTCTGGCAGCTCAAGGGATTGCTTCAGAGAGAGAGAGAGAGAGAGAGAGAGAGAGAGAGAGAGAGAGAGAGAGAGAGAGAGAGAGAGAGAGAGAGAAATAATATATACAATAACTTGGGCAGTAACCTTCCTGCTTATCCAAGATTCTAGCCTGGAGAGGGATCAACTCTACACTGACTCATACACCCAGAGAGCATGGTCAGCAGAAGATCGTTCACAAAATGAGAGCAAGGAAGGAAGCTGTTACTGTGTCTCCATTTCCCAGTTCCTTTTGCAACCCAAGAAACTTTTCTCTCAGTTGCTAAATTAACCAAATGTTAACAGTGACTCTACACAAAATCAGATGCAAACAAAAGATTAGTTTGATTTGATTCTGTAATGCCTAAATCTGCACAAAGAAATCATTCTGATCAGCTAATAATAAAAGCTATAGGCTGAGTTTTGGAGGGGCACCTCTGAGATGCACAAAAGCCCTGAAGCAAACAGAGTGGGAAAAGAAAGACACTTTGTTTTCTATGGAATGTGACTAGGTTTTTATGGTTGCTGTTGGCAAAACATGTAACAGTTATGATTAATGAAAATTGTAATTTTGTATCTTGGAGCCCTTTTGGAGAGAAGTTTGTAATCAGAAATGATAATAAAAGGATATTGTTCTTCAGGTTCTTATTAAGGGGGAAAATTCCAAATTTGAATTGTTTTTGTTTAATATTTATAGCTCAATGGAAATCTGTTTCAATGAATTTGTATTTTAGATCTCTATCAATTACAATATTTGTAAATTAGCATTTAAGAAAAGTGTCTATCACAGTACCAGGTGTCAGAATGTCCTTAATAGGATTGCTTGAACTAACAATCACAAGCCTTGAATTGTAGTCCCATCTCTGTTGTACCTAGACCTGTGGTTCTAGACAAGAAACTTCTTCCTATTGCTGTTCCATTACTTCTTCTGAGAATTGAAAGGATTGAACTAATTGATGCTAAAAAGACCTCCTTTTCCCTAAACATAAGAATATATGCTTCTTCCCCAAGTGAGATATTGACAGAATTGAAACAAGGAAGACTTTTGAATCAGAGAACTGGAAGACTCAAATACCATATCTTCCTACCTCAGCAAGAGTTTAAAGAGAACTTGAAGGCTTCCTAGGTCTAGCCCTCTCAGTTAAAAAAAATTTTTTATTGTTTTTTTAATTTTGCAATTTTCCCCCATTCTGCTTCCCTCCCCCCACCCCCCACAGAAGGCAATCTGATAGTCTTCACATTGTTTCCATACATGGATCAAAATTGAATGTGTTGATAGAGAAAGCATATCCTTAAGGAAAAAATAAAATATAAGAGATAGCAAAATTACAAAATAAGATGAACTCAGAATGCTGTATCATAGGTCAGACACAAAGAGTCCAGGTGAACACCTGGGGTGGATATTCTAAACTTACAGATATCACATTTCCTTTGACTTGCTTCCATTCCACCTTCCTCCATAGAGCACAGTGATGAGGGCTCACTATGTCCTGTGCCAGTGTCTCCTATGCTGTATAATCAAATCTAAAGTTCTTAAGAGAGACCTTCAGGGTATCCCTCTATTGCTTCTTCTGACCCCCTTGTGAGCTCTTGCCCTGTGTGAGTTCTCCATAAAATTGTATTTTTGGCAAGTGTATTACTGGCATTCTAACAACATGTCCAGCCCAGTATAGTTTCATTCTCTGTAGTAATGTTGGAATGCAAGGCAGAAATGACCTCAGTGTCTGGTATCTTCTCCTGCTATATGATTTTCAGAATCTTCCTAAGACAATTTAAAAGGAATTGATTCAGTTTCCTGACATGGTGCTGGTAGACTGTCCAGGTTTCACAGGCATATAACAATGAGGTCAGCACAATGGCTCTGTAGACCTTCAGATCTCTTCTCTCTCATACTTTCTTTAAGAACCTCCCAAATATTGAGCTACTTCTGGCAATGCATGTGACAACCTCATTGTCAATGTGTATCTCCCTGGAAAGGACACTGCCAAGGTAAGTAAACTTGTCCACAGTACTCAAAACTTCTCCAATTTGCTGTAACTGATGGTTTCACATATGGATGGTATGATGTTGGCTGATGCAGCACCTGGATTTTCTTGGTGTTAATTGTCAGACAAAAATTAGCATAAGCAGCAGAGAATTGATCCATACTTTGTTGTGTCTCAGCTTCAGAGACTGCATTGAGGTCACAATCATCTGCAAACAGAAGATCATGTACTAACACTCCCTCTACTTTGGTCTTGATTTGTCTTTTCAAGGCGAAGAATTTGTCATCATTGCAGCAGCTGACCTTGAGGCCATGTTCATCCTCAGTGAAGGTGTTTGATAACAAGCCTGAAAACATCAAGCTAAAAAGTATGAGAGCAAGAACTTAGCCTTGTTTCACTCCTCTGATGACCAGGAAATCACTATCCATGATGCTGGCAAGCATGATATCATGGAATTGATGTAATACTGATGAACTTCTCCAGGCAACCATATTTTGACATAATTTTGCTAGTAGATATGCATAATAAAAGGCAGAAACAGAGTTAGAAGGCAGCTTGGTGGTTTAGTGGTCTAGGGTCAGGAATATCTGATTTTGATTCCTACTTCAAACATTAGCTGTTGGCTAAGTCATTTAACCTCTGTAATTACTACCTCCCAGAATTATTATGAGAATCAAATGGGATAATATAAATAAAATACTAAAACAGTATCTGACATATAGTAATTGCTATATAAATTGAGTTATTATTATATCATTAATATGTTTCAAATATGGGAAGAGGGGAAGGCTAGAAGTAGAAATTAATGTTTTTACTTTCCTCAACTGTAAAATGAGGATAAAAACAGCACCAACCTCACATAGTTATTGTGAGGATCTAAAGTGATATTATTTGTGAAGTGCTTAGCACAATACCAGATCCATAGTAAGTGCTATCATCATCATCATCATCATCATCACCATTATCATCTTCATCATCGTTAACTAAAAATGTATTCTGCTGGGTTGACAAAAGCAAACACATTAGGTGGGGGGGCGAATAAGTTTTGGTTAGGTGCTAATCCATTGAGTGCCTTTGGGAAGCCTGTGTGAGATAGGATATCCTAGGCATTATAGTTAAATCATCAATCCTAGATCATACCTGCTGCTAATCATTATATATATTATTACCTTTAAAAGGAAGAAATCATTGCTTAATGAAAGCTATCTTTAGCTACATGATACATTTTCCCCACCTCCTCATTTGCATTTGTGCTTTCTCTGTTCCAGTGTGTTTTGATGACTTAGTTCCTCCTTGACCTGTTGTAAGGTGGAACGTGTTTTACGTCTGGTCAGGATTGGCTATCAATAGCTAAGTGCATGGATGGAGGAGAAAGGTTAGTGATGAATCACTGACATTATTATCATTTTATAATTCCTTATCATCTAGTTAATTCTTCTTCCCTGAGATAAGAGCACGTAAACCAGGCTGATTCACGAAAAGATATAGGTTATCCCTTAAAGAATCCCAGTCGAGGGTGGCTAGGTGGTGCAGTGGATAGAGCACTGGTCAGGAGTACCTGAGTTCAAATCCGGCCTCAGACACTTAATAATTACCTAGCTGTATGGCCTTGGGCAAGCCACTTAACCTCATTGCTTTGAAAAATCTAAAAAAAAAAAAAAGAATCTCAGTCGTTTAAAAAAGAGTGGGTTGTCCAAAGAGTCCAGGTTCTGGGATAAGAATTTATTCTTCACTAAAAACTGCGGGGGAAAAACTGGATGATAGTATGGCAAAAACTAGGATTAGACTAACACCTCACACCCTATACCAAGATAAGATCAAAGTGGGTGCAGAATTTAGACATAAAAGACAATATTATAAGCAAATTAGGAGAACAAGGACTAGTTTACCTGTCAGATCTATGGAAAGGGGAGCAGCTTATGACCAAGGAAGAGATAAAGAACATTATAGAAAAACAAACTGGATAATTTTGATTACATTAAATTAAAAAGCTTTTGCACAAAGTCACTCCATCCAAGATCAAAGAAATGTAGTAAATTGGGAAACAATTTTTACAGCTAGTGTTTCTGACAAAGGATTCATGTCTAAAATATATAAAAAACTGAGTCAAATTAAAAAAGAAACAAGCCATTTCCCAATTGATAAATGGTTGAAGGATTTGCAAAGGCAATTTTCAGATGAGGAAATCAAACTATCTACAGTCATATGAAAAATTGCTCTAAATCATTACTGATTAGAGAAATGCAAACTCAACCACCTCATACCTTTCAGATTGATCAATATGACCAGAAAGGATAAGGATCAATGTTGGAAGGGATGTGGGAAATCTGGGACACTAATACATTGTTGGTGGAGCTGTGAATACATCCAACCTTTCTGGAGAGTAACTGAATTAAGCCCAAAGGACAATAAAAATGTGCATACCCTTTGATCCAGCAATACCACTACTGGGTCTGTATCCTGAAGAGATCATGAAAATGGGTAAAAACTTCACATAAACAAAAATATTCATAGCAGCTCTCTTTGTAGTGGCAAAGCTTTGGAAATCAAGAGGATGTCCATCAATTAGGGAATAACTGAAAAAACTGTGGTATTTGTATGTGATAGAACACTATTGTTCTATTAGAAATCAGAAAGAATGGGATTTCAGAGAAGCCTGCGAAACTTTGCATGAATTGATGCTGAGGGAGATGAGCAGAACCAGAAGAACATTGTACACTTTAACAAGAACATGTGGTGATGATCAACCTTGATGGACATGCTTGATCCATCAGCGCAATAATCAAATCAACAATTTTAGGGAATCCATGAAAGAGAATAAGATCTGTATCCAGAGAAGGAACTATGAAATTTAAACAAAGACCAAAGATTATTTTCTCCAATAAAAAAAAAAGTTGGTATCTCTATTATTTCCTTTTTTCCTTATGGACATGTTTTTCTCTCAATTCATTCAATTTTAATCTATGCATATCATGGAAATGAATTTAAAGACTATATCAAATTGCCTTCTTTGTTGGGGGGGAGGAAAGGGAGGAAGGGGGAAATTGTAAAATTCAAAACCTTGAAAAAATGATTGGTAGAAACTACTATTGTAAAAACAAAATATTTATATGAATTTTTTTTAAAAGAGTGGGTTGCTTTTTTTTAAGAAAGTAACTTTTCAAAGTGCAAGGACTATTCCCTTTAATTTAGAAAAAAACAGATATCTTATTCTGATCTTGTTACCTCTTAAACTTCTCTTCTTTAAGGATATGATTTCTCTCTCATCACACCCAATTTGGATCAAGGTACAACATGGAAACAAAGTAAAGACTGACAGAATGCTTTCCGTGGGGGCTGGGGGGAGGGAAGCAAAATTGGGGGGAAAATTGTAAAACTCAAATAATATCTAGATAAATAAAACATCCATTTAAAAAAAAAAAGAAAGTAACTTTTGTAGAGCACCTGCCCTGGAATCAGGAGTACCTGAGTTCAAATGTGACTTCAGACACTTAATAATTACCTAGCTGTGTGGCCTTGGGCAAGCCACTTAACCCCATTTGTCTTGTGCAAAAACCTAAAAGAAAGAAAGAAAGAAAGAAAGAAAGAAAGAAAGAAAGAAAGAAAGAAAGAAACCTTTGTACCTCTTGATTAAAATCCTAATATTAGGCATAAACTCAAAAAAGGAAGGAAGGAAGGAAGGAAGGAAGGAAGGAAGGAAGGAAGGAAGGAAGGAAGGAAGGAAGGAAGGAAGGAAGGAAAAAAGAAAAGTCCCATGGACACTAAATTATTTATAGCAGCACTTCTTGTGATAACCAGTAACTGGAAAAAGAGCATACACCCATCAGTTGGGATAATCCTTAAACAAATTGTAGTACAATGAATGGAGTTGAATATTATTATTATTATTATTATTATTATTATTATTATTATTATTATAAGAAATGATGAATATGGAAGAATTACAAGAAGCATGAGATAGTTTATATAAACTGATGCAAAGTCAAGTAAGCGGAATCAGAAATACAATATTCATGACCACAGTAATGTAAATGGAAAGATGAAACATTCTTTCCCTGACCACCCCCCTCCCCACCCCAAGTAACCAAGTGTTCTGTAACCAAGTGTTCCAGGCTGTGTCTGACTCGGGTCTATCTCCTGGTAGTTTAGGTTTGATATGAAAACAACACAAGACACTTATAAGCTATTCAGCAATTAACAAAAGGAGATTTATTTAACTATATCAGGAGAAAGATATTCAACAAGGATATTCATGAGAACACCTATAGGAGAGGAAGCTTTTTTTTTACCATTCCCACCCCCCAAGCATCACAGATTTCCTGACCTCCTTTGAGATTCTTTTGTATTCAGTGATCAGGAAAGCATGGCAACAGCATGAGTCTTTACTCCCTAGAGTCAATCAAATGCAATAAATTTAGGCAAAGGGATTAAGTGACTTGCCCAAGATCTCACAGTTAGGTAATTAATAAGTATCTGAGGTCGAATTTGAACTCAGGTCCTCCTGGCTCCAGGGTTGGTGCTCTATCCACTGCACCACCTAGTTGCCCCTCAAATGCATTAACTATTAAGGAAAAATTAGCCTATCTCATATGAAGAAGGATTTAAGATAATACTACCTCCCCTACTGTGTCCATACCAGCCTTGGTTTTGAGATGAGATGAACATTGCATATATTGATAGACTTGGGCAGAGTCAATAAGTTTATATATGGATTTGTGTAGTTCACATAATTCTATTCTCCTTTGTTACAGATTGAATTTATTCCCTCATGTTCTCTAAGTATGGAGGAAAGTGTCTTTTCTTTATTTGAAAAGACAAGATCGAAACAGAAAGGCCCATAACTTGTGCTTTTCCATGTGAAATTCCTAGTGGAAATTATCTGACGGGGCTAAACTTTGTTTTGTTCTCCCCACACAGGCCAAGTGGCTTTGATGTTGTCCTAGCTTTCAGAACATTCTGTCATTATCCAAAACACAGTACAGAAACCCTATACTTCCATATGACCACAAGAGGGTGCCATAGACCGACAAACTGGTTTTAATTGAGCCTAGTGCACAAAGAGACAGCAAGAAATTATTCCACTAAAATTTTGTCTCTAGAAATGCTAAAATAAATAAATGAATGGATGGATGAATAAAAAATAAATACATAAATAAAAATGTTACTAAAAAATATAAAAATATGAAACATATGGATGTGGAGAGGTGGGGGTGAGAGAAAGGGAAGAATCAAAGTTGCTTATAAAATCTGGAGGTGGGGAGAAAGAGGTCCTTTATAATAATAGGAAAGTTTTGAGGGAGGGTGGAGGGGGTAAAATTATGATTTTTATTTTTAACGTGTTGAATATAAGATGTCTACAGAATATCTACCTGGAAATGTCTAATAGGTAGGCGAGATTTGAGACTGAAAGAAAGAAAGGAAGAGAGAGAGGAAGAGAAAAAAAAGAGGAAAAGAGAGAGAGATAAAGAAAGAGTGAAGGAAGGAAAGAAGGAAAGAGGAAGGAAGGAAGGAAGGAAGGAAGGAAGGAAGGAAGGAAGGAAGGAAGAAGGGAAGGGAAAGAGAAAGAGAAGGAGAGAGAAAGAGGAAGAGAGAAAGAAAGAGTGAAGTAAAGAAAGAAGGAAAGAGAGAGGAAGAAAGGAACTAAGGAAGAAAGAAAGAAAGGAAAAGAAAAAGGAAAAAACCACTGGAGAATTTGAGCTTTGTCTATCCTAATGTGTACAATTTAAACCCCAAATTATGTTATTTTTAATTTAGAGAGTAACTGCTTCAGTTTTCCACTTCACTCTGTTCAAACACATTCTTAGTTAACGAATTAGATACTTTACTTCCTGGGAAACAGTTAAAGATAAAAGATTGTGTTTGTTTACTTGTTGAATTAGAGATCTGTTTTTGTCTTACTCATCACTGAGTGACTATTTTGCTCCATATATTTTTCTGCTTTAGTGCATATAAAATATTTGAACAGCCTCTATGATACTTCAATAATCCAATTAAAATTCTATTTGAGGGGCAGCTAGGTGGTGCAGTGGATAAAGCACCAGCTCTGGAGTCAGGAGTACCTGGGTTCAAATCCGGTCTCAGACATGTAATAATGACCTAGCTGTGTGGCCTTGGGCAAGCCACTTAACCCCATTTGCCTTGCAAAAAAAAAAATCTATTTGAATTTAAATAAAATAAATTTTTAATTTGATTCAATGTTACTATAAAGCTAAAGATACCATTTTAATAAAGTTAAATTTATCTTTTAAAATATTTTATTGATACATTTCATATTTTTTTTATTTTCCAGTAACATTTCTCTCACAGGAAAAAAAATGCTAAGAACTCCCTCTCAATAGAGTAGGACATATGTCTCAATAATTAGTCATCAACAATCAACATTGTTCATTACATCTGACTTCTGCTGTCTTTTTGTATTGTCCTTATTTTCACTATTGTAGTTATTTTATGATCTTTGTCCTTTATTCTCAAAGAAGACCACAACATCAGGGAGGTGATGCCATGACATACACCTGAAATGGATATGAATGAGGGGAGTGCTCTGCTAAGTCACCAGCCTCACTTTCTCCTCCAGAGTCATCTGAATCCAGTGGCCAGATATGAATGGAGATAGCTGGAGATGGCCCTAGATGCTAGGCAATCAGGGTTAAGTGATTTGTCCAAGGTCACACAGTCAGTGTCAAGTATCGGAGACTGGCCTTGAACTCAGGTCCTCCTGATCCCAGGACTGGGTGTGCTATCCACTGCACCACCACACATCATCCTCCTGGATCTATTTTCTTCATCCAATATCAATTCCCAAAAGTCATGCCTTATGTCTACAAATTCCTCATCATTGTCATTACTTATACCCAATAATATTCCATTATAATTGGAGATCAGCAATCAATAGACATAAACTTTTTTGTCCAGTAAATCAGTTAGTCAATAAGCATTTAATAAGCTCCAGGCTCTGTTTTGGGGAATACAAAAAAACAGCAGAAGGAGTTCACAATCTAATGGGGAAGACAATATATAAACAACTATGTAGAAACAAGCTATATGCAGGATAAATAAGAAATAATCAACGGAGGGGAAGCAATAGAATGAAGAGGTTGGGAACAACTTCCTGTAGAAGTAGGAGTTTAGATGGGATTTAAAGGAAACCAGGGAGGCCAAGAGGCAGAGATGAGTATAAAAATCATTCCAGGAATGAGGGACAACCAGAGAAAATGCCAGAGCTGAGAGATGGAGTGTGTTTTGTTCAAGGAACAGAAAGAAGGTCAGCTCCATTGGACTGAAGAGTTCATGTGTATATGGAAGCATAAGGTAATGAAGACTGGAAAGGTTGTGGAAGTAGGGAACTAGGTTATGAAGAGCTTTGAACACCAAACAGAGGATTTTATAGTTGATGCTGGAGATGAGAAGTCACTGGAGATTACTGAGTAGAGCTAAAACAGATCAGTGTCTTAGAAAAATCTCTTTGGTGACTGAATGGAGGATGAACTGGAGTGGGGAGAGACATGTCAAACAGACCAACCAGCAGAGTATTGCAATAGTCTAGGTATGCAATATCAGAGGAGAGAAGGGGACATGTTCAAGAAAAATTGCAAAGGTGAAATCTATAAGTTTTTGCAATAGATTGGATATGGAGGGTCAAAGTTACTTACAAGCTTATAAAGCCTGGCGGGGGTGGGGGGTGGGATGATATCCTTGACATTAGTAGGAATGATTTGAAGGAGGTGGCAGGGGGTAAAATTATGATTTTAATTTTGGACATGTTGAGTTTAAGATGTCTACAGAACATCCACCTAGAGATGCCTAATTGGTAAGTGGAGATTTGAGACTAGAGATCAGCTTCTGCTAATACAAAAATTTCTACTTAATATTATGATACATATTGGACTTTTATTTCTGTCATTGACCTCCTTAAACTATATAAGTCCAGTAGTGGAATCACTGGATCAAAGGATATGAATAGTTCAGTAATTTTCCTCACATACTTCAAAATTTTGTGAAACACTTGAACCAATTCTTAGCTAAAGTAATCATGCAGTAATATGCCTTTCTGCCTATATTCTTTCCAATATTAACTATTTCTATCTTTTATCAACTTTGATTTGATGGATATAAGCAATAGCCCATATTTTTTTTAATTGCATATCTCTTCTAATCATTTAGAACATTTTTTCATTTACCTTTTGATATTTTGCTGGTCTTGGGGTGAAAATTTTTTGTCTACATCCTCTATCACTTATCAATTTTTATTGAATCTCTTGATGTTTTCATGTTAGAATTTTTCAGAAATACTTGATACAAAACTTTTTCCTAATCCACAGATTTTCTTTTGTCTTACAACATTGATCTGGTTCATGAAAAAACTTTAATTTTTTTATAATCAAAATAATCTGCTTTATTTTCTCTAATTCCTCAACCTTTTTCCTATTTATAAATTCATCAATTAATTATAATTGTGAAAGATACAATCTAATTTTCTAATTTTTAATATGCTATGACTTTTAGCCCAGACTGTTTACTCATTTGTTATAATATGTTGGTCTAAACCCATTTTCTGCCAGACTGCTTTCTAGTTTTTACAGCAGATAAAGAGAAATTTAATTGCTACAAATTTATCTATTTCAATGGATAATTAAAATGACCACTCTTTTTCTATATTTTATTAAACTTGCTTCAAGAGTTTTGGTAAATCACAACAATGTTAACTATCTTTTTTAAAGACTTTTTACATCTTACACCCTAACAGTAACATGGAGGTGATGATCAACCTAGATGGACTTGCTCATCCCATCAATGCAATAATCAGGGACAATTTGGGGCTATCTGCAATGGAGAATACCATCTGTATCCAGAAAAAGAATTGTGGAGTTTGAACAAAGATCAAAGATCAAAGACTATTACCTTCAATTTAGGGGGGAAAACTGTTATCTTATTATGTAATTTTACTATCTCTTATACTTTATTTTTCTTTAGGATATGATTTCTCTCTCATCACACTCAACTTAGATCAATGTATACCACGGAAACAATGTAAAGACTGGCAAATTGCCTTCTGTGGGGGCAGGGGGGGAGGGAAGCAAGAATGGGGGTAAAATTGTAAAACTCAAAATAAATAAAATCTTCCTTTAAAAAAATAAAATAAAATGACTTTTTTAAAAATGATCTTAGAATGGGTCCTTAGTAGCAATCATTCTATACACCTTCATTTTACACAGAAGAAAAAGATGCTGAGAGAGATAAAATGACTTACCAAGAGTCACAATAGTGCTAATTAGCAGAATTGGGACTTAAATCCATGTCCTCTGATTCTCAGTTCAATGTTCATTATTTGACATCAGCTGATTCCTTCTTTATTCAGTGCAAAGATCAGTGCCAAGTGCTAAAAATACTGATGACACAAGTGAAAAAAACCCTGAAATTCTCAAAAACAACTGAAATCTCTTTACTCTGTTAAGGACCTCTAGTCACTGACCACTAGCTTTGTTAGAACAACCTGAATTCCTTTTGCTAAGACCTCTATCAGCTCTGGATTTCCCCCATGCAAATCAATACCCAGCAATAAAGATGACTATCTTTATCCTGAGCCACGGCCGAACTATTTAACTTTCTGTTTCTCTATTTGTGAGCTCTTTGAGAAGAGTCTATTTTTTTTTTTTTGCTTTTCTTTGTATCCCATCAGAAAACAGTGGGTAGTTAATAGATGCTTATTGACTTGACTTTAGTGCTACCCTGGATAGCTCCTTTTGACTGCTTCCAGGTTCATACTTAAGCCAATGATCCTAACACATGGAATATCCTGACTATAACCAGAGCTCCCAAAATATCACACCTCTCAAACTGGTCAATATGACCAGAAAAGACAATGATCAATGTTGGAAGGGATGTGGGAGATCTGGGACACTAATACATTGTTGGTGGAGTTGTGAACTCATCCAACCTTTCTGGAGAGCAATTTGGAATTATGTCCAAAAGACAACAAAAATATGCATACCCTTTGATCCAGCAATGCCACTACTAGGTCTGTACCCTGAAGGGATCATGAAAAAGGGTAAAAACATCACGTACAAAAATATTTATAGCAGCCCTATTTGTGGTGGCAAAGAATTGGAAATCAAGTGAATGTCCATCAGTTGAGGAATGGCTTAATAAATTGTGGTATATGGATGTGATGGAACACTATTGTTCTATTAGAAATCAGGAGGAATGGGATTTCAGAGAAGCCTGGAAGAATTTGCATGAATTGATGATGAGGGAGATGGACAGAACCAGAAGAACATTGTACACCCTAACATGGGGGTGAGGATCAACCTTAATGGACTTGTTCCACTGCTGTATCAGTGCAACAATCAGGTAAAATCTGGGGATATCTGTGATGGAGAATACCATCTGTATGCAGAGAAAGAGTTGTGGAGTTTGAACAAAGTCCAGAGACTATTACCTTTAATTTAAAAAAAACTGTGATCTTGTTATGTAATTTGCTATCTCTTATACTTTTTTTTTAAGGATATGATTTCTCTCTCATCACATTCAATGTAGATCAATGTATACCATGGAAACCATGCAAAGGCTAACAGACTACCTTCCATAGTGGGTGGGGGGAGGGAAGTGAGATTAGGGGGAAAATTGTAATATTCAAAAAAAATAAATTTTTTTAAAAAATCGCAGAGAGTACAGAAGACTCATTTTGCCCCAAAGAGAGAGAGATTCCAAAAGGTAATGTTTGATGTCCATCTAAGCCAATTGAGTATAGTGACTTAAAGTACTCTGCTAAGTAGCAAAAAAAAAAAGTGCCCAGAGTTAAACCATTGTGGTTGAACACATTTATAAAATCTGAAGTAAAATCCAAAAATAGTTGCTCATATTAAAAGGACCAATAAGGAATTTTCATCCATTGTAGAAACTATTCAAAATCAAAATATCACTTCCCAGACACTATAAAAGGGGTCTTGTATGCCTTCTTTCTTGAACATAACTCTCATTGACTTGAAAGTGGCATTTCCAAAGTGACTGCAAGAATGATTGGTTCCCTAAACAAAGCAGACTGGACTTGTTCTGGAAGAATAGCCTCTCTTACTCCATTGTCTTAGCCCAATTTGATACTGGATCCATTCATTAAAATGTGACTCTCATTTGAAAAATTTCTCAATGAGACCTTTTTTTTTAAAAAAGTATTTTAACCCAATGCTGTCTTTATTTACTGTAAGGACCTTTTTATCCTAAAGCACTGTTTTTGATTAGCTCAGCATAATTAACTAAATCTATTCCTTGGGAACTGAAATTTTTCATGCTAGTTCTCAAAGCCAAAATGATCCCCCCCCCCCCCCCCCCCCCGCAACAATCCTCCAAACTTCCTAAAAATCCTTGTTTGTGCAGTGCTCTGAGGGGGGAGGGGGTGTTGTGAGAGGGGACAACAGTAAGTTTTTGAAATTCAGGATTTTCCAGTGAGATCACAGATTCGTTGAAATTTTGAAGTATTTTCCCAGTACTGAGACAGTTTATCTTTTGGGTTTTTTTTTTTTTTGCCAGTTAAAATGATTTATTCTGAACCTTTAGGCTTGTAGGAGAAGGATGCTCTTCTGACAGGGAACTTGTGTTCTCAGCATGCCTGAAGAAATTTCATTAGTTTTAACAAAACTCTGTGTTGTGGAAACAGTAGCAGAAACTAAAGCAAATAATTTCATTCTCTCTAGTAGGAGATGAAATTCATTCAGTTACATCTTTCTCCCTACTTCTCTGTTCTATTCCTATATACTTCCTGACACTGAAGGTCAAAATTCCTATAAATTCCAGAATCCTGCCTTTCTCTTCAGGTCAGAGGTGAGGGGTAGGCAGGGTGGGAATGGACAAATCACATTCTCATAAACTCAAACAAAGCAGATGTTCACGGTTTACATTGGAGGTCTATGAATTTCCATCATGATGGTTCCTGCTTATCTTTAAATAAACAGTTTGGAAAGAAAAATATTATGGTCTCTATTCATAGCATTTCATTCTGGAAATAGCTTTTTCAGCAAGAGAGGTGAAATGTTTGTGTGTGTATATGTTTAAGCATCAGTCTGCCTTTAGAGTTTACACTTACTTCATTGGACTAAATGAGTTCATTAGTTACCATGATAGGATTGTCCTAAAAATAAAGGTAACCAATCTATACTAAATTTTCTTTTGTAAAGGGCAACTTTAGATAGTGCAGTAGATAGAACACCATCCAGGCAATCAGGAAGACCTGAGTTCAACTTAGACTGTGTGGCTTTGGGCAAGTCAGTTAACTCCCTTGCAAACCCACCCCCCCCAAAAAAAAATTTCTTTTTCCTCTTGTGGGCAAGGAGGTAATGATCAGACTCAATAACACACCATTTATAGAGCTAAATGCTTTCTCTCCTTTCTAGTCCGCTTACAACATCACTATTCTTCACTTGAGTTAATTGGTTGAAAGTGCAAACTGATCAAAAGAAAAAAATTAAGAATAAACCCATATATTTGCTGGTAAAACTGAAGGCAAATAAGGAAAATCTTCCTTTAGGTAGATAATGATCAGAAATAAAGACAGTAGATATGTGAAAGACATTTCAGATATTAAGTAAATATAAGAAAAACCACAAAGAAAACCCACTAAGTTTAGAAGGGGTAAAAAATATCATAATAAAGTTTAATATTTGGGAACTGACCTGTAGTCCCTCAGAGTACTCCTGCAGAGATTTTCCAGGCAGGAGGTTTCTTTCTGTGATGGACACTTGCATATCTGACTAAGGAAACAAGGTTCTCATCATTCTGTCTTTATACATTATTTTTTCCTGCCCTCCTCATTCTACCATGGAGGCTGAAATGAGCTGAGGAAGATTACAAATACTTCAAGAAGGCTTCTCATTAGAAAATAGCAGTGTAGTAAAAATAACTTCTGATAAAGGTGAAAAGAATTCACCCTTTACAAGGTGCAAAAACAGTCTGAATGGGAGGGCCTATACTTGAAATAGGGTCCCTCCTCACCTTTTCCTCTTAGAAGCCCCAGATACATTTAAAACTCAGTTCACTAAAATAACATAATATTAGCTAATATTTAATGTGAAATAGTCTGAAAAAATCTACCAAATAAAATTTGAATGTTTTGAAACCTCATTGATAATTATCATAAATATACAGTGTTACTTTTTTTTTTTTGGTTTTTGTAAGGCAAACGGGGTTAAGTGGCTTGCCTAAGGCCACACAGCTAGGGAATTATTAAGTGTCTGAGACTGGATTTGAACCCAGGTACTCCTGACTCCAGGGCTAGTGCTTTATCCACTATGCCACCTAGCCGCCCTACAGTGTTACTTGTACTCATTGTATGTTTTCATATAAGGAGGAAGGTTGAAGGTAATAAATTTACATACCTAAAATAACATAATATTAGCTAAAACTCAGTTCAGATGTCTCCTCCAATCTGACATATTTCCTGATTTTTTTGACTCCTTTCTTATTAAAGTCCCTCTCCCATCCTAAATTATCTAGTGTTTATTTTATACAGATTTTTGTATATAGAAGTAGCTCTGGCCTCAGAGTCAGTAAGGACCTTGATTCAAGTCCCAACTCTGGTACATACTGACTGTGGAATTCTGGACCTGTCTCTTCTTTGTTCAATGTCCCAGTCAACTCACTACTATCATCATGTAGCAAAGCTGGTGAAGAGTTACTGTTTCCTCACCTCCCTATAATATGTAAGTTCCTCAAAAAAACAGAAATTGTTTCTCTTTTATCTTTTTATATCCAGTGCCTATCCCATAAAAGTACTTAACAAATACTTATTGACTTTTTAGTTGATTGATATACTGATGGAAATGAGTCAATAAGATATGAAAAATCAAGTTTTTGTTTTGTATTTCTTTGTCTCTTTTGAGGTATTTTTCCTGGTTTTATATTTATGTTCCTTTTGTTTCTTCC